>NC_043957.1:52385787-52730787 GCF_902148855.1 Sphaeramia orbicularis | reverse complement strand
TCTTGCTATATCTAGTTCATAAATACAGTATAATATATCGTTTTGTGCTAAAATCAAAGCTGTGCTGCAGTTAAAAAAAAAAATCTCAACATCAATAACATACTGGGAATGAGCTTGCCTGTATAGATTGCTTACAATATTATGTTTACAGTGGTTTTACAGTGTTTTTAATGTCCCTGATCGTAGGTTTGTATTTTTTTTAATTATAATACAGGAAATAATGAGAGGGAGGATCCGTCATTATATGTGTGTGCATGTGTGTGTGTGTTTGTAAGTGTGCAATTGTTTTTTATTGAATTTGTGTCGGTTATTTGTGTTAAAGCCTGAAGAAACAGAGACATTTAAAACAGGAAAATGGAGATTTCTTATGGACAGAGCCATGTGATGTGGTCATGATGTAAACATCTCTTTTACAAACAGTTACTCAGTCTGTCTTTTGTTATATAGATGGGTGCCATGGTTATCAATCACATGTACAATAAAGAACACAATACCACAGAAATAAACATCGATCTCACTGCCATCAAATCGAACGACCAGCAACTTCCTCCAGCCTGCGTCTGTCAGTCAGTTTGTTAGTTTGTGTGTCTGCAGGGTTTTCAAACAATTTACAGGAGTATGAGGCAAACTTTTAACATTAATAAACAATATATTCAATTGAAATAATAATCGAAAGAGAACAAAACAAAAAAAAAGAGACAATATATCCTTTAAGAGTGGACGAGCACACAGAATGTTGAATATATTACATCGATGTGCGGACGGTCCGATCGGTTGCCAGTTAGAAGTTCAGTGTCTCTGACATCATCTTCCACCAGTCCATCAGCTCCTCCCTCTCCTCCTCCTTCCTCTCCATCAGAGACTCCAGCTCAAAGTCCACCTGAGACAGGAAGACAGAAAGTTTACATTCCAGTTCTAATAAAAAATAACCGCACACTTTCAGCATAGCGTGACATCTTAATAAAATATGAGTTCCCCTGAAAATTTGATTTGTGAAATTTGGGTGGAGTCTCACTGAGATTGATGCTGAATTGAGATACTGCCTATGGGGCATTTGTGCATTTCTATTTTGCTAGATCTTCACCATCAGGGATAGTAGTTTTAATAAGGCCACAACTAATGTCTGACTTATGTGCAAGGGTGACTCTTTACTAACTCTGTTGGGTTTCTGTAAATTGGCTTAAAATTTGATTTGATTTGATCTATCTCTCCTTAATGTGAAGCACTTTGTAACATGTTGTTTTAAAAAGTGCTGTATAAATAAAGCTTTACTTACTTACTAATACACTTCAATTAAAAGAAAAAAAAAACAACAAAAAACAATGGCCCGTGATACAATGAAGACTATTTTTTCTTATTTTTTCTACTTTTGTGTGATGAAAAATATTGATAAGAAATGAGTAAGGATTTATACAATTAAATAAGGGCAAATTTGTCATCGGTTCATTCTGTTTGTGTGCTGCCTCTTGGCCAGGTCGTTATTGAAAATTAGAATCAGTTCTCAACTAACTTATATGGTTAATTAACGGTTAGATAAAATAAAATCAATTTATAGAAGAGTATTTGTAAAAGAGTAATGCTTATACTACAATAAAAATGCACCAAAAACAATTAAATGATGACCAATTTGTGTTTTTTTGTTGGTTTTTTTTTTGGCATTTACTACATTTCAAATCCCCTCTTTCTATTTTGCTAAAGATGACTGTAGATAAAAGAGTTCTTTCTTTTTTGGAGTATTTCAAAGCTAAGTAAGAAAACAAATGTTCTGGTGGCGAGTGCAGTGCAGGGCTCAGCAGGTCAAACAGATAACCTAGTCAATATGAGACACTCTGAGAGGCGTCTGTTGTGTGTGATGAGCCTTACCCTGGTTGCAGGGCTGTAGGGAACAGCCACCTTCTTGATCACAGTCAGGTATCCTGGAGCAGAAGCTGCCACTTTGTAGTTTCCTGGAGCCAGAAGGCGCCAGTAGTCTCCATCTTTGGCTACAGAACATTAACAGTTTCTTTTAATGCATGAGGGGAAGCAACACACAGTATCAAGATAGAAACAGGATGGAAATGGTCTAAAGATGCAAGTAATCAGTGGTGGACAGAACAAACTGAGGTACTTTACATGAATATTTACAGTTTAATTTTGTGGAAATACTCAAATCACTACATTTGTTTGACAGCTTTAGTGGGCTATGTGTCATGAAACAGGGGATACAGGACAGTATATTGGGACATATTGTGATATTTGTGAGAGTGATATAGTGTGATATTGTATAGTATAAAGCACACACTACCATGTATCACTACCATATATCATATATACAAAAATCTGGGTAAAAAAGAAACAATCAGGTGTATTGATGCACACCCATGTTAGTTGCTACTTATTTTTTCTCATTCCAATTTTTTTTATTTCCTGTCTGACCAGTGAAAAACCACGTGTCTAAATAAGTTAAAAACTGACAAATAAAATGTTCCTGTGCTGGTTGAGAATTCTCCTCCATGTTACACTGAACAAATTCGTTCAAAACTCTTTTTTATTTCCTCACATATCTGAAAACTGACATTTTTCTGAGTGGATAAAAAAAAAGACTTTTAAGAGGACAGTGACCCTACAAACATATGATGATCTTATAGTATGTGATGTATTATCATATATTAAACCATGGACAGTATATAAAGTAGTTCAAAAGAGCTCAGATTTAAACATCTATAGCAATAAAATGCAACATACACATTAATGCACCAGTAAAATATATCTAAAAATCTAAAAACATCATTTAAAATAAAGTATAGAAGACAAGAAACGTTATACTGCACAATGACTGCTTTTACTTATAGCACTTTTAGTTCACTTAATATCATTTTTCTTAAGTAAGATTTTGAAAGCAGAACTGGATTATTTGCTATTAATGCTTCTACTTTAGTAAAAGATCTGAATGCTTTACTGAAGTACCTCATCTACTGACAAAATGTTGCATTATCTAGTTTCACCACTAGATGGTACTACTCCCTTAACATTTTTTTAATATACCTTGTGTACACTGAGAGAGGTGTAGTGAGACATTTATGGTGGATAGGATAAAGTAACTTAGCACTAAATACCTGTGGTAATATCATGGTCGATACCCTCCACAGAGATGGTGGCATTGGAAATAGGGTTGCCCTGCAGGTCACGTACAAAGCCCTTGACGCCACGGTGAACCTACAAACAAGAACAGAATGTTTGTGAATATTGCACAATTTAAGAACAGAGAGAAGGACTTCTGCTAAGAGTCACCTGTAACATCCTCCTGACAACAAGGAGAGTACAAGTTTTGGCTTTTTTTTTTTTTTTTAAACTAAATAATTGCCTTTATTAGAAACATTGTGATGCAACAGTTTTTCAGATGCTATTTTTTATGGAATGTCCTTTGCAGTGGACAGTATTTGTTTATTTATGTATTTATTTATTAATAAAGCTGTGAAACTCTTGTCCCCTATAGAGGACAAAAATGCTTTGGTGGATCTCAGGAGGATATGAATTCTGATCATTTTAGACAGACAGCTTCACTCAAAACTACTAAACCCAAATTAAACTTGAAAACAGAGGCAGCAAGTTAAGCAAAAATACGTATAAATTTGCATTTTGAAGCCGTCAAGATTTATTAGTTTTTATGAAACCACCTTTTAGCCACTGTACATTCAGACTCATTATATTCATATAACCATTCAGACTGCATAATAGTTCCCAGTTATGTTATGTTATGCTATGTTATGTTATGTTATGCTGTGTTATATGTTACGCTACGCTACGTTACGTTACGTTATGCTCTGCTATGTTATGTTATGCTATGTTATATTATGTTATGTTATGTTCTGCTATGTTATGTTATGCTATGTTATGTTATGCTCTGCTATGTTATGTTATGCTATGCTATGTTATGTTATGCTCTGCTATGTTATGTTATGCTCTGCTATGCTATGTTATGTTATGTTGTTATGTTATGCTGTGTTATGTTATGTTATGTTACGCTACGTTACACTACATTACGTTACGCTCTGCTATGTTATGTTATGCTATGCTATGTTATGTTATGCTCTGCTCTATGTTATGTTATGCTATGCTATGTTATGTTATGTTATTTTTATGTTATTAGTACCTGATTCAAAGCACCAACATGTACATCAGTGACACTATATGCACTACCCACCTGTTCAATGTAGTTAACAAGTGAGTTGCGGTTCTGTTCCCAGTAGGTTTTCAGCGTGTCCTCATTGGGGAACTTGTCACAGCTGAGCTCCAGAGTGATCTCAAAACAGTTACTGCTGAGGTAGTTGAAATCCTGCATTCCTACAAGGGGTCAGAAAAGTGTACAATTGAGAAAGACAGAAAGATTAGTGTTAACAAACAAACATGGCAGGAAGTGAAAACTATGTAACAGTAGAGAACATACGCAGACATTTTAGTAAAGCTACACAGATACTAGGTTTGGTTTTGGTTTCTGGTCAGAAAAAGGATCAATTTAGCTGAAAAGTGAAAGTTATAAAAAGATTTAACTGTTCATGGGTCAAATGTGACCTGTGTTTGGGTTAATAAGAAGTACAGAAAAACAAGTAAAACAATCACTGACAAAGACTATTATTAACACTATTCTGACACTATTATCAGGTAAAACGTTTTGTCAAGTTCCTCCATAACCATACTATTTTATGTACCTCAGACCATGTTTAAATTGCACAAAAAATTTTTGCAGCATATATTGAGATAGTGAAACTGTGAAATACCTAAACATATTTTCACCTGATGATCACGACAACCACAGTTTCTTGTGTCTTACCTCCTGGCACACTGTACCAGGCGCCTCCGTTTGTGATGCCATCTTTGAAGCTGGAGTCGTCGTCGTTCTTACGGCAGGGGGGTCGGTGAGGGTCCGACATAACTGGGTTGTAAATGGAGTAAGCCCTCGCCAGAGACTTAAACATCACATCATCTGGACTGGCGCTGTACTCGTGGGTGGAGCCTTAAGAGGAGGAAGGAGAGGGAAAAAGAACAAACATATGTTTATTGTTTACAAAGCCACATTTTTATTGAACACCTGCATCTGCAACACTTTTAATTTGTGCTAGTGCAAACACTTATTGTGTGTTTTAGGTCATAAGATTTGTAGTCTGAAACATCCTTTGCCTTCCCTTAACCCATGAAGACCCAGTGCTACTTTTGTTGCAGTTCCTAAATGAATTTAGTAAATGTAACTATTTAACCTTTCTTTATCACTATTTATTATAATATTATCCTCTGTATTTTACACTGTTTCAATAAAATCATGTATTTTTCTACATTTAATTCACTGACCATGTAGATGTTCTTAAAAACTCAGGTTAAAGTTGAGGGTTATTGTAACCAAACAGAGGAAACTGAAGAAAAAGGTGACTTTTTTAGCAAAATATATCATTAACTGAGCATAAAACAAGTGTTTCCATCCACTGTCATTTATCCAATTAATGTTGTAAAAGATGACAGTGTTTCCACATTCCCTACGGAGCCTCTGAACGTCCAAATGGGTCATATCTGATGACCATGACGAGATGACAAACTGCATTTTACACCAATTATTTACATGTATCGATAGGATTGATTGATCAGTAGATGCTTCTGGTCAAAGGTGAATGTTTGGGTCTTTACGAGTTAAAATAAATTCATGTCATTCTGAAGAAAATCTAATGAAACACCAAGCTGAAGACAAGCTTGAACTTTATCAGACCTCTGTGGTCCATCATAAGACCTTCAGATGTACCTAGACCTAGTGCAGCACCACCTGCTCCCTCCTCCACCTCCACAGCAATGAATGAAGTCCCGGAGGTAGAAGTAGCTGAACGCATCAAAGATGGAAGTAAGGTATTCGTTGAGTAAAGGAACAGTTGATAGACCAGACTGACCTCATTATAATTACAGCATATGGCATAAGAAGTAAAAAGAGTAAGATTTGGGTAAAAAGGGTAAGACTGATGATTTGATGGGTTATTGGTCTAAATATGTGTAAGGTGGTGCAGGGCCACTTCTTTCCTCTTTCCTTGACTTTGGCTCTTGGCTATAGATTGCATCTTTATCTTAAATGTGCTTTAAATCTTCTATTTTATATCCTTACATTTTTCATTACCGTTTTAACCAGGAGCCACAAATAAGTGCCTACATTATTCTTTAAGTACACCACTGATAACTTCCTTGGTTCATTTTGCATCTTTAAAAGGCTTTTTGTTGATTTCAAGCCAACATCTCACAAGCAAGATTTATTCACTTTGACTGATATCATAATTTTATTACATTCTTAACATTTGGGTATATGAAGTCTTAGTATTTGTATTTTGCATTTACATGGATCTTATTTGTTTATACATACAGTAATGTACAGATGTTTTAGGCAACAAGTAGGTTTGTTATTTTAGCAAGAATATCATGATATGTGTATTATAATGTATGTCTCTGTAACAAGATCCAACTGAAATACAGATCAACATTAAAAACAATGAAAAAAAAAAAAACCCACTTTATTTAGTGTTTTGTGAGATCTATCATTTTGCTGTATTTCAATGAAGAGACTCAGAAATAGATATTATGCTCATTACAAGAATGAAAAAACAACACCTTTATCTGGATTGTTTCATAGCACC
This sequence comes from Sphaeramia orbicularis, assembly GCF_902148855.1. Classification (NCBI taxonomy): domain Eukaryota; kingdom Metazoa; phylum Chordata; class Actinopteri; order Kurtiformes; family Apogonidae; genus Sphaeramia; species Sphaeramia orbicularis. Next base: position 52,724,146 of record NC_043957.1, on the reverse strand, counting down.
AGTTGAAGAGTTTCACAGTCAGAATTCAGAGCCATGTGTGAGGCTGCTGTGTGTGTTGTAGGTGCAGGTTCATACCAGTGCGGGTTTCATCATATGGATAATTGGCCACCACGTCTCCTCCATGCAGGTTAGCTGAGAGGACAAAGGGGATATCCATGATCCAGTGGACGACAGCCTTGGTCTCAGGAGCCAGCTGCCAGAACAGAATTTGATCAATTACATATAAAAATGAAGTGATACATGCATGGACTTTTCTTATTATTATTTTATTCCAAATATTAAAGGCCTTACTAATCATTAGCCAGCCTCCTCTAGTCATAAGTAAGAAGGAAAGTAAGTCTGGTTCCATTGTATCTTAAAAAACACATCTGTTTAGAAGGTACAGGTGTCTATGGTCTGTGGTCCAAGAATTTGCTCTTATCTTATTTTAACAAAAGGCCCTTATTGAACTAGATAAAAAGGGATTTTCTGCTGCCTATTCTTGGCACTAATTGCAAAGCATCCTGAAACTGAAAGGATCCAAGTCATTGTAAGTGACAAGTCACATAACCTTTTAAGACTCAGCAGGAATGTAATGGAAGACAAACAATGAAGTGATCCTATCCTATGCAGACAGTCCTGATACACACAGTCCTCTGTCCTGAAGCGTCCTATTGCTATCAACTGTAAATCAATGCACTTAAATGACTGACATTGTAGTATTAGGTGACAGGCTGCCTTACTTTGCTTAACATTTTTGTCTGGTGTTGGAGTTTCATGACCTGATGTCTCTTTGGAGTCAAAAACACATCAGACCTAAATACACGTCAGACTACCTTGGACCTCTTCTGATAGTCATTCAACATTGTGGACTTGTACTTAGAATAAACTGGATAGTTATTGTGCTTTTGCAGTCGAGAAAAGCCAATATTTAAAAGGATGTTTTAAACAAAAATAAAGCATTTTATGTTTGATTTTGGTCATTTTTTAGAAAGTATAGCCTGCTACTTCCCTGTGTGTTTGTAATTAGTGACACAGTCTGTATGTGACATGACACATGACAGCCAGTTACAGAGCCTCTATAATACCCCACAGGTCAGCACAGGTTACCAGGTCAACAGCCATATGGCTCATGCAAAAGGTGAATAGTAAAGCTGGCATTAGAAAAAGTATAAACACATATATATATATATATATATATATATATATATATATATACACATACACACACACACACACACACACACACACAGTTTTAAAAAAAGAGTGACTACCCACTTGTTAAGTCACTCTCCTCTTCTTTATAAGTCCGTTGTCAAATCTACCTACTTATTCATTGTTCATATTTCATTTGTTAATTTTGCAGGTTAAAATTTAAATATTGAAATAAGATTTAGATTTATTCTATTAATGGGTTAGAAAGTTCTACTGTAAAGTAATTTACTGTATGTTTTACTTTCACCTTATAATATAATTAGTCTTCTATAATTATTTGCATGACCTTACTGGTCCTCTATAGAGAGGACTGTGATAATCTCATAGATTGTTGTTTTGGTCTTTTAAAGCGAATTCTTCAACAGAGGAAATATTAACATTTTTGTACCTTAGTGTTCTCATCCACAGCCTTCTTCATGTTCTGTAACAGGTGATTGTTGGCTCCTCCCTCCCGTTCGTTGATGTAGATGATCCGGTCCAGATCAGGGAAGTTACGGTTCAGATCCACCCCCTGTGCGTTACTGCGGCCCACGAACCAGTCCTTGATCTCTCCAGGCTGAGCAGGAAACAGAGGATGATGAGAGGATAGACAGAGTCCGGAGACTGTGCTGAGTTTGACTCATTCTCGCCTGCTGCAGGTGTGTAATTGAAAGCCTAGCATTGTGGCTGCTGTTGTTAGTCTGTGGTTGGACTGCGTGGTCTGACACAGTGTGTTTCTGTTCTCATGTGTACCTGTGAAGCCGCCTTCTCAAAGCCGTCTGGGTTCATGGAGGGCATGAGATGGATGCGGGTGTTATGGATGAGGTCGATGATGGTCTCGTTGCCTTGCTGGTACTGGTTGCACAGGTACTGGGCCAGGTAGATGAGCAGCTCTCTGCCCACCGCCTCATTGCCGTGCATGTTGGCGATGTACTTAAACTCAGGCTCTCCTACAGAAACACAAAACAAGGACCATTACTGCATTACTGATCAAACATAGTGATTTAATTATAAATTATGGGCAACTACTGGTAATGTAACCACTGCAAAAGTTAAACAGAATAATCTGAAAATTTATTTGGCAAAAAAGTGCCCTAGAATTATCTTCAAAACTGGACGGAGGGAAGCGTAAAACTACTAAACTTCTTGGCTGTACAAATGAATCCTCTGATAACAGGGATCTAGAGGGACATTCATACGCATAGGATAGGAGGGCTTAAAAAAAATCAAATCAAAATCAAATCAAAGTTTATTTATATAGCACTTTACAACAACATAAAGAAGCCCAAAGTGCTTTACATCTAAAAGCATGATAAAATCATAAGATAGAAACAGGTTAGTCAAATACCATAAGTATGCATAAAATAAAAAGGACACAATACACAGTGATGAAAAAAGAGAGAAGAAAACAAAAGTATGGACATGTTTATATAACACTGTATGAGATGACTCTGTAAAAATTAAGATAAAAAATGTTAGTCAATCACATTTCACAAATCAAAAACTCCACAAATGTTATGAACACCTACAGATACAATCCTGAACAAAATCTGAACTACCCCTTTTGGACCATCCTGCGTGTTCCCCTGCTCTGAATCCCATTGAGAACATTTGGGGATGGATGGAAAGGGGGAGCCTCCTGGAAACACTTAAAGATGTCCAAACAAAGTTTTGAAGTGATCAATAAGAATGGAGGGGCTACTCACTACAGAGTCATTTTTTGACACCTTTAGCTCTGTTTTTGGGTGTTTTTTTTTTATCCTATGGTCTTAAAATTTTGATGAGCTGATGAATAGCCTATTTGACTTACTGTTTGCCGCATTTCAAATGACAATTATTGTTATTTATTCTCTGGTCTTAAGGTTTTGTTTGGGAGAGTACATGTACAGGCCAGACTCAAGAGCACATATTTTCAGTTGTGTTAACCCTCTGTAACCTTCTGCTTTACTGCTTGGTATTTTTCACAGTAAGATTCTTAATATATTGTGTAGGACTGCAGGTCGACAGAAACACAATCTGGCTCTGTTTTCCAAGTCCACATTGGTGGGGATGTTCCGTCATCTGTGATGTTTCCCACAATGTCTGAGGTGAATATGATTAACATACATTATACAGCTCATAAACAGGTCCTCTGCCCTTAGATTCTTTATACCTTCCAGTAGAACTCTATTAAACCAAAGCCGTTAATGCATGTGTGTGAATGTTACTGCACTTTGACATGAAATATCTGTCCTCGCATGTAATCCCTTTTCTATTATGATCATATTTATCTGACAGTTTCCACTGATTGACGCAATCGCGAGGATTAAAAAGTCCCATTGACATCACTGTATTTGTTGACGGAAGAAATTTCAATGTGTAGTCATGGAAACTAATTTCCTCTCTTATCTCTGTCAGGGATACAGTATTTCTCATGATAATGGAGGTAACCCTGAACACACACACACACACTCATAATCTGGCTGGGACACACAAACTACACACTCCGTCAATGCCAAACACACTGACTCATCAGCTCAAAGGTTAAACAGAATTAAACATCACAGCCCACAGCTCGGTTTGACCAATAATGACTGAGACCCAGTGGATTATCGAGCTGCACTGTCACAGATTGTTCCTCCTTAAAGTCCAGTGAAGAAAAGCCGCCTGTAGTGACAGGTCTGGGGTCAGACTTCAGTGGATCACAGAGTTCGAATCCAGGGCAGGATGTTACGACATGAGGGACACCACAGAGCTTTGGAACATAAAAACAACTAAATGTTTGTCACTTGAATCAGTGACTCACACCACTATCAGAAAGAAAGTTAGTAAAAAGTCTTGTATCTCCATGTTTGTCCACGTTGTTGTTGGGACTGGAATGTTTTGGACGTATTACTATTGGTGTAATGATGATAAACACACTGTTGCCCATAAAGTTGGAATCATTTTGTCACATCAGACACATTCCTCTTTTGCCATAATTAATAAAGGCATTTTAAAATTAAAAGAGAGTGCCTTGGTTTATGTATTTTTGTACACTGACAGTCCCTTCACCAAAGAGCACCTCTTTTACAATTTTTCATTACTGTCCATGAAGCGTTCCTCTTTACCATTTTTTCAGCATTCCTCTATTTATTCGTATTTATTCACATCAGTAAACACTTTTGGTCAGTGCAATGATAACAGACTGAGTCCAGTTACACTTTAACTATTAAGAATAAATCACCTTGTCACAATTATTTCATGAGAAGACGTAAAAATATTGTATTACTCACCATTACTACAAACTGTCTTTATTGTAATTGTATCCTATCAAGGGTGTAGTGTCTTACGAGGAGCTGCATTGGTTGGCAGCATTATTGGTTCTTTCGTTTGGAAATTCACTTCTTTCATACCAAATAATTCAATATGCATTGCTCTCAGCCAGTGTTTTTCAACCTTGGGGTCAGGACCCCACGTGGGGTTGCCTGGAATTCAAATGGGGTCGCCTGAAATTTGTAGAAATTGATAAAAATAAAAACTTATTAATAAAAAATATATGGTGAGCTGAGAGAGACAATCCCAATCCATAACAGACATGACAAACGGTGAAGCTGAAACTGAAGCACTGTGGTTCTGTTTATCTTTCAAATGTTCATTGTGGTCGGTTTCAGATGCTGCAGCTCTCTCATAATTCATAGTTTGAGTTATTGTTTGTTCAGTATTAATTGTCAGCCTTGTAAATCCAAGCTGGACTGACTGTACATATCCTGACCAAGGAAAATCAAATTCTCACTTTGTGCAGTAATCTGCACCTGGCTTTTCTGCCTCCGTCTACAATAATATACATTATATAAACTAAATATTGCCTAAAATTAACATTTATTTGCAACATAGTATAGCAAACTATTACATGATCAAAACTAATTAATTTTAGCAAAAAAAAAAATCTCTCCATTTGAATGACTGGGGCGCCAGAAATTTGTGATGTTAAAATGGGGTCACGAGTCAAAAAAGGTTGGGAACCACTGATCTAAGCATTCTATATCCTTACATGACCTCAGACTTTCTGTAAATAAGTATAGTGTCAAAATCATAAGTAGTACCAGCCTTATTATTAGTTCTGTCTCCATTGAGTATGGACTTGACCTGATAGTTGTTTTTTTTTAATGTTTTGGTCACTGGGCAACAACCTGTTAGTTAACGCCTAAGTATCTTAAAGTGTAATACCACTAACAGCCACTAGATGCTGCCTCTAGAAAAATTGGCAACCAATTATCATCTCCCTAGAAATACTAAGACATTAACTTTTTCCCAGCAGTCATTCTGGTCCTTTTGTAAATTACTATAACATTAAGAACATTTTACAGCTACTAGGGCTACTGGGTTATAATTCTGAAGCTTCTGTTTCCTATATAAAACATGTTTTCCATGATAATTGTGGTTAAAAATTATGCTGTCAAATTATTTTGTTTGCATTGTGTTCAAATCAGTTAGCATCAGCTCAGATATCACCACTTCCCTGTCATCAGCTCCATCCTTTTGTCCCAATATGATCATTATTGACTCCACAAATAAAACTCAAGGACTCGACAGGCATCCAAAAACCAATAGGTGATGTCACGATGGTTATGTCTTCTTAAATATAGTCCATGGTTACAGTTTTTCCACAAACGCAGTCGGAGTTTCTGATCAAAGCATTCAACTCTTAATTCAAGGTATATTAAAGGACCTACTAAAAGAAACCAGTGTCCAGTTCATTTAACCTGGTTTAAAGTTTGATTTTGGAACTTTTCACTTTTTTTTCTCAATATCTTTTTTGAGTTTTTCATATAACACACAAAAAAATATAGAAAGAGAACAAATACAAATACAAAGCAGAAGGCTGGAGAGACATATGCAGGGCCACCTTAACCTAATGGTAGGCCCCGGGGCTGAGGGAGGTGTTGTAGGCCCCCCTGTCCCATCCTTCAAAATTACAAGCTCATTATAAAATATAATATCTTGGTAATCTACAACAGCGAGTAGATTGTAACCAAGATGGATGGAAGTTTGACTTCATGATAAAAATGATAAAAAAATATTATCAACAACCATCAACTGTCGAGAAAAACATTTATTTAACAGCAGCAACAGATCAAACTATAAATTCTGAGAACCCATGCGCCTGCACATAGGCGTAAACTCAACCGCGTGCACTTTAATAATTCTGACTCTCGATCATGCTTTTCTCATGCCACTTTTCTGTTGTGGGCACCGCTCTCATGTTTCTTCTTCCCTGACATTTTGTAATTGAACGTGACCTCTTGACACATGGCGGCAGGGCTGGGCTTACCACTTAGGATCAAGAAGTAGCTTCAGATGTGCGTACAGTACATATAAAAAGATTGACAGGAAAACTGACAAATTACAAATCGATGTTAGTTTATATGCTTATCGAGTCCATAAAACGATAGGTCCCTTAAGTCAGTAGGCCCCTGGGCTTCAGTCCCGGTTAGCCCGTGCATTAAGGTGGCCTTGCATGTATGGAAGGTTATGTCATATGTAACAAAAAATAAAATAGTTTCTGTTCCTTCGCACATATAACATGTCATTATGAACAGCCAAATATACAAAGACACAAACCAGTATAGATAAGCACATAAACAAACAAACAAACAGTGCTGTCTTAGACAAAAACAACCATAACAACAAAAACAACAGGGGATGAGGTCATATCATACAAAAAAAAAAAAAATATATATATATATATATATATATATAATACAAATGAGTGTAAGGGGAATCCTCCCAAAGACAGTATCCAGTTTTTTGGGGTTTTTTTTCATTTGAACTTTTCACTTTTACTTTCTAGTTTGAGCCATTGTTTTGATTAAATGATTAAAATTACATTACTTATTATATTTTAACCGTAACTATAAACTAATAATGAGTAACGACTACATCTAGCACTGTAGAGGTGATAGTTATATCTATTTTTAGTGCTGCATTTTATTACCATGCTAATTAAAGTTGCCATTTTTTTTACCATCTGTGTCATAGTGTAATGAACTGTTTGGTCTCCGCATGTGCAATAATGAGCACAAACACAAGACAGAAACAAGCACAACTTAACAGAGCAGCAGTATAGACTGTGAAACCTTCAACAAAAAGAAGAAGAAAAAAAAAACACTCTTTAATAAGCACAAACCTGTGAGGGGCAGGGTACACAGAACAGAACTATTTGTGGGGGTTTTATAGTTTTTCCACCATAATTCTCATGTTTACATTCTCCTCTAATGATTTTCTCAAGTGAATGTACTGCACAGTGAGATTAAGTAAGATCCCATTTGTATTTTTCATTCCATTTCATGTTGGTCTCAGTGACTTTTTGATGCATTTCCGATGTATTCCCAGAGGCTTCATGAGTGAGTCTTGTGCACACTTAAGCACACATCTGGAACTGGAGATATTTTTAAACACTTGAATCTGGTTTCTCTCTGAGTTGTTACTAATGATTTCAAGGCTACAATTAACTCTTTCTGTCCTTACGTTGGTTTTTACAGGCTGACAGAGCTTTCAAACACATGCACTCACACGTACATACATGCACTTTGAAGTTGTTCGCTGCCAGAATGAGTTACTATTCAAGCTATTGCACAGATGCATAGTATCAGGAGACATTTTTTCCCTGAAGAAACCCCTGTTTTTTATATCAGAAATGTCTGTAATGACGTGTTACGGAGTACTTTCTGCACACACTGAACTGATCATAGCTATACACCAACATATGTATACAATGATGAATGTAAGATGGGTGTTTTTTTTTTTTTTTTGTTTGTTTTATGTTTTTAGACAGGATAGGCAAAAGTGAGGATAATATATTTGTCACTCACACACTCCCGTATCACTGCATAAATTTTCAGTAATGCGCCAGATCTTTTTTCTCATTAGTGCTTTTGTAACAGCCCTGTTTCATCGCTGTACACACACAGACACACATTTTAACAAGAGCAGGATGATGTGTGGGTGGAATGAAATCAAAATGTCATTTCCAGTCCCAAGTTGACCGATGTCCCACTTTCTCAACATGTACCTCTGTTCACTTAAACTGTGTGTATATTGTTAAGTGTTGAGGAAAAAGAAACACATATGTTAAGGACACACATGCAGGATAGGTCATGTATTTTTCAGTTTAGATACCACTGTACGACTACAGTTTATGCAACCAGTGAGAAATGGAGACAAAAACCTGTTATGAATGATCTGTTCCAGAATGACAAAGCCTCCATAAATGCATAAGCACGGGCTCACTTAATGGGTTGAGAAAATGGAGTGATTGATATGTTTTGGCCTCCACTGTCACCAAACTGCAACCCAACTGAGCATGTGCCAGAGGTTTATTTGACACCACTCTCAACGTATATTATCAAAACATCAAATGAAGGAATATCTTTGATCAGAGTCATGTTCATCTGTCTAGTTTGTGTTGTGTAGCCTTTTTCTTCCTTACATCTCCTTACATTACATTTAAGATTCAATACATTATATTAAATTAACACATTCTTGTGTGTTAACATTAAGTTTATGATGGAGTCTGCTGCATTTTGCACTGGGACATCGGCTATATCCCTTTCTATGCTAATGACTACCTCTGTTTACATCCCCCTGTAGGAGCCATTCTTTAGGTTTGTTTATTTTGTGTCTAGTTAATTGTGTATTTCCAGTTTGAGTTAAGGGAGGGGAGATGGAAATCTATTTAGGGGCAGGTAACGAGGTCACTGGGAGGTGACAACAAGATTGTACAGTTTTAACCGCTTGCAGTTGGGGCCAGCGTCACTCTGTAATCAAGTCACCATGTAACTTTCATGAGACGTTGATGTGACCATATTAGAATGTTCAATAAAAATGAGTAGCTCAAAAAACGAGGTCTCCACCTCACCCAGCTGTGACAGGTCAGTCACAACACCCCCATAACAGATTCTAATAATGGATTAGATTTCTATAGCACTTTTCAAGACACCCAAAGTGTTATTACATATTATTACATATTACATTATTGATCTATTATTCATTCATTCACACATTGGTGGTAAACTACATACAGTATGGACCCACAGCTGCCTTGGGGCAGATTGACAGAAGCGTAGCTGCCAATTCACGCCAAATGGCCCCTCCAACCACCACCAAATATTCACACATCAGTGTGAGTGACACTGGAGGCAAGGTGGGTGAAGTGTCACAAGGACACAATGATGGGACACATGACTGGGACAGAGCGGGATTCTACCTTCTGAGCCATGGCTGATTTCTGCTCCTCTACAGCAGCAACTGTGTGCCAGACTACCTACCATTAGTATAGAGAAGCAAGTGGCTAGTGTCAACGGCACCCAATAGGCTACAACATAACCTTTTTATAAGCTCACAATCACATTGAATTTTTAAAAATTAATGCTCATCACGTCTGACCTCCTTTTGGGTTGTCATATAAAGGGGGCTTGAAGTTCTGTCCCCTCTGGTGTGTCCCATAGGAACAAACTAAGAAAAAAATATAATAATAAAAGACAAACCTTTCTTTGATCTTGTTTGAATTTTGTCACCATTTACAGATATGATGTTTGTCAATTTAAAACACAGTTTTACAAACCTCGAAAGCTGCATTTCATGGCAATGATAGCAAGGAAACACCTAGTTTTATCACATGTTATACATGTCACCAATGAGACTGATCTCATGAAATCGCATTGTATGTCACCCCAGCTCTTATGACATTTGGTGTGCTATACATATACATCTTCAAACTTTCGTGTTATTCAACACTGATCGCATGTCAATGTACGCCATGACCTCTGGTTCACATAACCCTAACCCTCAGTGCGTGGTATTTGACGTAGCGTGAACATACACACGGAAAGCTTAATCTGTACAGATAACACGCCAATTAAAAGGAGCGTGTATATTTACGTGAGTCATGATAGCACGTTGTCACCAACACCAAAACAGCCGCTGCCTTGGAATGTTTTACCTTAACCCTTTCATGCAGGAATTATGAGAACCTTAATCAACATTTATTTCCGGAGTGTTTTTATTCCTCTTTAGGCATGAAAAAAACAATGCGTCTGAAAATTTTCTTATCAACCTCCTTTCACAGAGTTCCAAAAATGTCAGCTTGACACCATGCGTTTAATTTTTGAAGCAAAGAAACATGGATTTACTGATATATTGTGTGAAAACAATGAAATAAAAACCTTTTTAATGCTGCTAATCTGCTGTTTTCTCACATTTTAACATACTCTAATACTAGTCATTACTCACTTCACGGAGATAATATGCAAAAAAAACCCTTTTTTGTTAAAAAAAGTTAATTGCAGTTTAGTAACAATAACAAGCAACTGATTTTTTTTTTTTTTTTTAGTTTATTTTGAATATGCAACAAGACAAAGTAATCTTACTTAGTCTTTAGAAATAAAACAGGTAGTAAGAGGTCATGGAAGAAAACAAAAAAACAAAACTTAACTAAACTAAACTATACATGACTTCATTTGCACATTCGAAAAGGAGTGGGAGGAAGTGTAATTTATTTAATCCCACCCCTTCAACACTCAAACATGTTAATGCAGATCAGGTTTATCTAGAACAGCAAAGTTACACTAATGGTATGAATTACAGCGGATGGGATGATGCATAAGTGTCCACTGTGTCGGCTGATATGGAACTAAAACAATAAAATCCATAAATATACAAGAGAAGAGCTTTGAATAACTGTCCACTGTAGTGACCAGTATGCATGAAAGGGTTCATCTTTGAGAGTGAGACGGAAAAAACTATTAAAAGAGGTGAAAATCACTATAAGTCTGGTCACGCTGAAGCTGGACAGATCATGGAGAGAGAATTTTACAATGATGATGATTTTAACTGATACTTTAACAGTTTTCCCATGTTTTTTTCTCTTACTGAAATAAAGTTATAGCCTTAAATATGGAGAATAAGGCATTAATAGTGTTTCATGGTGAAAAAGAGCCAATATGTTACTAATACGTATGCTAAAATGCAATTACTCAATAATTAATCGACAGCGTGTCAGTGGTTTCCAACCCTTTTCAGCTCAAGACCCAGAAGAGTCAAGATGAGGTCAGCTTTAATAAACTTCTTCATTACATTTCAGAAAATCAATTCACATATCATATTATCATGCATTTTAGTTTGACAATTGGTAACCCAGGAAATACAGCTTGGAAAATCTGTCTTAAGTGATACTTAACTGTTTCTTTCATAATTAATGGATAATCTATAATTTGATTTTTAACCCTAGATGAGGTAAATGTTCGATAAATGTTGATAAATGTCCATAAAGTAAAATTTTTAAAGATTTTTCACGTCTGTGTACATGAATGTAGACAGAATGAAGTGATGTGTTTCCTCGTTTATCTCCCTCTAACCATCTTCTCTCTTCGACATAATCCATCTCAGGCTGACAAAACCCAGTGCATTATTTGCCCCTTCATCAAGATTCATCAAAACCATCTGACAGGTGATCAATATGGTCTCCTAGGCAACCGCATAATAATGACTTCTGCTGCTGCGTCATTAGGGAAGCACTGCATTGTAGTGCTCTCAGTCGTCGTGGCAACCCTGACAGGGCAGGTGCTTAGGGAGACAAATCAACTGAGACCTGTGAGCAAATCCACTGTCACTCTGTGTCTGGCTGCTACTCACACTCCTACACAACTAGTTTGTTAAGTCTGGATGACTGCCAGCTCAGTCAGAAAACACAGATACACACACAGCAGAGCTTGACCACTGAAACAGGCCAAATAAAGATGAAAAATCATATACTGACACACAGCTCCAACATATTTTCCATACTAAATTGAAATGAACCCAAAAACGCTGAACATATCAAATTTGATGTGTGAGTTTTGAAGGCCTCTACATGATCAGTGCGATAGTTTTTGTCTTGAAAAACCTGATGTATACAATTAAATACATGCAATACACTGATAATCCACCAGGGGGAGGAATTTATTCAACAGAGGCCTTTCCAGTGACACTACAAGACTGTCATTAACCCTTTCATGCATGAATTATGAGAACCTTAATCAAGATTTTTTTTTTTACTGAGTGTTTTTATTCCTCTTTAGGCATGAAAAAAAAAACAATGTGATTGATTTTTTTTTTTTTTTTTTAATCAACCTGTTTTTCATGGAGTTACAAAAATGTCCACTCAGCTACACCATGAATTGTCTTCTTGAAGCAAAAAAAACATGTATTTAAAACCCAATATCATAAAGTGATATGAAAACAGTGAAATGAAACCATGTTTAATGCAGCTAATTTGATGTTTTCTCACATTTTAACATATTCTAATACTAGTTATTACTCACTTCATGGAGATAATATGCAGAAAAATAAATATTAACAACTGATTTCCACTCAAGAACCAATCAAGAACAGCAAAGTTACAATAATGGTATGAATTGCAGTTTATGAGATGATGTATAAGTGTCCACTGTGTTGGTTGATATGGAACTAAAATAACAAAACCCATGAATATACAAGAGTAAAGCTGTAGAGTAACTGTCCACTGTAGTGACCACTATGCATGAAAGGGTTAATGAGGAAGGAGGCAGAACTTTGGCAATATTGAAAAGGAATTACCAATTTGTTAGACAGGTTTGCATTATATTATGTGTTTGCTTGTTCAAAAATAATATATGAGCATTGAGACCTGGTCTCAAATATGATACAAATTTTGAAAATCATACATTGAAATTGATATTTGAAAAAAAAAATTTTGGGGGGGGTTGTTCAGAATAACCAATAAAGACTCCAGTTTTCAAACAACTGGAATCTTCTGTCAGGGATTTAATGGTTCAGGTTTTATAGGGTTAAAAGACATACATCCTTTTATACGCATAGTTATTATATTCTGCTGTCAGTTATGATGATGCCTTTCAATGCAAAACACATTAAAATAAGGTTTCATCCACAATAGAAAAGGTTTTAGTTTTTAAATTATAATGATAAGTATATATACTGTTGCCCAAGTTAAAATAAAAATATCTTTACTGTTTCTCATGAAATAATGGTGATAATGTAATTTATTATTGAAAGATAAAGTGTAACTGTGACACTACTGGACAGATATATTTCATCACCTGTCTCAAGCTTTGGAAACTGCATTAATACAATCTGCTGGATTAGCTATTTTTGGAATCTCTCTTAACCATAAATGATGCAAAAAAAGATTAAATGGACATTATTGCCTTCTCAACATTACTAGCTAGAAGACAAATACTCTTTGGATGGAAATTAACCACCCCAAAACTATCCTCATGGCTTAGTGACCTTATGCTTTTTGAAAACGTACAGAAAATGAAATAGAATTTGAGGGGTCAGCCATCAAAATTTGAAGTAGAATGAGGCCCCATGGTTAAATACTTAAAAAACTTAAAACACTAAACTACAAAAAAGCTTTTACATTCACACGTTATTTGCTTGTTGAACTATATACACTTGTGTATTCTCTAATAATATTAATAACACCACATGTTCACATTTATGTGTGTAGGATGTACTTGTGGATAAGTGAATTTGTCTACTGTTATTTTGTTATTATTTTATTTTCTTTCACTTATATTTTTACCTTTTTTGTTTTATGAGTATTTTGCTTTTTTTATTACTATTCATGTCATTGTCAATTATGGCGGTAATATCAAGACTCATGATGTGATAATAATACAGTTGTTGTTATCACTATTGCGCCATGGACAGAGAAAGTATGTCATGTACAGTGGCGGCTGCTCGTCTTTCAGACAGGGGAAGCTCATTGTCGGCTTACATCAAAAAAAAAAAAAAAAAGTCAAGTTATTTAAACATACATTCGGTCCTCCGTTCCTTTTTAAGAAAATGCTCAGTGACCTTATCGTACCAAGTAGGCGTCTTTTCCAGGGACTGGACCAGTGTCCTCTCTGCTTAGATTGCCTTGGCCCATTGTGTTGTGGGTGTAAGACTTCAGCCTTTTTAAACAAGAGATGCTCCTTTCACTGCGACCTAGCCGACAGTTTGATTGATTTAACTATCTACAAAACGATATTAAACTCGAACAAGAAATGATTAAATTATGTGACTGAAACAAGAAAACAGTGAAATTATGTTAAATTGAAACAAAAAAAGTACAATGAGTGCATTTTATTTACAGCGCAAGAAATGAACAAGTAATTTCGTAGTGGTTTCTCTCTCTCTTTCACAGCAGAATGCGCGGTGGTATTAAACTGAACTGTGTCAGTGAAGGAGCAGATCTGAAAACAGCTGTCAATCAAACAGGATTCAGCCTTTCAACTGATCCTCCAATCAGCACGTGGGATTCTGGCGTCCAGCCCGGCTGAGCTCCGCCCACAGCTCCATTCACCCCCAGAGACGGCCGGCGTCCGGGGGCGGGACAACATCGTGGCATTTATCCAATTACCGTCCAGTTTTGAGGCAATGAAACAAACTGTTCCACTCAGTCCCATTGAAGCCCAGAGACGCCCGGCGTCTACGGACAAATGCACTGAGCAGAGATGTATGAGAAAACACAGACACGGGAATGGAGGAGAAGTGAACAACATCGCATCCGTTGATTTGTGATAAAGCTGATTTGAACAAACTCATCTTTAAGATGAACGTGTTCTAACACATTTGTAGTCAATAAAATGTCAACACAACAGTACATATTTAACCATTTAATTTTCGTAATTTTAGGGGAAGCCGGGCCTCCCTTGCAGTCTGTGAGAAATCGCCACTGGTCATGTAGGACCAGGGGCGGGAGGATGAGGAGTTGGGAAGAATGGCCCATGTTTAATGTTTCTGAAACTGAATGTTTAAATGTTTAATATAACTTAAATCTGCATCAAAAAAGTATAAATATGTAAAAAAAAAAAAAAAAAAAGTGTAACTGGGATACAATATGTAACCATTGCACCATAAATAGGATTAAAATAAAAGAAGAATGTATATGAAAACAACACTGTTACAACTTTATGGGCACCAGAGTCTTATAAAAAGATTTCAACCAACATACATCATGTATGTGTATAACACGTATGTGAGCACACTGTTAACTGACTAGCCATGGACTTCAGAGTTCTGTATGCGACACGTATCAGTAAACAAAGGGTCTGGAATCCAAACTTTTCTGTTTCTGGTCTTTACTTAAAACTTAAATTGATACAAACAAAAGATGAATTCCTACATTTAGCTACATAATGGTCAAAAGACTGTGATGGGCTGGGCTCCAGGCTTCCGGTTCCACTTCTCTTTCTTTACTTTTTTATAATCTTAGCAGCCAACAGGACTGCATCACATGATGAAGTCAAGACCAATGCTGTTATTACTCAACATTCATATAATATGCAAAAATTATTAATAAGAAATCAATTATAAATATAAATAAGAATTTTTAACTGAAGCACAAAAAATGGCTCTAACAGAATATGTAGAAGTACAAAATCTTTAGGGAGGTATTATGTTTCACACATTTTGATAACTGCTATTTAAAAAAGGGAACAAACTACAGGAGACAAAAATTCAATGTTTCCATGACACAGCAGGAAACAGACTGAAGGCTTTTCTGATAAAAAGCAGAAAAATGTAGAAAAAATAAGAAGTCAAGCACAGTGAAGGCAGGGAATGGAGGAGGAGGAGGCATGTGGGTGTCTGATGTTTAATAAATGACCTCTGGCTGATGCTTTAGCCTTTCCCTCATCCTTTTTCTGTTTCTGCCTCTCCCTTATTCCCGTCACCCTTTGCCCGTTTTCTCAATCATCATTCCTAGCATAAATACCTCCTCTTTCCAGCTGCTCCTCCTTCCTTTCAGCTGTTTTTGCTATCTGTACAGACGAGTAAAAAATACCTCCTTTGTATTCTTTGTTCCATGGTTATGCCTTTTATTGGGGACATTGTGCATTAAACATGCCATATGTCATCTGATATGACCCTTTTTAGCAGTGTGCAGGGCTGTTCTACATCTGAACAGGACATCAGTGTGTGTGTGTTATGTGCAGATTACATGCTTCTTCTGTCAAATGATAAAACAGGCGATGCTTTACACCCCTTTGTTTTAGTTTTGTCCTCTTATTATGACAATGCTGTAATTTACTAACCACAATGACTGTGTGATGTTAAAGTTTAAGCTTCCTGTATTCAGAATACCAGTGTCTCTTGATCTCTCCCCTGTTTTTCATTTTAATGCTGTGTTATATTTGCACAGAACAACAGAAGTGGATTATGCTCATCTGTTTTTTTTCCCCTTATTTTTAAAGAAAAGCTGGTGCGGTGCATGTATCTTATGTAACTGGCTTTGAGTCAGCATGAACTGATGTGACACGCTCATAAAGAGAAATTCAGAAAAGGTTGAACACTTTGTCAAACTGTCCACAAAGATGGATGTTACAATATCAGTTTTTGGCTTCATCTAAAACACCTTGATGTTCAATGCAGGCAACATTCTGGATAAATATGTTTTTACTACCAAAAATGTCGAATGTCTGACGTTTTCAACTGTTATTATTATTCAGAACATTTCATTTTTGGTGAATAGTTTTCTACAGAATATCCTCCTGAGACCAGTGCATTTTTGTCGTCTGTACGGGACGAGAGTTTCACAGCTTTATGTAAAATAGATCCATCCAGATTAACTTTTTAAACCTTCACAGTAAAGATTGGATTGCCTTTAGTTTCTAAATGTCCGAACATTGACAGATTCCAAACCATTTAATAAATGGTATCACAAATGACTACAGGGTGGGGAAGCAAAATTTACAATATTTTGAGGCAGGGATTGAAAGACAGTGTATGACCAATTAGTTTATTGAAAGTCATGAGAATTTATTTGCCACAAGAAAATTTATATAATAGAAAATGTTTTTATTCTATGTGTCCTCCTTCTTTCTCAATAACTGCCTTCACACGCTTCCTGAAACTTGCGCAAGTGTTCCTCAAATATTCGGGTGACAACTTCTCCCATTCTTCTTTAATAGTATCTTCCAGACTTTCTGGTAATAGTTTTGCTCATAGTCATTCTCTTCTTTCCATTATAAACAGTCTTTATGGACACTCCAACTATTTTTGAAATCTCCTTTGGTGTGACGAGTGCATTCAGCAAATCACACACTGTTTGACGTTTGCTTTCCTGATTACTCATATGGGCAAAAGTTTCTGAAAAGGTATGGATAATAGTGTTAGGTACGATTATGACATCAATATATGTTTGGTTTCAAAACAACTGACGTAGTGCCTGCTGAGAAAAAACAACTAAATGTTCATTGTAAATTTTGCTTCCCCACCCTGTATATTCATAATATCAAATGCTGCTGATCGTAACACCTGCAGTCAGTACATTCTTGTTGTACATAACATTTATAAATCTGTACGCACCGATAATCTGAATGTCTGTACATATAACATTGTGTGCACTCTCTCCGTCCTGGAAAAGGGATCTGTCTGTGGCTTTTCCTGAAGTTTCGACTGTTTTTCTCCTGGTAAAGGTTTTTTTTTCCTCACTTCAAATGAGGATTTAAAGACAGAGGTTGTTGTGTTTCATACAGAATATAAAGTATTTGGCGGCAAATCTCTGAATTGTGACGTTGGATGATATGAATAAAACTGAACTGAATCAAGTTAAATATCACATATGGGTCAAGTCACGCGGTTATGTAGGGAGCGCCCGACTACATTTTATACTCTAATTCAAAAGGTATTTAAGCTAGAGACATGAATAATACAACATTTTAAAGGTATTAACTAGTCCTTGAAGCTCATAAAAAGAAACAAAAGCTATAGTGCCATCTTTTGCCATAAAATTTTGAAAAACTGCATGGTTATGTAGGGAACAAAAATTAACATCTAAATTTTCCTTTTTTTCTAAACGTTTTAAAAGTGCGGTTGCAAGTGTCTCCTAACAATGAAAATTTGCTGAGATGTTCTTTAAGGTGTCTAGTTTGATAAACTATGGATGCATTTTTTATTTTTTAAATACAACTATGACTTTTGGCAAGAGTTTTAAAGAATGGAATGGTTATGTAGGGAATTAGGAATTGTGGTTATGTAGGGAAAGAAAAGACAGGTAACAAATTTATACTGAATGATGTATATATACATCATTCAGGCTTCCATGTGGAAATGGTTCTGTTTTCAGAGGAATGACACTCACCAGAGAACAGCCTTGTGCATTTTATTCTGTAGAAACACTGAAAACAAATGTAGCACCTTAACATATTTATTGCACCATCTTAATCAGCACCATCCATTGCTGTTTGCTAGTAGTGTTAGATTTACAATATGCTGTGTTTTTGGTGTTTTGATCATATTAGATTATATATATATACACACACACACACACATGCATATATGGTATCCCAAAAAAATGTATTTCAGTGTCATGTAATTCCGCGACTGTTGCAGGTCTCATAGTGTAGACTTAGTCTCTTAGGTATCCCCATATAAAAAGTCTAGTGGTGTGAGGTCTGGTGAACTTGCCAAACAGGTGGATTGGATGGAGGGGTTTCGTTGAACACCCTCTGCGTTCACCAGACCTCACACCATTAGATTTTTTTAATAGGGATACCTAAAAGACAAAGTCTATGCCAGGGGTGTCAAACTCATTTTAGTTCAGGGGCCACATTCAGCGAAATTTGACCTGAAATGGGCTGAACCAGTAAAATAATAACATAATAATATATAAATAAGGTCAACTCCAAATTTGTATCTGTTTTAAAGTGAAAAAAGTACATTTACAAACTATCCTTTCAAAAGATGTGAATAACATGAACAAACTGAAAAAAATAATTGTAATTTTAACAATATTATGTCTCAGTTTATCATTTACACATGTACATTATAACTTACAGATCACAGTGGATCTACAAAGACACAAAATATTCAGTAACAGGCAGAATATTGTTAAAATTGTACTTATTTCTCTTAAGACATTTCAGGTTCATATTTTTTGTGAAATTATGCTTTGTTTTAGTGTAGATACATGAAAATATTTACATTTACAAAGAGAAAAATTTGGAGTTGTCATTATTTATATGTTATTATGATAGTATTTTACTGGTCTGACCCACTGGAGATTGAATTGGTCTGAATGTGGAACCTGAACTAAAAGGATTGTTAATATCTTAGTGTAATTTTTGCATTTCACAAATTCATCCCAAGGCCGGACTGGACCCTTTGGCAGGCCGGATTTGGCCCCCAGGCCGCATGTTTGACGCCTGTGGTCTATGCTATGAGACCTGCAACAGTTGCTGAATTGAGAGCATCCACTGAACATGAATGCACGCAAATACCAAGGGAATTGTTTCGTGATGTGTGTGATTCCATTGTTTGGCGTTGTTAGCAGTGTCCGAACCAGAATGGCCATCAGTCTGAGAACAGGCGGTGACAAAACAAAAAAATGATGTTTGTAAATTCTATTACATTTTGAAAATTAAATGAATTTTAATAAACACCTACTTTACAATTATTTAAAGTGTGTATACATTTTTTTTTTGAGACACCCTGAGTAGATATGAGTTGGGTTTTTTCCCTCATCACCCACACCTAGCCCTCATCGTCGTGAGCACTACTTTGAATGAGACACTACTTTGTTATGACATTTTTTCACTTCTACACAAAGCCTAATCTCTTACACAATAGGGCAGGGGTATCAAACTCATTTTAGTTCAGGGGCCACATTCAGTTAATTTGATCTGAAGTGGACCGAGCCCATAAAATAATAACAAAATAATATATAAATAATGTCAACTCCAAACTTTCTTCTATGTTTTAGAGCGAAAAAAGTTAATTTACATTATGAAAATGTTTACATCTACAAACTATGCTTTCAAACATTGTGAATAACATGAACAAACTGAATAAATAAGTGTAATTTTAACAATATTATGCCTCAGTTTATCATTTACACATGTACGTTATAACTTACAGATCACAGTGGATCTACAAATACACAAAACATTTAGTAACAGACAGAATATTGTTAAAATTGCACTTACTTCTCTTAAAATATTTCAGGTTGTTCACATTTTTGGCGAAATTATGTTTTGTTTTTAGTGTAAATACATGAAAATATTTACATTTACAAAGGGAAAAATTTGGAGTTATGAGTATTTATAGGTTATTGGGTAGGATTTTACTGATCTGACCCATTAGAGATTGAATTGGTCTGAATGTGGAACCTGAACTAAAAGGATTGTTAATATTTTAGTGTAATTTTTGCATTTCACAAATTCATCCCAAGGGCCGGACTGGACCCTTTGGCCGCATGTTTGACACCTGTGCAATAGGGTTTCACTTCATAGCATCTTGGTCAATAGTTACAGATACAAGTCCACTTCCCTGGAAACAGAGACTCTACTTTTTCACTCCCATACACTCAAATACGACCCAGCTGTGAGAAGTAAACATCCCCCCAGATATAGAACATGTCAGCCGTGTTCCATACTGCATCCTGCTGTGTATTAATAGGTAACCAGTGTGTTTACACTCTTGGCTATAGTCACTTCCGGTGCCGCAGTGTATGACAGATGGCTGCTTACTGACAGATGCATGAGCTCAGGACGGTCGTCTCTGGAGCCCAGTCAGCCAGCCAACCATGAGCTGCCAGTCAGCTCAGACCGCTAAGCCGATCTATTGCCCCGGCAACCATTATTTTCGCTCCACCTCAGAGATTTAACAAATTGCTGGGTCACACAAAATAATGTTAGGGCACCTTAATTGGAGTTTAAAATATCTGTTCTTCTACAGATTTCCCCCTGTTCCTCATACATTGTTTTTTGCTTCAGTAAAGCTCTTCTCCATGTTTCTACTTTCTGCCTTGTCTGTGTTTCACCCCCCCCCTGCTCACTGTGGATGTTTTGCTCAGTAGAGGTAGGAGTGAAGACAAGTTGGGAGGGGGTTGAGGTGCTGCCCCTGTTGGTGGAGGCTCAGCTGTGTGTAGCAGCGGCTTGGAAACTCATCTGGTAGTAATAAGGACTCCACATCGCTACTGTGACTCATGCCTGCGCACGCCCACCAGACTATTACAGACTTATTTAGTACGCACATACGGTCATTAGACTTTGTGACCATGTGAGCAGCAAAACACACAAAAACCTAAGACCACACAAATACACCCTTTACATAGAAACACTACATCAGTCATATACTGTAGTAGAAAACCCACAAAATTCACTGTGAACATATTCTGTTTATACAGCCACAGTGCCTCTTTTAATTTTCACATAAAAAATGACCAGCTTTCTGCAAAATGTCCACTCTTTGGACAGGAATCACTCATCTTGTTCCCAGAATTCACTGAGTTCATCTGAAAGGTTACATATACCTCAGACTAATCCATTAATGCAGCTTTTTACTGAAGTTTCAGTGTGACGCTTCTGTCACTAATAGCAGTAGCCCATATAGAATATCTGTCTTGACACATACACACAGTTGTGGGCAGAGCACCAAATTTCCAGCAGAGCCTTTTGTTTCAGTTCATCAAAAATGCATAGAAAGGCGTCGATTTTGGGCTGATGCAGTGCATACCTCCCCATAAATATTTATTACAACATGCATTGGGCAATATGCTTGAAAGCCCATTATAGTCCACAGATTTTTTTCTCAGTTTATGGTGGAAAGATCTTCACTTATGTATATGGGTGCTTCCATGAAACTGGCACCTAATAGCAGGACAGAGGGGCTAAAAATTCAAACCAGATGTAGACTTATGTTATGAAGCAAGTTTGGAAGAACTTTGGGTCTATCTTAAAAAATAAATATTTACTGTTATAAAACGAACTACTTTTCAGATAAAACACATTTTTGACGTGTACATACAAAAATCCGCATGTAACACTGTAAATAGGACACGAAAATTACACACTACTATTTTTTCAAATATCTTTTTATTCTCCCACTTTTTGGGAATGGAAGTAAATATGCAAGGCAGAGTGTTTCACGAAAAGGGCCGCTGTTACAAAATCACTCCCGATTTATTTGTATTTAAATGGGCAGGTTCTGCATGTAACATGAGTGGACACAATTGGTTATATGCGAAACCTGGAATGAGACTGAGATTCATGAAAAACCTGCAGGTCTGAATTAGAAAAATGACTTGGATCATCAAATTTATCATGGTGTCTTTATTTATAGCAACATATAAGACCATTTCAAGCCATGTTTTCACTTAGGTAGCTTTTTACATCCCTATTTTGGTCCTATTTTTGGCCCCAATATTTTATTAAAAATTCATTAATTTTGGGATGGCTCAGAGCAAGAGTATAATTTTTTTTTTTTTTGCATTCATCTGAGGTCATCATTAGATACATCCTGAGGGTAAATGTGTCTAAATTTCTCTTGTATTGTTGGGTCTAAAAAGCTGGAAAAGTGCCAGATACTAAAATGAACTCAGTTTCATGGAAAGACACACATGTTAACACAAAATTCATCCACCATGTGCTGAGGCAGAAATAGCTCAAATGAGTTCAAATGACACTTTACAGTCAGAAGAACCTCACACAAAGAACTGAATGTCACCCCAATGTTTCAGTGAAATCTTAGTCAGGGATAAAACATGAAGATCTTGGTTTTGGAAATTTAGTGTATGTTAGATAAGAGTAAAGCTACGATCTGCTTCATTACTGGAGTTAAAGCCACGCCATCTTCATGATGCATGTAGGTGAAAGACTGCACAAAAAGACTTGTCTAATTTTTTCCTCCTTATGTATTTATACACATAATCACACAATAATGTTTGGAGATCAGGAAGACTGCTCGTGGTCTAAACATAGTCACGTCAATCTAGAAACTGAAAGGGAAAAAAACAACATCCCGGTGTGAAATAGCTGCAAGTGAATAGTCCTGCAGCCAATGATGACTGTGGTTGAACACTTTTTCTTGTTTTGTCCTAAAATGTAAAATAATAATAATAATAATGATAAAACATTAGAAATACTTATAAGTGTTTCCCTGAAGTCAGCTGTAATGTCTTTGAATCAAATAATCTGACATTTTTCTTAAAAAGTTCCTCTGTCCAAAAAAAAAAAACAAAAAAAAAACAACATCAAAGTAGTTGGTTGTTATTTTAATTAATGACAGCTAATCAATGTCATTCAGTTGTTATGAACAGGTACTTTCCTCTAATTAAGATTCAGCCTGAAACACGAAGGACTAAATTATTAATAGATTCATTTTCCCTAAGTCTGAATGTTTCAGATGCTGGAACCAAATTATTAAAATCTTACATTTTGAGATACGCTTTACATTTAATGTCCTTGAAATCCATTAGATGAATAACTGTTCATAAATAAATGAAAGTGTCAGGGGGGTGACATGGACACAGACTTAATGAGGAGATTTTTCCTGATCAGGTTACAAAATATGAGCTTCATCTAAAAACATCAAAGGTGGTCGCACATATTTTTGCAGTTCTTCTTGTGGCTGATGGTGTGCAAACCAAGCAGTATTTCATTTCCTGACACCAGGCCAGTCTTTACAGCAGGAACGGTGGTAATAATCTAGTATTGTATTACCATAATACAACCCAGGCCCACAATGGAAATGAAAACAGCCTCTCAGGGTTTACTGCTCACTTCATACTCAATCAAAGGCTTCCTCCTGTAGCTCCTAAATGTGAAATGCTTGCTCTGGAGCCAACACTACAGCTACATCTGCTTTTCATTTAGAAATGATGTGAATTCAAAACGCGGCCAAATGAGCCATGCAGACTTTGAGATGTTCCCTCAGAGTCACGATTCAGCATAAGCAAGAGGAGATTCTTATCAACCAGCAAAATGGCGGCTTTGCGTGGTACAATCTGTCATCTAGATTCCTCTGAAGTGATGCAGTAAGGCCCTGCGCTCACCGCTTTACGCACAGCACCACGCACCTGCGCTCCTGTTCCACGGATTCTGTGTCACTTGAAACAACAGTGTCGTGTCATTTGCGGACACCTAGGACCAAATGAGAGCATCACCGGGCTGCGACGCACGGGATGTGTTTGTGTTATCACAGCGTGAGGCGAAAGGAAGAGGGGGATAAAAAGAAGGGGACGGGGCGCACATTCACCGCATTATGAGGCGCAGACGTGTATGCGTAAAACTGACCAGGTTCGTGCGTCCCGGGGTTGTCGGACATCTCCAGCACCAGCAGTTCGCGGCCTTCGAAGCTCTCCCCGATGGTGTAGATGCGGGTGATGGTCGGACACTGCAGCCACACCGACACCAGCGCCTTCCGCAGCTCCTCATAGCGGTGGTACTCGAAGGAGATCTCACCGTCGGAACCGGCTGCGCTCACCAGAACCACCGCCGCGGCCCCGAGGAAAAGTACCGAAAGGAACTGCTTCATTTCGCCGTGTCCTGTTTTTCCCGTCGTGTTCCCTGTAAGCCCTCTCTGCGGCTTGGTCCCAAGCCTTATCTGTGTGCCGCAGCTTCGCTTTAGGCTATAAATATCCGCCCCTCTGTGTGAGGCTTTCTCTCTCCCTCTATCCTAGTCAGATGCGCTCCCGTACCTGAGCGCAGCCTCCGTGCGTCTCCACAGCGTCAAGTCCGACACGACACGCGCACATCCGGGGACAGTTTTCAGAATAAACACCAAAGTGACTGTGAGGCAACTTGACATAGCCTCCTGAGACCCAGCAATGCGCTTTTGTCCTCTGAGGGGGACAAGAGTTTCACAGCTTTATTGAAAAAAAAAAAAAAGGCTGTCCACTGCAAAGGACAGTCCATAAATTTAAAAAAAAAAAATGCATCTGTAAAAATCGTTGAATGAATGAATGAAAATGAATGAAATCTTTATTTTGAACATTTAGACAGTGAAATCAAAACAAAAATCAACCAACAAAATATAAGTACTGGTACATAAATGACAGATAAGCACACAAACAACTAACTAACTAACTAACTAAATAAATAAAAGTAATAGTAAATAATAATAATAATAATAATAATAATAAAAAAAAAAGAAATGAAATTATACATGCTCGAAAAGGAGTAGGAAGAAGTAACCTCTTATGTACTCCTACCCCCAATTTCTATTCCTTATGATCACTATATAGCAATTATTATTTTGTATGAATATCAATATGATAATAATAATAATAATAATAATAATAATAATAATAAAACAAATGAAATGAAATTATACATGCTCGAAAAGGAGTAGGAGGAAGTAAAAACTTTTGTACTCCTACCCCCAATTTCTATTCCCTATGATCACTATATAGCAATTATTATTTTGTATGAATATCAATATAATAATAATAATAATAATAATATAACAATATCACACATCTTTTTTCCTATATACACTAACATAATACCCATTTACAACTTATCCTATTAATACCAGATATTAATAAAAACTAAAAAACAAAACAAAAAAACAAACAAACACATATACATATATAATATAAATACATATAATATTCTATATTGTCCTATATTGTTGCATTGTGCTGTTTCCAATAAAGTCAATTATTTAATGTAAAAAAGCCAAAACTTGTACTTTCCTGGGCCTCAGGAGGACAGGGAGAAGAACCACAGTAAAACCAACGCTGTAGTTTAATAAAGTAAAGTAAAGTAAAGCTTGGGGTTGGTCAGTGGTGTTAGAAAGAGAGATTTTTATGCAATTATATCATAACTTAATTAAAATTGGTTCAATAAATGTATTTATTTATTATTTTATTTATTTGTTTATTTAGCAGGGACAATACACATTAATGAACACTTCCGTAAATGTGCCAGTATTAACAAAAAAGCTATTTTTCAACTGTTGTCCCTAGGTAAGATGTAAAATACCAGCATTCATAAAATTAGAAACATTTTAAAAATTAAAAATTATGGCTACACCCACACATAGTATTAGTTCACATACACAGTATACACAGTTTCTTTTTCATTATTAGTAAAACACCTGGAGAGACATTGGTGCATGGGCAGGTAGTTATGCAGCACAAAACAGAAAACTTAATTCCAGTGAAGATGAATATGAACATGAACAGTTTACCTGGTTACAAGCAGCTGTTGTTAGTGAGGTGTAGTAGAGAGGCAGAACTTTGAATCTAAATAAACAGTGTATGTTGACTGTATGAATCCTCACATAAAGTGAAACCAGGCCTATCATAATGGACTCATCCTCACAAAGTTTTATTTTATTAATTATATTTCTTTTTCTACATGCTATTGACCCTTTACACTGGGCCCTTGGACATTAAGATGATGATTAAGACTCATTTTTATTGAGGAATAAATAGAAAAACATCCATTATCATAGTCTGTATTCATTTTGAAAATTAAACACAAATTAAACAAACCAAAGTACACAAAAGGAAATACAAACATCAAAAACACACACTTTAACATCTCACATTACACACACCCCCCCCCCCCCCCAGGAGTTACAGCTTATCGCAGCAAGGAAGGTCATGTAAACTGTAATACTACTCAGGTTGAATTATCAGTATATTATAGAAGGGGATGCTAGATCTTATTACACTGGTGTAGTTTATTTGACAATGAGAACCAAATTCTCTAGAGATGAGAGATCTTAACTATTTCTTCCAACCATAATTTAACCGAAGGGACTTCTGCTTTATTTCCAAAACATCAAAACAAGTCTTTATGCTACGATAAGTGCACAAGAAAGCAGTTGAAAATGATATTTGTAAAGTTGAGAAAACTGATCAGAGACTCCGAATACAATCAAAAGTGGATCAAGTTCCAACTCTATATGTAACTTATCTGGTAAAATTTTAACCCTTTCATGCATGAATTATGAGAACCTTAAGCAAGATTTTTTTCCGAAGTGTTTTTATTCCTCTTTAGGCATGAAAAAAAAAAAAAAAAAACTAAAAAAAAAAAACAACACAATTGAATTTGTTTTATGAACCTATTTTTTGTGGAGTTGCAAAAATGTCCACTCAGCTGGACACCATGTATTTAATTTTTGAAGCAAAGAAACGCATTTACTGATATATTGTGTGAAAACTATGAAATACATTTTTTTAATGCTGCTAATTTGATGTTTTGTCACATTTTAACATACTCTAATATTAGTTATTACTCACTTTATGGAGATAATATGCAAAAAATTAAAACTTTTTATGAAAAACAATTAATTACAGTCTAATAACAATAACAAGCACTTGATTTACACTCAAACATGTTGTCCTGCAGATCAGGTTTATCCAGAAACAGCAAAGTTACAGTAATGGTATGAATTGCAGTGTATGGGATGATACATAGGCATCCACTGTGTTGGCTGATATGGAACTAAAACAATAAAATTCATGAATATACAAGAGAACAGCTGGAGAAAAACTGTCCACTGTAGTGACCACTATGCATGAAAGGGTTAAATACATTAGTCCAGAATGGAATAAACTGAGGACACAGAACATAACTATGGAGAAGAGTGGCTTCTTCAGTAAAGCATTTGTCACATTATGGAGATATAGGTGGAGAGAGTTTGAATCAGAAGGAGGGATACATCTAAATTTTACAGGGGTGTTCAAATCCAGTCCTCGGGGGTCGGTATCCTGCATGTTTTAGATATTTCCCTCTTCCATCACACATGGAAGCCATTACATCATTATCAGGCTTCTGCAGAACATGATGATGAGCTGATCAGTAATTGAACCAAATGTGGCTGGAGGAGGGAAATACTGTATCTAAAACATGCGGGATACTGTACTGAAGTAATCCATACTGTAATGTAATGTAATATATACACTACCAGTTATTTGAAGGTTGAAAACTGATTCCTCTTCTTGTTTCTGCAAATGAAACATGACTCCAGTGGTTAGAAAGGTAGGATTTTTTGCCTGGTCATGTAGTTTAAAAATGATAAAAACATCCACAAACATGAAGTGAATAATTTTTTTTAAATTCTATAAATACAAGTTGACCAACTGATAGAGTGGTGCTTTCCAGTTGTCTCTCTTTTTTTTGGCTATTGAAAATGTTAGTGTCTTCATATTAGCTGACAGCAGTTCAACCAGTTCTTTTTTCCTTATTGTTCAATTAATGTCAAGCTTTAAGATGCTTTGAGAAATTAACGTGTTTCAGTTAACCTGTAGTTAACCTCTATCACAGTGTTTTGAACCAACATCATATTCTGTAGTTTCCCGGTAGAAATAATAGGTAGGCAACGCTTGTATGCAATGTATGTATTTATTTTACTTTGTTTCATAATGACTGTGCACACTGATGAAAATCCATATCAGAAAAGTACAAGATATAAGGATTAATAAGGATTTTCTTCACTTCATTTGATCATTTTAGATTATTGTACAATAATTTTTACAGTGTTGTATATAGTAGAGTATGTACAGTGTGTAGTTTTCTGTTTTCTTATACATTTCATTGTATGCATCTTCTCTTCTGACAAATGATAAATAAATTGATCGAATCTCATGATTTTACTCGCTGAGTCACCTCTATCTCTGTCTCTATAATGTAATGTTATATACATTTTCTTAAAAACAAAATGTGCAAACCTAAAACAATTTTTTAATGTGTGATTTACCCATAAAGATAGCCACCGGTGACCAAAACCATCTACTGATATAAAATGTTTAATAACTGTTGATTCAGTAATCCTATCAATACGTGTAAATAATTGGTGTAAAATGTAGTTTGTCATTTTTTCATGGTCATCAGATATGACCCATTTGGATGTTCAGAGGTTCCGTAGTTACCGTGGAAACACCATCATCTTCTACAACATTGATTCACCAGTAAAACCCATGGAGTTGGATCAATGAGAGAAGTGGTAGATGCTTGTGTTTATGTTCAGTCATTCATATTGTTGCTGAAAAAGTCAACAACCTTTGAATTTACTCTAAGTTTTCATGAACATCAACATGATCAGTAAATCAAATATAGGGAAAAATACCTGATTTATACTGAAAA
The DNA here is from genome assembly GCF_902148855.1 of Sphaeramia orbicularis. Taxonomy (NCBI): domain Eukaryota; kingdom Metazoa; phylum Chordata; class Actinopteri; order Kurtiformes; family Apogonidae; genus Sphaeramia; species Sphaeramia orbicularis. The sequence continues at coordinate 52,695,107 of NC_043957.1, read as the reverse complement.
AAGTAAAATACAGAGGATTATATTATAGTAAATGGTGATAAATCACTTAAGGAAGGTAAAATAATGAAAAAAAATTCATTTGGAAACTGTCACAAAAGTAGCCCTGGGTCTTTACGGGTTAATTTAATATGACAAATGGATCAAATGCAGAGGTTAAATTTGGTTGTGGACAAGGTGTCTCATCTGGTAGGGAGGAAGCTCCCACTGAAACCTGCACTTCATCTTTTAAATGATGACTCCAGATTTAAGTTCACCGAGAGAGAACATAAGCTCTGATTGGCTGGCATGACAGCAGCAAAAGAAATTATAGTTTTGAGGCGGCTCTCAACCCACCAGTTATCAATAAAACATTGACTACAAGCCTTCTCGTGGTGATCTATACTACCAGTCAAAAGTTTGGACTCACCTGTTTTTTCTTTACTTTCATGACTATTTACATTGTAGATTCTCACTGAAAGCATCAAAACTATGAATGAACACATATGGAATTATGTAGTTAAAAAAAAGTGTGACATAACTCAAAGCATGTTTTATATTTTAGATTCTTCAAAATAGCCACATTTTGCTTTTATTACTGCTTTGCACATTCTTGGCATTCTCCTGATGAGCTTCATGAGGTAGTCACCTGAAATGTTCTCCAACAGTCTTAATAATAATAATAATAATAATAATAAACTTTATTTGTATAGCACCTTTCATACAGAAATTGTAGCCCAAAGTGCTTCAAATTGATTGAAAAAATACAATATTATAATACATTAAGATTTGATTATACATCAAGAAATACAATGAAATTTGAGAGAAATACAATAAAATAAAAATAAATATAAAAACAGCGCACATTAAAATATTTGATTATGCATAGAATTTTTGAAGTGCAAGAAATAAGATGAAATTTGAGAAAATAAAAGCAGCGCACATTAAAATATTTGATTATGCATAATTTTTGAAGTGCAAGAAATAAGATGAAATTTGAAATACAATAAAATAAAAAATAAAAACAGAAATACAATAAAATAAAAATAAAAACCGCACATTCCTGGTTCCTGAATTGTGACCCCATTTTTATCTCCTTTCAAAGGCTAATGAGAATAAAAATGTTTTTAATTTGGTTTTAAATATATTCAGTGAACTGGCTTCTCTAATGTCTTTTGGAATTGTATTCCATAACTTTGGTGCATAGTTAGTAAAGGCTGCGTCCCCCATTTTCTTTGTAATATTTCTGGGAGTCGCTAGTAACCCTGCGTTTGATGACCTCAGTGTTCTAGTTTGTACATAATTGATCAGTGAGTTTGCAATGTAACTTGGTCCGATTCCATTTAGAGCTTTATACGTGAGGAGTAGTATCTTAAAATCAATTCTGTAGGTTACCGGTAGCCAGTGCAGGGAAACCAACACTGGAGTAATGTGCTCTCTCTTCTAGGTTTTGGTTAATAACCTAGCTGCAGAGTTCTGAATCAGCTGAAGTCTGTCTGTGGTGTTTTTTGGGAGACCTGTAAGGAGTGCATTACAGTAGTCCAGTCTGCTGGAGATAAAAGCATGGACCATGTCTTGAAGGAGTTACCAGTGATGCTGAACACTTGTGGGCCATCTGTGGGCCATCTCATGTCATTTAAATGAGAAGGTGAGTCCAAACTTTTGACTGGTAGTGTATCTGGAGTGGTCATCAGCCCGTATTAATAATGCTAAGCTTAGAACATTGGAGATATGGAAAGAAGCTTCAGAAGATGTTGTCGTGACTTTTGAGACTTTCATCTATGGTAACTGCATATATGTCCTGTTTGTAAGCCTGATTAATATTCTGTTTATTCAGTTGTTTGAGTTTTATTTTATTTGTCAACAGCTCAATTCCAAAATTTTGTGTCCCACAAGGAGGGGAATAAGGGTGGGCGGGTGGGGTGGGGGTGGGGGGGGTTGTTTGTAGTGCAGGTGCAGTGTACACTTGCTGTTGTGTCATGTTTGTAATTGTAATGTTGAATTTATTTGTTTACTTTTGCAAACTGAAATTTAAAATCAATAAAAACAATTGATTACAACAAAAATAATATGACAAGTGGATCAAATGCTGAGGTTAAATTTGGGCTTTTACTCTTCAGAACAGTAAGGTGTGGTCAGATCAGAGAAAGAACACCTCATGGCCTACGTCATTAAATGAGACAAATGTATATTAGATTGGTCTGACACATGGGCAACGACTCTGAGCTTTAAAGAGAGTCATCAAAACAGCCAAGACTCTCATTTACCTGCTCTGGAACAAATCTACAGCTCTTACTGCCTGTAGAGAACATCATTCATTCTAAAAGAGCTGTCATTTGTTTGACCTCTGACCCTCAGGAAAATGTTTCAGGTGCAATGAACGACTAATGAACAGTTTTTACCCATAACTGTTTTTGGCCATAACTAAATTGAACTCTATAAGTAACACTCCTTTAACAGTAGTTTTAGTATAAATATCAACTATGTGCAGTATTTACATATATAAGTCTGATAATCTGTGTTATACTTTCATCCTGTGATAGTATGTGTATGGTACGTATTCCTAAATGTGTTTTCATGTTTATAGGTTATTAATGTTTTCCTTTATTTTTGCTGCCTTATATTGTAAGAGCTTGACTGTACTGTGCCTGAATTTCAATCTATAAGCAATGACAATTCAGGAACTGTTTTGTACTTTATACTGTCCTATAAAGAATCAGTTAATATGTTTGTCATGAGTGTGCTTGCATAATCAGGTTTAGTGCTGCATTAAAAGCAGCCTCACTTCCTGTTTGTGACTTGCTGCTGCTCGGTAACTTCACATACATGTAAATGCTGGATGGAGCAGTAGGGGTGTGTCCACAGTGCAGCAGAGAGATGGAGAACAGCCTTGCACTCACAAAACACCTCACAGAATAGTGGCAAAAACTGAGTTATGATTCATCTTCAACATGGACACTAAGATGTCAACTTACTGATACACATATCAGGATCTGGTTTAATAAAATTCTGCATAAAAGAGCATATAAAAACAAACACCTGGTTACTTGTTCATACATTTTTATTCAAATATAACAGAAAAAAACACTTCAAGGAGGTAATTTGTGCAATATTAAAACATCCTGTGCCCTTTTGCTTTTGCAAAAGGGCACAGGATTGGTACTGATGTCACAGCTGCTTCAGTTGCAAAAAAGACACTTTTTTTTTTAAGTGTAATGGAGGAGAAACGGTGTCTCCAGGGCTGATGCATTCAATCTCTGTCTGCTTGACCCACTGCCTCAGTCCTTCTGATAAACTAGATGTGTGAGTGGTTTACTGCTCCTTCTTGTCTCCCAGCTTCTGCATGTACGTGTTGTACTGGCTGTCCGTCTTAAACAGCTTGTCCCACCAGGTGAAGGTGGAGGCATAGTTACCAACAAAGTTCATGTGGTGGAAGTCATGGAAACGGGTACCGGCGTGGAACGGGATGAGGTGGAGTGGGTTCAGAGGGATGTCATAGCCACTGAGGGTAAAAATAAGGACGCAGAAGTCTGTCATTAGTTTATCTTTGTTCTCTTGAAAATATATAAGAGCCATTCAAGAGGAAAATCTTTTGTTATTGTTATGGAAGGGTCAGGACGAGAGGATAAACACACAAAAAATTAACCAAACTGAATGTTAGCTCTTGTCTTAACCGATATCCTAGTACTGTGTGAGTATTTTTACGCACTCTGAAAAGCAGTCTGTTTGAATTGGACATTTACAAATAGGGATAGGTTGCAGGATGAGAATACTATGAGGTAAAAACTTGGGAAATACTGATATGCAGAATTTGAAAATCATTATCTACGAAATTGCAAATTTTATAATAGCATGAAGTACAATAAATGTCAGCAAATGAAATTAAGAGCAACAAATGAACTGAAGATTTCTTGATGTCAGGTGATTATTGAAGCTTTGACGAGCTAAAAATATGTCAATAACAAATTTGTATTGAGTTTAGTGTTGCCTAATACTGTATGACAGTCACATCTTATGTACTGTGGCCCTCTAGTGGTCTACTTTGCAAATTACAGTACAATTATCGGGCATCCTAATGAGAAACCAGCATCTTGTTATTCATTGTAAGAAGTCATGTATCTACTGTTATATTCTTTCAGCACTTATGTGAATGCCCTCATTGCTCATGCACTCACATAGCACTTGCCGTAATAATAATAATAATAATAATAATAATAATAATAATAATAATAATAATAATAATAATGATAATAATCTAACACTGAGTTACTTCAACATTGCAGCAATAAAGAGCAGACGCAGAGATTGAATGTGAACTTGTTTAAGATATTCCTGCATTCTACCTGTGAACATCGACGATCTCCAGCAGGCGGAAGGACACCCAGGCCCAGAGGAAGAACATATGGTTACAGAAGATCATGATGCCAATGAAGAACCCAGCTCCGACGATGATGGTCTCTGCAGGGTGGGCGTACTCCGCCTCCATTCCGAACGGAGCCTGACGGACGGCAAAGATGCTGTGATGTAGTGCATGCACTCATGAGTCCAGTCTGTTAATGAGCAAATTTCTGTGTGCTTTACTCACAGTGAATTCGTGGTGGACTTTGTGGATGTATTTATAGATATTGCGGTGGTGCAGCAGACGATGGAGAAAGTAGTGCCAGGTGTCTTCAATAACTGCACAGCCCAAGCACTGAGCCAGGACGTAGGGCCTGAAAGAGAGCACAGACAGAGCGGGGAAAAGGAAGTGAGGGCTTCAGTACAGTCACAGGCATTTTTGTCAATAAATATCTTATCAGTGCCGCCATGCCCCCACCACCACCACCACTACCTTTGTGTTGAAAAAAGGTGCCAGAAGTTCAAATAAAGAAGTGATTTATCAAAATAATGCAATAATAATGCAAAAATTATTTTCATTAGAATTTTTTTTAAACATGGGGTCAGGCAATATTTGTCCACATTGTGAAAATGTTTGACATTTAGATACACTAAGTCAGTGTTTTGGAAAAGTATCATTATTTTGTGATAACTTATTTTTTGGAGATACCACTACTATTATTCCTCACAGTAAGTGCTTACATGTAGTTTTAGGAGGAAAAATAAAAAATGCAGTCTTTGTTTGAGAGTATAATACATATTTAAGCCACTGATGTAAGATATAATATTATATATCCTGTGTTCTTTGTATCTGGTCTGTTATGTTTTTAGGTGTGTTTCAGTGTCATCCCACTGACCAGCGTGGTATTGAGTCCCAGTCGTAGGGGATGTTGAAGTATTCAGTAAAGTAGTAGGTCCCGCTGATCATCGGAAGCTGGATGCAGAAATGATTGAACAACAGCATCTTGAAACATCTCCACTGCTTCTCCCAGGTTTCTGGTTTGTCCTGAATGCACGAAGAGAAGGTTTATGTGAAACTGCTTCAACTCTGAAAGTAAAAATTACAACTAGAAATGACAAACACACACACACCTTTTGGATCTTGTATTTCTGCATAAAAGGCAGGAACTGGAAGATGAAACCAGGCAGGCAGAGGAGGAAGTAGACCAACTCATGTATGATGAGAGATCCCCAGGTGGCGATCTGAAACTTGGTGTAGTTGTCCAGCATGTAGCCCCAGGCTTGTTTCAGTGACGGCTGGAAGGGGTTGTCTGGAAGCGCTGCATCTACATACTCCACTGCGAGGTAGGCAAAGCCCAAAATGTCTGCTGAGCCGTTCACCGCCATGATGGTCGATGCAAGGAGACTGATGCAGGTCTGGATCAAGACTGGAAAACACAGACATCAGGTTACATGAAGGTACTTAAATGTTATTGTCATGTGGGGTGAAGGAACGGACTTGGTGCTGAACAAAGTAAAGGTGTTTATTAACAGAAAAACAAACATGAGGAACAAAACAAAAACCTGCAGACAGATGACACTAAGTGGTGAGACAGTCCGGGAGAGTCTATGGAAGAGTGAGTGGTATGAGGTGGAGCAATAATCTGGCACTGCAGTGGAGCAGAGGAACCCCTGATGTGGGCTCTTGATTGAAATGTGCTCCAGGTGTGGTGCACAGCAGGTGGGTCTAATGCAGAGGTTCCTGAACTTTTTTGGCTTGTGACCCTATTTTAACATCACAAATTTCTGGCGACCCCAGAAATTTGTGACATTCAAAACGGAGACTTTTTTTTTGCTAAAATTAATTTGTTTTTGATCATGTAATAGTTTGCTATACTATGCTGCAAATAAACATAGACATAGACATTTAGTCTATGTACTGTATATTATTATGGACGGGGGCAGAAAAGCCAGGTGTAGATTACTGCACAAAGTGAGAGTTTTATTTTCCTTGGTCAGGATATGTACAGTCAGTCCAACTTGGATTTACAAGTGTTACACCAAGGGAGTAGGTTTGATTCTGACATTGGTGGGGACACAAAAGTGCTCCAAGGCAGCACTCCTGAAAGTTGATGTGTTTTTTTTTTGCATTTGCGATCATAATTTCACGTCATGTAGAGCTGATCAAAAAAGCAAACAGTCATAGTCAGTTGGTTCTAGCCATTTTGGCACCTGAGGCAAGATATGAATTTGGTCTCCCCCCCCCCCCCCTTAATAAACACACATGCACACAAACACACACACATACATACATACATGGGGGGGGGGGGGCACAAAGAGGAGATACATGAAGCATGAGAGAAGATGCACACAGCAGCCAGCAGTACACTACATAGAAACATATATCAAACAGCCAACTAGCAGTAAACCAGATAGAAACATAAATAAATCAGATAGAAACATTTAAAAACCAGCCAACAAGCAGTAAACCGTATAGAAACATAAATAAATCAGATAGAAACATATATAAACCATATAAAAACATATATAAAAAAACAGATTGAAACATGTATAACCCAGTTCAGCCTCAGTAAACCACACACCTTAGCAGATATCTCATCTCTTAATCATCTACAGTTCCATTATTAGCCAACGTTGCTTCATTTCAGTTCAGCTAGCTGTTGCTTGTAACATAAAACATTTTTTAACATTATAAAAGGTTACATACCTCTATAATTGGATTATTTTTCTTCCTCCTTTTCTCTCTTCTTCTAAGCTGTGCAGTTAAGGCCTTGGAAGGCCTTTCCATGGTGATAGCTCTCCATCCTTTACCTGGATGCTAGTTCTACACCTGTCTGACTGTCATTCAGCTGTGCTCTGTCTGTGTCACTCACGCACATGCGCAGTGAGCACCGGTCTGGATGAGCTCACCTGAGAAATTACAGGGAGAGTTGTGTTTTGTTTTTTCTCTCATTTCTTTATTTTTAAGACAATTAATGAGAAATTATCATGTTATTAGTTATCAGCCTATGCCACAAACCGGCCCTGCACGCACAGACACACATACGCACGCGCGTGCAGGCTAACAGACACCTGTACAAATGTAAATGTAAATGACACCTCTGATATTTGAATCCGTCTAGCTGACCTGACCCAGGCAGAACAAATGCAAACATGTTGACAATTTACGTTAAGCGGTTGGAGCTATAAACTGCCTCCTGTCTGGTCCAACAAGGGGGTAACTGTAGCTTTTACAAGTAGATGGAGTAACAGCGGGGACGGCCAATCACATGTATCATAGCAAAACGGCAGAGCCAATTGGAGAGTGAGAATTGGGTTACAGGCGGGACTTATAGCAGAGACCGACTATTAACCCTTTGTGTGCCATAATCATTGACTAGATAGATAGATAGATAGATAGATAGATAGATAGATACTTTACAACATACAGCACAAAAGTGGGTTAGTACCAGGTTGACAAAAAGGTTAGTATATACACTCTAAAAGACATGGCCAAAGAAACTACTCTTAAAGGGCTTCCTGTACAGTACTGTAAATAAAGACTTCTGATTGTATTTTCACATTTCAGGGCATTGATAAAAAGTGAAACAGTGATATAAAGTAACACAGTGATTTAAGTCTAATAGTTATTTAAGTGTTCTACGGTGGTTTGGAAAGTGAGTGTAGTCCAACTACATAAGGTGCTTGGTTATTTTGAAGTCTCATTGAGTCAGTATTAGTGTGGTCATGGCTGAGGCCAAAACTGAGACCCCCCCCCCTGACCAAACACTACGGACAGCGGTTGGATTGGTAGGGACAACACAGTAGGGGCTGGATATTGGTAGGGATGTCTCCCTAGAGTCCCTACGTAATTCTACGCCCCTGCCTTACACTCACAAAACACCTCACAGAATAGTGACAAAAACTGAGTTATGATTCATCTTCAACATGGACACTAAGATGTCAACTTACTGATACACATATCAGGATCTGGTTTAATAAAATTCTGCCTAAAAAGAGCATGCAAAACAAACACCTGGTTACTTGTTCATGTATATTTATTCAAATATGACAGAAAAAAAACACTTGTCAAGGAGGTAATTTGTGCAATATCAAAAACAGCATTTATAGTCAAAACAGGCTGAAAAAACCTGTAAGTGCCGATCCCTTCTCAGTGAAAAATGACATGTGTTTGCATCAAACAAACATGTAGTGAGTTCAGGCAGTTTCCAGTGAACTGCAGTAAAGTGTATCAGTTGGACTCACTTTAACGGAAGAGGAAGCGTTTAAGTGCTAAGACATATAACAGAAAAACAGAAGCATTTCACAAGACATGCAATACACGTTTTCATTCAATGACGAAGCAAAGCAACAAATCAAAATGAGGATGTTGAGTCGTTTTATTCATCATACAGCTGTTGACAGGGGACAATGCTTTTCCAAAAAGGCACAGAATTGGTACTGATGTCACAGCTGGTTCAGCTGCAAAAAAGACACTTTCACCAAAAAAGACACTTTCTTTAAGTGTAATGGAGGAGAAACAGTGTCTCCAGGGCTGATGCATTCAATCTCTGTCTGCTCGACCCACTGCCTCAGTCCTTCTGATAAACCAGATGTGTGAGTGGTTTACTGCTCCTTCTTGTCTCCCAGCTTCTGCATGTACTTGTTGTACTGGTTGTCCGTCTTAAACAGCTTGTCCCACCAGGTGAAGGTGGAGGCGTAGTTACCAACAAAGTTCATGTGGTGGAAGTCATGGAAACGGGTACCGGCGTAGAACGGGATGAGGTGGAGCGGGTTCAGAGGGATGTCATAGCCACTGAGGGTAAAAATAAGGATGCAGAAGTCTGTCATTAGTTTATCTTTGTTCTCTTGAAAATATATAAGAGCCATTCAAGAGGAAAACCTTCTTGTTGTTATTGAGGGATCAGGACAGGTGGATAAAAACACAAAAAAATTAACCAAACCGAATGTTAGCTCTTGTTTTAACTTATATGCTAGTAATTTGTGACTATTTTTACATACTCTAGAGAGCAGTCTGTTTGAATTGGACATTTACAAATAGTGATAGGTTGCAGGATGAGAATACTGAGTTAAAATTGGGGAAATACAGATATGCAGAATTATAAAATTATTATCTATGAAACTGCAAATTTTATAATAGCATGAAGTACAATAAATGTCAGCAAATGAAATTAAGAGCAACAAATCAACTGAAGATTTCTTAATGTCAGATGATTTTCGACGCTTCTAAGAGCTAAAAATAGTCAGTAACAAGTTTTTATTGAGTTTAGTGTTGCCTAATACTGTATGACAGTCACATCTTATGTACTGCGGCCCTCTAGTGGTCTACTTTGCAAATTACAGCAGAATTATGGGACATTCCAGTGAGAAATCAGCGTCTTGTTATTCATTGTAAGAAGTCATGTATCTAGTGTTATATTCTTTCAGCACTTATGTGAATGCCCTCATTGCTCATGCACTCACATAGCACTTGCCGTAATAATAATAATAATAATAATAATAATAATAATAATAATAATAATAATAATAATAATAATAATAATTAACACTGAGTTACTTCACATTGCAGCAATAAAGAGTGGACGCAGAGATTGAATGTGAACTTGTTTAAGATATTCCTGCAATCTACCTGTGAACATCGATGGTCTCCAGCAGGCGGAAGGACACCCAGGCCCAGAGGAAGAACACATGGTTACAGAAGATCATGATGCCGATGAAGAACCCAGCTCCAAGGATGATGGTCTCCGCAGGGTGGGCGTACTCCGCCTGCATTCCGAACGGAGCCTGACGGACGGCAGAGAGGCTGTTATCTAGTGCAAGGATTTTTCTTAACCAGGGAACAGGGGTGCTGCGCCCTCATACTTTCAGCTAGCACCCCCATATTGAAATTTACAACATTATTACACTTCTAACAGAAGAATAAGTTACTCTTCGATTGGTTGTAGGAGTGAAACGATTCCTCGAGTAATTCGAGTACCTCGATTACAAAAAATGATCGAGGAATATTCTCTGCCTCGAGGAATCACTTATTTAATTGTAAAGTTCAAAGCACGGCATTTCGCACGGACTATTTAATGTGTCACAACGCGCCTACGTTACTCACGCAAAGAAAGATGACAGAGGACGTGGAAGGGTTCGAATGAAGCATTGGGAAGATGGAAGAGGCAAGTGAATACAACAATGATGACGAAAGACAAAAAAACACAATAAAAAAGACAGAAAATGTCATTAGTGTGGAAGCATTTCAGACTGAACAGCAGGTAAACACCGTGTCATCTATCTGTTGTCACATGGCCCTTCCATAAAACAACAGCACATCTGTGATGGAGCATCTTCTCATAAAACACCCAGAATGGAGCAGAGGACCCCAGATAAAAATAGAATTAACGTAGCACAAATCAATGAGATTAACATAAATATATCTTACTAACATAACGTTAGCCCTGTGGAGGGCTAGGTTTGTGTTCATTATGGAACTGTCGAATGTGTGGATAGTTTATTACGATTTTCACAAGCATAGATTTAGGCAGCGAGCCGTGATTTGCACGGTTCATTTCCCAAAAGCACAGCCAAAATGGTGCACGGCTTGCTGAAAGCTTTCTATTACCTTGTCGAGGCCGAATTTTGGCAAAATCCAACTACTTGTTGCTAAAATGAAACAAATCATCCATTAACTGGATGCACACGCATGTGTGTGTGGGGGGGGTTATAGGTTCTGAGACAGACAGATAAGGTGTGTGTGTGTGTGGGGGGGGGGGGGGGGGGTATTGCCTTGATTCTCCTGAATATAACAGAAATGTGTAAAACTGTTCATGCATGGACCCGTTCCAAGGTCCCGTTCAAATGTTCTTGCCTCTTTTATGCCACAACACATTCCTGTTACGTCTAAACTGTAAATTCTGAAACTTACAGCTGCCAAAGTTAAGTTGCACATCAAAAAGGCGATGTTTATGCCTTTTTTTAATTTATTGATGCCTCATATGTTTGATACTTATAAGAAATACTAAGTTGAAAGTAATTAAATTTTATTTATTTTTATTTGTATTTGCAATTGCCTCTCTAGAAATGTTTCTAGTCAAGAAAATACATTTTATTGCATATGCACAATATGAATATAACAAATAAAACTGTTAATTATAAAAAAAAAATAAAAAGGAAACCAATTGGTCCTTCATTATTAAGTGAAATACCTTATTTCCTCTTGTGTATTTATAATTGCTCTTTAACCAAGGAAAAATAAGTTTTATCCGATTACTCGATTAATCGAAGGAATTTTAAGTAGAATACTCGAATACTAAAATATTCGATAGCTGCAGCCCTAATTGGTTGCTTTAAAAAATTGCAGGAGGGCCACTAGAGTTACAATATCCCTCTCGGATAGCCTCAGAATGTTCCATTTTTACTTAAATTTTTCAAAAAGGAAACCCCCCCTTCCACACCATCCCCCCCGCTTGGTCACTTCACTCCCTCGCCTACCTAAGCTCCCTCTTTCTAATTTTTGCTAGAAAAACCCCTGTAGTGCGTGCACTCATGTGTGAGTCCAGTCTGTTAATGAGCAACTTTCTGTGTGTTTTACTCACAGTGAATTCGTGGTGGACTTTGTGGATGTATTTATAGATCCTGCGATGGTGCAGCAGACGATGGAGAAAGTAGTGCCAGGTGTCTTCAATAACTGCACAGCCCAAGCACTGAGCCAGGACGTAGGGCCTGAAAGAGAGCACAGACAGAGCGGGGAAAAGGAAGTGAGGGCTTCAGTACAGTCACAGGCATTTTTGTCAATAAATATCTTAGCAGTGCTGCCCCCCACCACCACCACCACCTTTGTGTTGAAAAAAGCTGCCAGAAGTTCAAATAAAGAAGTGATTTATCAAAATAATGCAATAATAATGCAAAATTCTTTTAATTAGATTTTTTTTAAACATGGGGTCAGGCAATATTTGAAAACTTGTCAACATTGTGAAAATGTTTGACATTTAGATACACTAAGTCAATATTTTGGAAAAGTATCATTATTTTGTGATAACTTATTTTTTGGAGATACCACTACTATTATTCCTCACAGTAAGTGCTTACATGTAGTTTTAGGAGGAAAAATAAAAAATGCAGTCTTTGTTTGAGAGTATAATACATATTTAAGCCACTGATGTAAGATATAATATTATATATCCTGTGTTCTTTGTATCTGGTCTGTTATGTTTTTAGGTGTGTTTCAGTGTCATCCCACTGACCAGCGTGGTATTGAGTCCCAGTCGTAGGGGATGTTGAAGTATTCAGTAAAGTAGTAGGTCCCACAGATCATCGGAAGCTGGATGCAGAAATGATTGAACAACAGCATCTTGAAACATCTCCACTGCTTCTCCCAGGTTTCTGGTTTGTCCTGAATGTACGAAGAGAAGGTTTATGTGAAACTGCTTCAACTCTGAAAGTAAAAATTACAACTAGAAATGACAAACACACACACACCTTTTGGATCTTGTATTTCTGCATAAAAGGCAGGAACTGGAAGATGAAACCAGGCAGGCAGAGGAGGAAGTAGACCAACTCATGTATGATGAGAGATCCCCAGGTGGCGATCTGAAACTTGGTGTAGTTGTCCAGCATGTAGCCCCAGGCTTGTTTCAGTGACGGCTGGAAGGGGTTGTCTGGAAGCGCTGCATCTACATACTCCACTGCGAGGTAGGCAGAGCCCAAAATGTCTGCTGAGCCGTTCACCGCCATGATGGTCAATGCAAGGAGACTGATGCAGGTCTGGATCAAGACTGGAAAACACAGACATCAGGTTACATGAAGGTTAGGGTGGTCCAAAAAATTTTTTTTAAGATTCTCTGAATTAGAACCCTGCATTTAGTTCCATTTCTGGCCAAATTTTATGCAAATTAGTTTATATTTAGAGGTTGCACAGACACGTGAAGATTGCTCTATTTCCTATACATAACCAGCCAAATGAATAAGGCATATTAGAATAATTTGTAATTTTATTCTCAAAATCAAACTGCAACTCACATAAAAATGTTACTTAGAAAGTCCAGCAACCACTGTTGCTTTATTGAAATTACAAAAAATGTTCCTGTGTTCTTTGACAACTTGGAGCCAGTACTGTATGTGATCTTCATTTTTTGTTCGGCTACAGTTGAAGTCTTGAATAAGCTCCACCCCTTTTTCAGCAACATCACTGACAACTTTTCTGGAATGCACAATTTTAGCAAGCTTCTGAAAGTCTGCACCAGCCCAGTCTTCTGGAGGAATTCTTAAGAATGTTTGTAGCAGATCCAAAGTTTCAAAGAAACGCATAGTGCTGGTGGGGACAAAATCATTGATCTGCTTCCCTTCATAATCTGCTTGATTAAGGGCATCACAACGCTTTAGTAGAACCTCTGAACCTTCATTTTCTATCATGTTGTGAACCATCAGCTGCTTCTGCTCTTGTGTCACACTGGAATCATAGAATGCCAGGCCAACCAATTCTTCATTCAAGTACCAAAGATGTGGGTGGCCTTACTTAATACATATATTGCTAGGTGAAGCACTAAAACCTTGGTTTTGATTGTACTGCTGTTTCTCTTAGCAGGTCAGCTCAGCTATGCTGAAAATGCAAAATTTGTCAATTTCCAGGAAACTTCCAGCAACTTGTGCAACCTTTAAAACATCTCCTTTTTCTTCCAAATTTTTTCCTAAATCATCTTTTGAATGCCAAAACCTAATGCAGGGTTCTAATTGAGGTTATCTGAAACTTCACTTTTTACCATGATTGTTGGACCACCCTAATGAAGGTACTTAAATGTTATTGTCATGCGGGGTGAAGGAATGGGCTCGGTGCTGAACAGAGTAAAGGTGTTTATTAACAGAAAAACAAACATGAGGAACAAAACAAAAACCTGCAGACAGATAACACCAAGTGGTGAGACAGTCCAGGAGAGTCTATGGAAGAGTGAGTGGTATGAGGTGGAGCAATAATCTGGCACTGCAGTGGAGCAGAGGAACCCCTGATGTGGGCTCTTGATTGAGATGTGTTCCAGGTGTGGTCTAATGCCGTGGTTCCTGAACTTTTTTGGCTTGTGACCCTATTTTAACTTCACAAATTTTTGGTGACCCCAGACATTCAAAACGGAGACTTTTTTTTTTTTGCTAAAATTAATTTGTTTTTGATCATGGAATAGTTTGCTATATTATGCTGCAAATAAACATTAATTTTAGATGACAGTCTATGTAATGTATATTATTGTGGACGGAGGCAGAAAAGCCAGGTGTAGATTACTGCACAAAGTGAGAATTTGATTTTCCTTGGTCAGGATATGTATAGTCAGTCCAGCTGTGATTTACAAGGCTGACAATTAATACTGAACAAACAAGAACTCCAACTATGAATTATGAAAGAGCTGCAACATCTGAAACCGACCACAATGAACATTTGAAAGATAAACAGAACCACAGTGCTTCAGTTTCAGCTTCACAGTTTGTCATGTCTTTTATGGATTGTGATTGTCTCTCTCAACTCACCATATATTTTTTATCAGTAAGCTTTTATTTTTATCAGTTACTAGAAATTTCAGGCGACCCCACGTGGGGTCCTGACCCCAAGTTAGAAAAACACTGGTCTAATGAGTCTGATGTGACAGTTATGTCATACCATCAACAACAAAAGGAGAAAATTAGTCTTGATGATATTAAGATATTGTGATACAAAGTCAAAAAAATTTAATAAGAAACTTCTATGTTTTAAGGGTGACTTAAGACTAGTTTTCTTTACCAAAATTGAAAGCCATATGTGTGCAAGCATCAACAGTAAAAGAGTAGCACTTTAAATGGTGTCAATGTGCATTATTTAGTCGATATAAAGTTAAAATTAATATAACGCTGCTGGACAATGATAGCAGAAAAAACTACAATAAATTAACACCAAACATTTTTAGCATTTAAAATTTTTCTTGAGTAAATCCTAATTTGAGGAGCACCAACTTGAATATTTCCATTATATTATATGTTGTAGTTTCTGCTCCACTACATCTAAGGCAAATATTATGCTTTACACTCCATCACACTGTTCTGACAATTGCAGTTCCATTACAGTTTTTTATTCACTGTAACTGCAAATATCTGCAAATATGTTAATTTTGAACATTGTGATAAAACAAAGGAAAATTCAGCTCATTCTTAATGTAAATATACTCTTTAAATCCCTCTCAGATTTTCAGGAAAATGTATTATTACAATGCTGAAACAGGCCTGTTTCTCTGAACTCATCAGTAGTTGACTTTTTAGTGATACCTGGACTTTGCCACAACAAACAGGATTATAAACTTACAATAAAATATGATGCATTGCTATTGATTAAAACACCAACAATTTATAAAGTAGACAAAATGAGCTATAACAGTAAAATATAACATGCACATAAATGCAGTGACAATGTGAATCCAAAAATATCACATGTAATAGTACAACACTGGCCATTTTACAACACAACTGCTCATTTTACTTTTCTTGTAAGTGCATTTTGCTGATACTATTCCCAGACTTTTACATCGGTGCTGTTCTGAATGCAATTTTTTTTCCTATAAGGAGATATTTTTATAGTGTGCTCTCAGAACAGTAAGTAAGATAAAGGCCTGAAAACACATTCATTACAGTCAATTTCTGTATATCAAGCTATTTTGAATTGTTGAAAAATCATCATCAATTTTCATTTGATAAGTCTCAACAGCTTATGGGATATAGAGTGCAGTTTTTCCTCAAATATGTAGAGCAGTAAAGACATCATAGATCTACACTATAAACAAAAAGTTAACGATATTTCTTTTTTTTTTGTTTTTTGTCATGTTTTGTTATTTTTGCCATTTGTAAATAAAACTATGTCTGGTCAATAAACAAATGTGTTTCAATTCAAATCACACACAAAAAAGTAAAAAGCGCTGTGCCAGAATTCCAACTGAAAAAAATAGCCCAAAAATTAAAAAATATCCTTTACTTTTTGTTTGTAGTGTATATCAGAGCATGAGTAAATGCCCTACTACGTCACATCTGACTAAATTTAACATATCATACTTCCAATAACTATTAAATCTTTAGAACTCATTTATAATAAAAAAAAGCACAAACACTTTGGGTATTTATAAACAATTTTTTAATACTGACTGAACTCTCTGTTGCATTTATTCATTTATTTATTTATATTTGTCAGAATTATTATTTTTTATGTATTTATTTATTTATTTTTACTATTATTTATATATTATGCTTTGTATTTTTAAATCTATGCATTATTTTCTTAAACTTATATGTTCAAATGCTTTTTCCCTTTTGACATCTTGTTGTTTGTTTAAAATGTTATACTGTATACTCAAATGTTGTTAATAAAGTTGAAAAAAAAAACAACATACTTCCAATAACTAACTTCTGCCTGACAGGAAATGGATCAAACTTTTCATTCAAAATCCCAATTCAATCTGGAACTTTATTACTGCTCATGTTTTTAACTCACATGGAGGAATGCATTTTCTACTAAGATGCAATTACAGTATTTCTAAATTACCAGTAAAACTGTCCACCTTTCATAGTCAACTCTTATCATTTTGGTTAATGCTATACTAACACAACTTTTCTCCCCATAAATATTTCATTTGGAACAATCAAGATATTAAGTTTCAGAACAAGTCTTTATATATTCAGAAATGGGTTGATAGAAACATTTTACTTGTTAGTCAATTGCTGAATGACAATGGTCTTTTTTTTTTTTCTTACAAAGAGTTTTTGTCTATTTATGATTTCTCTGTCACTCCAAAAGAATATGCCATAGTTTTTGATGCAATACCAGATGGAGTTAGAAGGTTACTGATGTCTGCTCCTAAAGGTAGAAGTTGTATTGTCCCAGAACTAAATCCTGTTAACATATATATTGGTAATATCTGTCCTTTATTGAGTGATAAAGCCACTAACCAATGTATTAGAGAAATTATTCAAAGAGATATTGTTTCCAAACCTGCAGCTGTTTTTTATTGGAATAATATTTACTCTTACATAGACTGGAAAAACCCTTGGATCCTGTCAAAGAAATTTATTATTACTAATAAGGTACGAGAAGTTACTTTTAAATTGATCCATAGATGTTATCCGGTGAAGACCTATATGATTAAATATAAAAGAAATATTGATACTCTTTATTCTTTTTGCAGCAACGCAGAGGAAACAATATGTCATTTATTTTGGGATTGCACCTACACACATATATTTTGGATTGATTTAAATAATTTTATAAACACAAAAATTGACTCTTCGTGTAAATTGAACTTTCAATACATTTTATTTGGCCTATCACACATTGATAAAATAACTCCAGAAAAAACATATATTATCGACCTTTTGATTATTTTTGCCAAATTTCACATTCATTGCTCCAAATTTGCACATCAACGTCCAAACATCTCTGTTTTCAAAGCCCTTTTTTCAAATTACGTGGACAATTTGAGAAACAGTATAAATTCTAAAGCAAATAAAACAAAAAAAAAAAGTCAAATGTATAATCTTATTCAATTTGTATAATTTCCACATATTCCTCGAGCAATTTTTTATTTTTATTACATATTTTTATTTATTTATTTAATTTTATTATTTTTATTGTTTTTGTTTTTTTTTCCTAATGTTTTTACTTACATGTATTTCTCTATATAATGTAAAAGATTTTGTGAATTATGGAACTTTCTACCCTTGTTGTTGTATACTATTATGTATATTTACTGTTCAATGTTAATTGTTCAAATAAAAATAAAAATTAAAAAAAAAAAAACGAAAAAACAAAACAAAACAAAAAAACTTCTGCCTGACAGGAGCTAATTTAAAACAAGTAAATAATGTAAAAGTAGTTAAAGTCTCATTGTGGGCAGCATCTGACAACTTAATGAATAGTTATTTTTAAAGTGTAAAAATCAATAATACAAATAAAACAGATACCTAGATCTATGCAGAGTATCATTCATTAGGTTATAAATAATGCATGTATAAGTGTACATTTACCAAGCCAACACAAAGCTACACAGACAATTTACCAACTAAAACATCCCTCAGTGTCAGTATTTGTAAATATCCAGACTTACATGGCTGTTAATTCACTAACACTAAGAAAATGATTGCGTTAAAATATTAAAATGCCTGTCACCAACATTTCCGACTGAATTTAACATCAGGCAACTTAAAACCCTCTCATAAACTTGGCTCGTTTGCTTTAAAAATCGCTAAACTTTTGCTATAACAGCTAAAACATCAGTTAAATGTTTAATAAATGGCCTCTAACGGCCTCAGACCCTCACCTTCCGCCGCTGTGCTCCGTCTACCTGACGAAGAGGCGGACGCACCGGTCAAGTACAGCCAGACCGGACGATCTGATTGGCTGAGCCCCGAGGAGACTGACGTTGGAGGGACGAGCGACGTCTCTGATTGGTCGGTGGGATGGAGTGATGATAGTGAGACTGAGGGTTTCCCGGACAGTAGCCAATCAGAAGCCGCAGAAGCTTTCATAACAGTAACACATCAGGAACACAGATGAACTGACTGAAGGAGAGGAAAGTGGGGTGGTTGGAGAAATAAAATAATACATCAACTTTAAATCAACTATGAAGGGCAACTCAGACCCATTTTATATATACCGTGAGAAATTCAATGAATAAATACAATAAATAAAATATAAAAAAGATAAAAGACTGTTATTACACACTGTAGTTACTACAACAAATTAATGTTTTGTATTTAAAGAAAACGGTTAATATACAGTATGAAATGAAAGAAAAAAACAACTATCAACTAATGACAGCTTTTTATAGTGTCTTATCTTTAATAATAGTGTGTAACATATTTTCCTGTTCTCCATTAAATTCATGGAATACTGCGTCACATTATTTTAAGATTATTTTCAAGTTTTTCAACTCTAGTGTAAATCCTGTACCTATATCGTCACACACACATATCAAGTAAGATTTATAGTTACATATTATGTTAACCCATGAAGACCCAGTGTTACTTTTGTGTCAGTTCCCAAATCAGTTTTCTCTCTATTTAACCTTTCTTAAGTGATTTATCTCCGTTTATCATAACACTAGCCTCTGTATTTTGCGTTGTTTTTTGGGTTTTTTTCAGTGAAAATTAGGTATTTTCCCATGTTTAATTTAACTGACCGTATAGATGTTCATAAAAGCTCAGATTAATGTTATATCAAAAACAGAGATAACTGAAAAAAAATTGACTTTTTCAGTCAAATCGATCAATAATTGAACATAAAACAAGTGTGTCCATCTACTGTCATTGATCAAACTCCATGGGTTTTACTGGTGAATCAGTGTTGTAGAAAATGATGGTGTTTTCACATTCACGACTCTCTGAATGTCCAAATGGGTCATATCTGATGACCATGAAAAGATGAAAAACTGCATTTTACACTAATTATTTGCAAGTATTGATAGGATAGTGGATTAGTACAGGTATTAAACAGTTTACATCAATAGATGGTTTTGGTTGACGGTGGCTGTTTGGGTCTTTATGGGTTAATACCGTACTATATCAATACCTCACTATATTATGCTCTTATTGCTATTCCTGTTCACAGCTTATCAATTGTTTGTGAAGGAATTCAAAAACCTTTACAGTTTCTAGAACATAAATGGCATTACAGTAGAGTTGTAGTACTGGTCATTTTGGTCTCATCACTATTTAAACCACATTTTTATTTGTTCTTGGACAAAGAGCATTTTAATAAAAAATCAGTCAAGACTACAGCTAGAGAGAAATCACTAATTTCCCTTTCTCTTAAAATGTTTGCTATAAATAAACATAAAAAAAGTTTTATGCTTTAACCACCAAAGACCTAAACAGCCACGGGCATCCAAAAGCATCTACCGACCTAAAATGTTTAATAACCATTGATCTACTAATCTTATCATGTAAAAACTTCAGGTACAATACAGTTTGTCATCTTTTCATGGTCATCAGATAGGAAGCATTTCTGGACGTTCAGAGGCTTCGAAGAGAACGTGGAAACATTATCTTCCACAACATTGGTTGACTAATAAAAGTCATGTCGTTTGATAAATGACATTGGACTTGTTTTTATGTTTGGTTAAGGATTTTTTACTGAAGAGTCACTTTTTTTTCCTCCAGATTTCTCTGTTGATCAGTACATTAAATATAGGAAAAATATTTGATTTACACTGAAAAATATAAAATGCAGAGGATAATATTATGAGAAATGCTGATAAATTACATAGTAAAACTTAAATGTAGAGTCAAATTCAGTTGGAGGTAAACACAGAAATAGTTGTAGGATTTTAAGGGTTAAATGTAACCAACATCGTGACTGTTAAACAAGTGAGAGGGAGAATCTGCATCTATGAAATCTCAGAGTTCACAAGTTAGAGCACAACCATGAGGAAACACAAAGCAATGTGTTAATTATGCAGCACATGATTTGATTAGTATGACGACCCCTACTCTGAGTATTGTCACCGTGTGCCTCATTCAGTACATGTCTACAAACTTTCAGTGATTTAATCACTTTAGAGATAATTATTTCAGGGTTATAATGACAAATCTAGTTTGTCTATATCATGACATAACAGTTGTGTTCTTGAGTAACTATTTAAAAAGTTTGGTTGGTTATGACTTGTCCTCAGTTTCCATTTTAACAGGTTGAGTTGCAGAGATGTGATTAACAATATTATGTCTACATTCTTAACTTTTTTCCACCACTTCAGTTCATGTCAGTAATTCAATAGTCAATACCCAAATAGTTTAATTGATTTTGAAGACGGAGGCAATTTGTCACTGAGAATTTTGATGTATATGAAATGAATCATATTCCAGTTTGTCTTTTGTAAATAAAAATTATAAACTGACAGATATGAAATGTCTTTTACAGAAGAGGATTAGAGCCACTGAAAAAAAAGGTCCAATTTTTTTTTTTTTTTTTAATTATTATTCTGAGAGAAAAAAGTCATAATTCTCAGAAAAGTCATAATTCTGACTTTTTTCTCAGAATAATAATAATAAAAAAATATTGGACCTTTTTTTTTCAGTCACCCTAATCCTCTTCTGTAGTCTTTAAATACACAAGGCCCATGAATGAAATATTCCATTAAGATGCAAAATTAAAATAAACTACACTTTAGGCCTAGAAAAAGTTATAATTTAAGAAGCAAATTCCGCAGGTATAGCTTAAGTATACAAAACCTATTGCTGTAAAATTGGAAAAAAAAAAAAAAAAAATCAAAATAAACCACTGCAGAGCTAGTTCTACACTGAATTAACAACAGAAGAATCAAACGCAACAAAATGAATCAAAGCAGTGTCCATCAGGTGACAGAAAACAATATTAGATGTTTATCAGTGTTAAAGATAAAATACTTGTATATATTTTGCTAGTTTCACCAACATTTATTTGACAATTATCCCCATTATGTGAAAAAAATCTTGATAATTTGCCAATCATCATAATACGGTAACCAGATGATAATTAAGGCAACAGGACTAATTGAAACATATATATCATAAAGAAAATGTAGTCGTCTGTAGGGGTTTCATCACATATCTGTCTGGTAACTAATAACTACAGATATTAAGTAAAAAAAAAATAACTAAATAGAGCTATAGACCTGTATCAAATCTAAACAAAATATAAATCTATATGAACAAAAGCCTATATTTTTATTCATTAGGATAACTGTGTAAAGATGAATATATACTTGAAGGTAAACATTTATGTATAGGAAAAAAAAAAAAGATAATTGGGGGAAAAAAAGTATTAAAATATCACACACAGCTCATTCCATTTCATCATTTTACTGATTTGGCAAAGTTTTAAAAACAGAGTATATCATTTCACAGCTTTAAATACAAGAAGCATATTTATTAATGATAATATAAAACAAGTAATGAAACGTTTCATAGTCATTAGCCTACATGACATTCCTCAATACACTGACGAGAAACAGCGATACCAGTTACTATAGCAATTTTCAATATAGGAGGAAAGGGAAAAGAAAGAGACTGGAGAAAAAGAAAAACAGTAGGTTTGGTCACTTTGCAGAAGGAGAAAACACATTAGTAATGTCATAAAGAGAGACAGTTGGAAATAAAGAGACATATTAAAATTGGCACATTCATAGTATGTCAGGGTGTGCAGTAGTTAACAGGGTTGCTACACCAAGAGACAACAGGGTACTGTTTCAGGATAAGAGGTTAGAGTCAGGACTCGGGACCATGCATCAAGTTCAGGCTGTCTTTATCGTTAGTGGTCACAACCACAGCAGAATTGGCTGCCAGGTGACAGTGAAGCACTGATGCACGACGCTGTTTTCATCTCAAACAGCATCTCCCTCTTTCTGTCACTGCATTTGGCAAATGAAGCTTCTCCTTAACCAGAAGAGTTAATAGTCCAGCAAGAGTCTGCTTTTTTCCCCGCATACACATACGTAATCATCCTCCGAAACTGTTTCTCATTGTCTGAATCATGCAGGCAAATGCCACTCTGTTCTACAGTCACTTCTCAAAAGGTACGTCTTTATCCCAGAACAACGGCAGAGTCCGGCTGCACTCTGTCCGCTAACAGTACTAGAGGCATAACAAAGATAAAAGAGTAGGAAGTAGGGAGTAATTTGACATTCAGGCACTCTTGAACAGCCACACTGCAACACTGTAAAGGTCAGAGGTCAGACAGAGTGCGTTCATGCGGCGTCAGACCAGGCGTCACCACACTGAGACTCAGATGCACAGAGCACACAAACACACATGCTCACATGTGCAAGCAATGAGCACCTTTATATGCAAGCACACACACAGACACACACACATTCAGGTTAATAGAAAACGAAAGGAGAAACAAAGGATTTAGTCCCGATATGGTCCTTCTCTGCCTTCCTCTCCCATAGGTCAGTGGTCCTCCTCAGAGTTGATAACATTACTAATGTTACAGTAACTTTGCAGTTATAGTAGCTTCATATCAGTAGCATTTCAATGGCACTACAGTGGTGCTGAAAACTGGTTTGCCCTGTCGCCTCTGCAGTCCTGCCAGGAGGATTAAAACACGGGTTCAGTCGCCCCGTTTGTTTCAACTCCTCCCTTCAGTAAGTGCAAAAATCTTCATCATCAACAACAATCTTGTCCTTTTCTTCATCTTCGTCAGTGCCCGTTGTGCTAATGCTGCCCAACATTGAATCATTGGCATCATAGACAGATCCAAGATCAGTATTCAGTAGGAGCATTCATACTGCTCCGAATAAGCGTCAGGACTCAAGAGCAGTCATAAGGGCTTGTCGATCACAGTCACACCTGCAGAAAAAAAACAACAAAAAAACAGGAGATAAGGATTAGAGCTGCAAAAGATAATCTTCACAATCATCACAGTGTCATCACTGTAAAGAAAAACAAGTGAAATACCATGCAATAACTTTTTCACTAGATCTATTTCTACACTTTATTACTTATTAGAAAAGTCTGGTTGATGATCATTTGAGAATGAGAGAAAAAAAAAACTCTTATTTGGTTTCATTTTGCTGGTTTTCGGGCAGCACAAAGGTTAGGGTCCAATAAGTTTTCTTTTACGAAATAGTGCTGTGGGAGATTTGCATGTGGAGAAGTGAAGCCTGTCATTAAAACAGCTAACAAAAGAAAACAGTAAACCACAAAGAACCAGCAGGGCCACCATGTTGCATGATCCAAATATTCGTCACAATGTGCCATCTGCAGCAAGGGACTTATGTAGAGTCTATGACTGATATAGTTGACTGATTGAAAGATTGCATATATATATATATATATATACATATATATATATATATATATATATACATATATATATATTATCTATATATATATATATATATATACACATATAATATATATAATATATATAATATATATTGTATATGTATCTATATATATATAATATATATAACACCCGCAATATACATATATATATATATATATATATATAATATATATATATATATTATATACATATATATATATATATAATATTATTATATATACATATACATTAATCTATATATAGATATATATATATATATATATAATATATATATATATATTATATACATATTATCTACATATATATACATATCTTATACATCTATATATTACATATTATAACAATACATATATATACATGTATGTATATATATATATATGTATATATATATATATATATATATGTATATATATACATATATATATATACATATATACATATATACATATATATATACATATATATATATACATATATACATATATACATATATATATACATATATATATATATATATATACATATATATATATATATATATATTATATATATATATATACATATATACATATATACATATATATATATATATATATACATATATATATATATATATACATAAACAAAAAATACTTAATGTAAGTTAGACTAGCTGTGAGAGAAAACACAATTTACTGCTAGTGTGCAACATGCAGATTCTGCACCTACAGCAAAACGTCAGTCTCTATCACTCTTGATCGGTTTATCAACAAATTGCTACTATTCAGCAACAACACAAACGTGTGAGGAACATGGGGAAAACATCAAAATGGAATACTGGAAGCAAAAAGATAAGCAATGCCAGGTGTATAGAATTATTTTTGGCTACAGAAAGGATGATGATGACCAAAAACAGCTACTTTGTCTTCATGATGAATCACCTGTGAATTTAACAACCGGATTTTCTCCCAAAATTATATGAGTAGAATATATTGTACATTTGATGCATTAAAATCAGTTGTAGCATTAATATTAAGTTGCAGTATGTAAGTTTTTTGTATTATTCTTTTACAAAACCACTTTAGTAATTCTAAAAATTCTCTTTTGTTTTGTACTCTTAGAGTGAAGTTAAAAAAAAAAAAAAGTGCCTTAAGTCCTTAAGTTTAAAATTTAGGAATATTGAATTGAGATGGTAGATATGTTTTTGTTGCTGATTTTTTTTTATGATGTGAATGCTCGATGCTGTACACATTTAAGTTGATGTAAGCCGTGTATTAGGTGAAAAGGATAGGCAAAAAAATAAGCTTTTGCTTCTAGCCTATTCCATTTTTGGTTTTTATGTTTATTATTATTGATGTACTGAGTGGAATGATTGATGTACAAACTAAAATAAATTCATTCACTCACATGACAGTGTATATTCTGAAAAAACACATATGCATTGAAATGTCAGTTTTTTTCCCTACATATGATTAGAATATATTACATATTATATATTAGAATATATTATATCCACTGCTGGATTTTTTAGATGTAAAACAATGGGACTTTGGTTAAATATAAGGTAAAAAAAAACAATAAATGATAAATGGGGGCTGCCTAAACTCTCCACAATGCAGTAATACAACATTAGTGAATTAATCTTATTCATTTTGGGGTGGCATGCCAATGTAGTAACACAGAAAGTGAAGTTGTGGACAAATACACACCTGCATAACTGCGTCCTGTGCTCATGCAAGTTGGTAGTAGTGTCCACTTGTCTGAGTTGGGATTGTAAAACTCCACAGAAGCTAAATTGCAACTGCCGTCATCTCCTCCCACCACATATAGTACGTTATTTACAGAACAAACACCTGAAAACAAGATAATGAAGACATAAAGAAGACCTGCAGACAGAGACGTCACACAGTGGGTCGTCCACGGGTCGTCCACCTCACCTGCGTTGCGTCGACACATGTTCATGTCAGCTACCTGCCGCCAGCTGTTGGAGGCCGGATCGTAAACTTCACAGCTCTTCCTTACCAACGGGCCGTCGTGTCCCCCCACCGCGTACAGTAAACCTTTTAACACGCCCACACCTGGGGACGACATGGTCACGTGACTATTCTCTCTGCACAAATGATCACATACTGCTTTTTTGTTCCATTCGCTCATATAGAGGTGGGTCAAAGAGCTTTTGTTTACTCTGCACTTTATGCATGGAATCAGCTATAGAAAGACTGGAAACTGGGTTAATTTCTTTGAGTGATTTGAAGTCCAAACTGAGAGTTCTTGAGGCCGACTCCATAACTCGCACTTGTTTATCTTAATCTGCTTGTAAATGTTATTTTCACTAACTGTTCATTGCTGAATGTGTCTGTCATATGTGTTTTAACTGTAATCTTGTAACTGTGGGTTGTATTTGCTGCTGCCTATCTTAGCCAGGACTCCTTTGTAAAAGAGGTTCTTCTCAATGGGATATTTCCTGGTTAAATAATGGTTAAATTAAAAAAAATGTTTAAATGGCAAATCAATCCAAAGACCAACTCTGGACATCATGTCTGGCTAATGACTACGGACTACGGTGTGATTTATGTTTTTGGTGTGTGATTTATATTTTTTGTGTGATTTATATTTTTGGTGTGTGATTTATATTTTCGGTGTATGATTTATGTTTTCGGTGTGTGATTCACGTTTTTGTTTTGTATCTGTCATTTGTTTTTGATATGTGTACTGCTGGCTGCACAATAATTTGACCCTAGAGGAAAATAAAGTACCTTGAATCTTGTACCATTACGGAGTTTCCCTGATTTTACTTCAGGGTTTTGTCATCACTTAACTTCATTTCTACACTAACAGTAGCTAGTGTTGTACAGGAGCAGAAGTGAGACACTAAAAAAGTCAGGATTAAGCACAAGAAAAAAACAGCCATAAAAACCTATGTACAGACTATTATAATGAAAGTTGAAAGAGAAAGCTATTAATGAATGTCAACAAACCACACAAAAAACACAAGATTCATTTGTGAATCAGTGTAATTATGTGTCCAGCTTTGGAGGGTGTGTCCATCTATCCAGTGTTGATATCATACTGTTGTGTTGAAGTTACTAAGTATTACATTTCTCTGTACAAAGGATATGATGCCATTTGACAGTCATCCAAATAACACTGACTGATATCTCTGAATATGAACGCCGATGAAAACAAGTACACAACTAGAAGCACTCGGAGAGCGCAGACCTCCGCCAAGGCTGATCAGTGCCCCCCCCCCCGTGGGCCCCCCCACCCCCGATCACCACCAAAATTTAATAATTTCTTCCTTATCCCATTTCCAACAAACCCTGAAAATTTCATCCAAATCTGTCCATAACTTTTTGAGTTATGTTGCACACTAACGGACAGACAAACAAACAAACAAACAAACAAACCCTGGCAAAAACATAACCTCCTTGGCGGAGGTAATCAAATACATTCAACGTGTGTCAGGAAAGTTCCACGACTGGTGTTGCAAAAGATATATCCGATCCAATCCACTTTTATTTGTATAGCACATTCTACCAACACAAAGTCTCCAAAATGCTGCACAGAGTACAAATTAGCATTAAAAAAAACCCCCAAAAGTTTAAATCCAAACTACAAACTACAACTTTTCCCCTTTGAAGTAATCCCCCTGGAGTCTAACGCACTTTCCTAGCCTTCTGTGCAGTGGTGGAAAATCCCTGCTCCATAAAGTAAAAGTCCGGCCAGGTATTGATTCTACCTGTTCACTTAACACAGGTGATTCCACTAATTATCCCATCTACCTGGATGAGGGGTTGTGCTCATCAAAATGGGCTGGTTCAGTGAATGGTTTGAACAAATACATGGCAGGACTTTTATTTTATGGAGCTGGGATTCTCCACCGCTGGTTATTTATGACTTAATGGGGGTTGTTTTATTCCTGATTATGATTAGCCAAAAAAGTGCATATTCAAATACTACCAGAAATAAGTTGATCTTAAATTTGTATTTGGCTCCCGTGAAAACTAATGTCACTCGTAAGTGGTCTTGTCCCTGGATAAATGAAAACATCTTAAACCTAAGGAGAACTTGTCGCAAAACTGAGCGTCTTTGGAAATCAACCCAGTTGGAAATACACAGGTTACATCTTAAAGATCTCATAACCTCATTAAATAAAATGATTAAGGAGGCAAGATCCAGCTACTTCCACAAACTTATAGCCACAAACAAGAAAAACCCCAAAGTAATCTTTGACACAATCCAGTCCATTGTGTCCCCTGCTGTCCCTGCTGCCCCTGTGCTCTGTAAAGCTGACAGCAATGACTTCCTAAACTTCTTCACAGACAAGATCAGGGATATTAAACACAATATCCCACCACCCTCTGGCCGTCTGACCCTATCTGATCCCCCTCTGCAAACCTGGTCCTCTTTCGACCCTGTGACACTGGAGGACATCTCAGCACTTTTATCCAAAACGAAACCCTCTTCCAACTCTGCAGACATCCTCCCCCATAAGCTCCTTGTCGGTGTCTTTGACACTATTGGACCATGGGTCATAAAGTTTTTTAACCTGTCGCTCACAACTGGTTTGTTTCCCAGCTCCTTCAAACAGGCCATCATAGAACCTAAACTAAAGAAAACCACACTGGACCCCACAGACTTCAAAAGCTACAGGCCCATTTCAAAGCTCCCCCTATTGGCCAAAATCCTTGAGAAAGCAGTGTCTAAACAAGTTACAGCTTTTCTGGAGACACACCAGATCTATGACACTTTTCAGTCTGGGTTTAGACAACGCCACTCAACAGAAACCGCACTATTAAAAGTGTCTAGTGACATCCTGATGGCGGCTGACTCCGGGAAATCCACGGTCTTGGTCCTGCTAGATCTCTCCTCGGCCTTTGACACAGTGGACCATACCATAATGATTGAGAGACTGAGGGACCTGGTAGGGATGTCAGGTCCTGTGCTAGACTGGTTCTCCTCTTACCTGACCGGCAGAAGCTTCACTGTGTCAATAAACAACTTCCAATCTGACTCAGCGGATCTACTGTGTGGTGTGCCCCAAGGCTCTGTCCTGGGACCAGTCCTATTCTTACTCTATGTCCTCCCACTTGGCCACATTATCCAACAGTATAGTGATGTCTCCTATCATCTATTCGCGGATGACATCCAGATATACTGCTCCTTTAGCTCCTCTGAGCCCCACAAACTGAGTTCCTTAATCAACTGCTTGTCAGAGCTGAAGCAGTGGCTAAATGAGAACAGCCTCCAGCTGAACTCCAGCAAAACTGAGACCCTCATCATTGCCCCGGATAGTGCAATCCCAGGGATCAAACATCACCTTGGAGACCTGAGTTCCTCGGTAAAGACCAAACTGAGGAATCTGGGTGTCATCTTTGACCAGGACATGTCTTTAGAATTCTACTCCAAACACCTAGTCAAAAACTGTTTCTTCCACCTACGCAACATCTCCAAACTCAGATCTATGGTGTCCACAAATGAGCTCGAGATGATCGTTCACGCTTTCGTATCTTCTCGCTTAGACTACTGCAACAGCCTGTTCACATGCTTAAACAGAAGGAGCTGGCCCGTCTACAGTTTGTCCAGAACTCTGCTGCCAGGCTCCTGACCCGCACAAACAGGAGAACCCACATCACTCCCATCCTTAAATCTCTCCACTGGCTCCCTGTTCTATATCGTCTTCATTTCAAAATTCTTGTGCTAACTTTCCGGGCCCTACATGGCCAGGCCCCTGCATACATTGCTTCCCTGATCCAGCCCTACAGCTCAACTTGTAGCTTGAGGTCTTCAGGACAGTACCTGCTGATGGTTCCACGGACCTGTTTTAGCACACGCGGTGACAGGTCTTTTAAAGCTGTGGCACCACGTCTATGGAATGACCTGCCTCTACACCTACGGTCCATGGACTCTGTAGAGAGCTTTAAGAAACACCTCAAAACCCTCCTGTTCAAAAAGGCTTTTTAGTCTCCCACCTGACCCAGGACCACCACAGACTGATTACACTCTATGTATTCATCATAACGTACTCCATGTGTCATCCCCCCCCCAGTCTCTCTATATCTCTATCGCTCTCTCTTTTCTCCTCCTTTACTCTCTCTCTCTCTCTTTAACCCCAACTGGTCAAGGCAGACAGCCATCCTTCAGGAGTCTGGGTCTGCTCGAGGTTTCTGCTGTTAAAGGGAAGTTTTTCCTCGCCACTGTCACCAATCACAAGTGTTTGCCCCTGAAGGATTCTGTTGGGTCTCTGTAAACTTAATTTGATTCTGATTTGAATTGATAAAGCACTTTGTGACTCTGTCTGTGAAAAGTGCTCTATAAATAAAATTTACTTTACTTTACTTAGTTACTTTACTTTACTTAAATTCACATAAAACAACAAAGAAGGTGCTGTCTTACATGTGACAGCCACTGAAACCCAGTGGTGGAGAATCCCAGCTCCATAAAGTAAAAATCCTGCCATGTATTTGTTCCAACCATTCACTGCACCAGCCCATTTTGATGAGCACAACTCCTCATCCAGGTAGATGGGATAATTAGTGGAATCACCTGTGTTAAGTGAACACGTAGAACCAATACATGGCAGGACTTTTACTTTATGGAGCTGGGATTCTCCACCACTGCTTCTGTGCCACACCTCCATGCAATCCTGGAAGGATTCTTCTGAGATCCTCCACAGCTCCATCGTCACGGCCATCTTCATGTCGTCCACGTCTTCAAAACGGGTCCCCTTGATGACCCTCTTCAGCTTCAGAAAAAAAATCCCATGGAGCCAGGTCAGGTGAGAAGGGAGGTAGCTCCAGCACAGTGATGTTCTTCTCAGCCAGGAACTGTCAGATGCTCAGGGCATTGTGAGCAGGAGCGTTGTCATGGTGAAGCAGCCATGAGCTGTCTTGGCACAATTCTCACCTCCTCTCGCACACTGAACGAAGCAGCCGCCGCAGGATCTCTTTGTAGACGTGCTGGTTGGTCGTCTGGCTCTGTGGCAAGAAGTGGTGGACAATGCCCCTCACATTGAAGAATGTGATCAACGCGACTGTCTTTGGACTTCGACTGTCTTGCTTTCTTCAGCCTTGGCAACATCTGACTCTTCCACTGAAGGCTCTGGTGTTTGGTCTCAAGGTTGTACTTGAAGATCCATGACTCATCACCGGTGATGACTCTCCCTTGCAAGTCTGGTTCGGTTTCGAGATGGTTGAGGATGTCCTGACACACTTGCATGCATCGATCCTTCTGGTCATCCTTCAGCAGTCAGTTATAAACGCATGTGGAAAAAAGTTCAATGGCTGCAGAGAGCCGAGATCACAGGTATATACTCCAGGGTGATTACTTTGAAGGGGAAAACTTGTAGTTTGGATTTGAAATATCTCTTTTGTGACACCAGTCCTGGAACTTTTCTGACATACCTCGTAGCACAGTTTCTAGATAATTTAGAGTAGAAGTGGTACATATTATATTTAATGAATGTACACTAACCTGCTCCACTTCGTCTCGTGCCCATCTCGGCGATGTAGCTCCATGTGTTGCTTTTTGGGTTGTAAGCTTCTACTGTGCTCAGACATTGCCTCGTTGCTCCATCATAACCTCCAACTGCATACAAGATCCCTAAGAAATGTACAGAATCAATCTGTAACTCAAGATCAGGCAGAATACAGAAGATTCATACTCAATTTTGCAGTATTTTTAACAACTCCTTTAATTTTTCAGTCTGTTTTTCTGAGGATCCTCTCCATTTCTGATCCTTCATTCCTTCCTTCCTTCCTTCCCTCCCTCACAATGTCATAATTCCCTCACATATCAGGGTTGATGATCAATAATTTGTTCTTCAATGGCTAAAATAAGTAGTAATAGGAAGAAAACTTTCACAATTTAACAGTGAAGAAAAATACAGTTTTATGGCCTAGTAGTACTGTCATAAATACATTTTCCAAAATTTGAGACATTTCAATTCTATTTTGTATACTTGTATAAAGGTACATTTTGAAGGTTATACAATATGACTAACATGTTATGACTAACAATAATATGCTAGGACCTCATTCCCTAAAAATATGTGTTTTGTACATAATGTTGATACTCTTTTTTTTTTTTTTTTCCCCAAATCATTCTGTAAATTATGTACATACACTTGTCAGACAATTGATGACAGGACTGATGCAGAGGGATTCTGGGTATTTAACGTGGCTTCTTGCTTCTCTAGAACATCAAAGAAGGGCAATGATGTTCTAAATGTCAAAGCTGAAATAAAGCCTAGTACAGGAGCTGTATGGATGTGCAGATTTTTTCCTGTCCTGTCCTTGAGTCCTGTAACAATCATCGTCTGACACCATCCAGATTATTCACTTCAGGGATGAATGTGCTGACACTCGATACCAAGACAACTTTGACCAACATAAGTGAAAAATGTTTTGCAGCATCATTATTGTCTAAACATCCTCTGATAAAATAGAAGAAAAAGAAGTCACTCCAGTTAAAAAATTATGAATCTGAAACATTTAAGAATTTTAAGAGTTACTGTGATTTATTTAGAATAAATCTTTTAAAGCATATTTCGATTAATGCTATTTAAGCAGCAAAATAAATATACACACAACTGCATTAAAGAGTGATATAGTTTTTCTCTGTTCTCAGGACTACAGTGTACAGAAGAGGGTTAGGGTCACTGGGGAAAAAAAAATTAAGGGCCAATATTTTTTTTTATTATTATTATGAGAAAAAAGTCAGAATTCTCAGTTTTTTGTCATCATCATCATCATCATCATAATAATAATAAAATATTGAACCTTTTCTTTTTTTTCCAGTGTCCCTAATCCTCTTCCTTAACAGTGTGATATTCTGAGGTATTTCAGGTTTTTTTTGTCAGCCCTCTGAATGTGTTTCTAGTTTCTGCTTGTTAACTGGGAATTGTACTCACCATTGACAACGCCCACTCCCACACTGCTACGTCGGGTGCTCATGGGTAAAACATGGAACCACTCATCTGTCTTTGAATTGTACGCCTCGACTGTCGACAAACCTGCAGACAAACACACAAAAAAAAAAAATCAAGTCCAACACATTTATTTTAACTACAACTTGTAAGAAAATAATGTCCCATGTGAACATCTCAGACGTTAACACATTAACACATCACCTGTGCTACCATCGAAGCCTCCTACGGCGTACAGGAGTCCGTTAAGCACAGAGGCCCCGAGCGTTGACCGACGGTCCTGCATGCTGCTCACGCTGGTCCAGCGGTCGATCATTGGGTCGTAACAATCAACCGTCCGAACTCGCAAAGAACCATTGAAGCCACCGACTGCATACACACACCCAGCCACGTACACAACACCTACAGACACCAACACAGTAAACACAAAGAGAAACACAAATATACACTGAGGCTGAGCACCCAAGAAAGGACACATTACAATACCACTTACTTATTGTGTTTTGTATGATTTTTTTTTTTTTCCTATTTTACCAACACTGCATTTTTTACTTAAAACCTAGATTTCTATTCAATATGAATGAATGAATTTATTTAGGTTTTACATCAATCATTGCACTAAGTACATTAATCGTAATAAACATAAAAACCAAAACAGGAATAGGCTAGAAGCAAAAACTTATTTTTTTGTCTATCCTTTTAATAATAATAATAACAATAATAATACATTTTATTTATAGGCGCCTTTCAGGACACTCAAGGTCACCGTACAAAGTTGTTAAAAATAAATAAAGCACAATTAAAATTACATATATATATATACATATATAAAACACATAAGTACATAAAATGGCAGTAGATAAAAGTGAAATTATGGAATTGAGTAGGCCTGTCTGAATAAATAAGTCTTAGGCTGGGATTTGAAAGTGGTAATAGAATCACAGTTTTTTTTATGTGTTCTGGGAGGGCATTCCAGAGGCGGGGGGCTGAGCGGCTGAAAGCTCTGGACCCCATGGTAAGCGGGCAGGTGGGAGGGTGAGTTGGACAAATGAAGATGACCTGAGACTGCGGGTGGGAATGTTAATGTTGAGGAGGTTCCTGAGGTACTGAGGGGCAAGGTGGTTTATGGCCTTGAAAGTAAGAAGTAGAATTTTATATTTTTTATTATCTTTTCACCTAATACACTGCTAACATCAACTTAAATGTGTACAGCATCGAGCATTCACACCATAATAAAATAAAAAAACAACAAAAACATATCTACCATCTGAATTCAATACTTCTAAATAATTTTAAACTTAAGGCACTGTTTTTTTATTTCTTTAACTTAACTAAATAAATCTTAAAAAGGCTAAATAAATGGCAGTGCAATACGTTTTCAACCTGTTTTTAAGTTTTCATCCATTTCGATTTAAAGATTTTCTAAAACTTCAACTTGGTGTCTGAAAAGCAGAAAGAATGACTCAAGTGTTCAGTGCAAAAAAACTGCACTACAAATCAGGAAAAATTACACTTGACTCTATTACATTTAAAAATCCTGCATATTTTATTCAAGAAAATACCAGTAAGCCCTTTTAGACTTTTAAACAAATATCTTACAACATTCAGTACTGCATGTTTCGAAATTTAAAAATGTATCTGTTTTATTTTATTATGTATTTGTTTTTTGCAGGGCAGGATGCAAACTGATATAACAAAGGTATGTTTCTCTGTCTCTGGTGACCAAAAACAGAAGCCACCAGGGGGCATGGTCAATACGTGATACTGTTCAAGATAAACTGACCTACAAATGTTCCAAATCTGTACAATAAAGAAAACATATAGCCTTACACACTTACAGATTTGCCCTGGGAGTTAACTTTCACTGCAAAAGAAACTCAGAAAGTACCACTATCTGTAACAGTGTCCTGGTTTAGGGACAGGCTACAGTCTGTACCTCTTTACCAAAATACATAAAAAGGAGGGCGCTAAGGATGTCCCACTTTCATTCATCAAAAAAAAAAAAAAAAAAAAATAGCCTTCTTTTGCCTGAACTCAGCACATAGAACCAATTAATCCCCTGTAGCC
This sequence comes from Sphaeramia orbicularis, assembly GCF_902148855.1. NCBI lineage: Eukaryota > Metazoa > Chordata > Actinopteri > Kurtiformes > Apogonidae > Sphaeramia > Sphaeramia orbicularis. The sequence goes on along the minus strand of NC_043957.1, from coordinate 52,660,017 downwards.
TTTTAGTCTCCCATAATCCAATGTGCACTGGTCAATGTTCTAATGTAGTCCTATAATCCTCATCAACTCACAGGGCGTGGAAATATCACATGGTCAAGCTATTTACTAGGTGTTTAGTATTTAATCACTTGAGTTAGAGCAGTGAAAAGAGAACTATTGGAAAGAAACAATGATCCGTTTAAGCATAAATGTCAATGCATGTTGTCAAAGATACAACATTAATAGGTATTATTAAATATATCATTATTTGTCAATATTCCAAATGCTGTATAATTTCAACCTGTGCAGATGTAACACTGACAGATCTTCTTTCTGTGTTTTCATAGAACAAATTGATTTTTTTTAATTAAATGTATCAATATTTCAGCAGACTGTAGTTGCTTATAAGTGATTCAGGGCATGGTCCCTCTAAGAACAGAGAGGAAGTACAGAACAGAAGCATTGTTGAATATTTGATTCTCAGCTCAGATTCAACAAAAACACTGAGTCACTGCTCAAAAGAGGTACAAAGAAACTCCACCTGCTGCAGAAGCTGAACTCTTTCAGCATTTCTAACCCTATTTTATGTAGTTTTTGTCATTTTTATTGTAGCAGTTGGAGACTGTTAACTAAATTGCTCATTGTGAAATAAAGTTGTCCATCCATCCATCTATCTATCTATCTATCTATCTATCTATCTATCTATCTATCTATCTATCTATCTATCTATCTATCTATCTATCTATCTATCTATCTATCTATCTATCCATCTATCCATCTATCCATCTATCTATCCGAGCTGCACAATATATCATTTAAGCATTGACATCGCGATGTACATGTGCGCAATAGTCACATCACAGGTCCTGCAACATACAGACCTGATCAAAATCTTAAGACCAGTTGAAAAATAGCTAGAATTTACCTTTTGCACATTTGGATCTTAATGAGGTTTTAAGTAGAGCTACAATATACAAACGCAAGAAGGGGGAGTGAGACAAAAAGCACTTTGAAAAAGTAATTTATTGAAAACAAGTAAACTGAAATAGGCTGTTTATCAGCTGATCAAAAGTTTAAGACCATCGCTCAAAAAATTACAAAAAACTCTCCAAACCAGAACAAAAAATGTTCTCAGTAGGACTCAGTAATGAGTAGCTCCACCGTTCTTGTTAATCACGTCAAAAATTCGTTTGGGCATGCTTGATGCGAGTGTTTCCAGGAGGCTGGTGGGAACATTGCTCCAAGTGGTGAAGATGGCTTCACGAAGGGCATCAGCTGTCTGGAACTGATGGCCATTTTTATAAACTTCCCTTGCCATCCATCCCCAAATGTTCTCTATGGGATTTAAATCAGGGGAACATGCGGGATGTTCCAAAAGAGTGATGTTATTCTCCCTGAACAAGTCCTTTGTCAAGCGAGCATTGTGAACTGCAGCGTTGTCCTGTTTTTAAACCCAGCTGTTACCACACAGACGAGGGCCCTCAGTCATGAGGGATGCCCGCTGTAACATCTGCACGTAACCAGCCGCCGTTTGACCACCCTGCACCACCTGAAGCTCCAGTGTTCCACTGAATGAAAAAGCACCCCAGATCATGATGGACCCCCCTCCACTGTGCCGGGTAGAAAACATCTCAGGTGGGATCTCCTTGTCATGCTGGTAACGTTGGAAGCCATCTGGACCGTCAAGGTTACATTTTTTCTCATCAGAGAATAAAACTTTTTTCCACCTTTCAATGTCCCATGTTTGATGCTCCCTGGCAAAGTCTAAACGGGCAGTTTTGTGGCGTTGTAGGAGACGAGGTCTTTGAATTCGTTCTTTGTTTTTGAAACCCTTTTCCCGCAGATGCCGTCTGATGGTTAGTGCGCTGCAGTCGGCACCAGTAAGGGCCTTAATTTGGGTCGAGGACCGCCCTGTGTCTTCACGGACAGTCAATCGGATCCTCCGGCTCAGCGCAGGTGTAATTTTTTTGGGTCTACCACTTGACTTTTTTGTTCCATAATGCTCAGGATCTGTCAAAAAGTTTAGAATGACTGTCTTACTGCGTCCAACCTCAGCAGCAACGGCACGTTGCCAGAGGCCTTGCTTATGCAGCTTGACGATCCAACCACGTTCAAGAAGAGAAAGCTTCTTAGCTTTAGCCATCAGGAGGGCATGACCGTGTAAATGCCCGACAGAAAATGAGAATTTGGAGCAGATTTTGGCTTTTATAGTCTGCGGTCTTAAACTTTTGATCAGCTGATAAACAGCCTATTTCAGTTTACTTGTTGTTTTCAATAAATTACTTTTTCAAAGTGCTTTTTGTCTCACTCCCCCTTCTTGCTTTTGTATATTGTAGCTCTACTTAAAACCTCATTAAGATCCAAATGTGCAAAAGGTAAATTCTAGCTATTTTTCAACTGGTCTTAAGATTTTGATCAGGTCTGTATGAGGCAAATGAACTCAACATGTTCTCATCTAATTTCAAGGGTAACTGACACACACTGCACGCAGCAATCCACCAATCACAATCATTCTTAATCACTTTGGAGTGAGTCGCTGGTAACAATATTGAAAAATGAGCAACGAACAAGAGGAAGTCACCGTAAATGAAGACTTGGTGCCAAAAAGAAAATCAGTGTCTGCTAGTCTTTATTTCAGCTACAAGAAGGATGATATTGAAACACGTGTTCTGTGTTGACACAACAAGAGGAAACAACTAATTAGTTTGACCATTTATGTTGGTGCTACACTGCTATTATATCCTCCTGATTTTTTTTTCATATCGCAATATATATCGTAGGGTTAAAAAAAAAAATCGCCATGTCAGTTTTTTCCGATATCATGCAGCCCTACTATCTATTCGTCTATCCACCCATCCATACGTTGTAGAAGTATTTTAAATTGTTCACACACCCGGGTTCAGATCACATCTAAACAATATGTGCTTGATTCCCACTGTTCATGAGATAATGCAGAGGTGAAAAAAAAATCAAGTAAATGGGAACCACTTAAACACACCATGAATTTAAGGATGTCAGATCATCTCATTTGGGATCATGTCAAAGAACTGGATGCTGAATTGAAATTTCTTTTATCATTTCCTACCTGCTCTGCATCTCCTGGTTGGAAGCTCTGCTACTTGGTACCATCGCTGCTCCTCAAAGTCGTAACATTCAACACTTCGGATGGCCTTTGGAGCCTGGCCTCCGACCACAACCATCACCTACACACAACCAAAACCGCAGCACAGTTATAATAAAGAAGCACAAAATGTACATTCATTAAGAGCTTGTCTCCTAGGAGAAACATTTCTTCTATTTTCTCACCTTGGGGCAGCAGGCTGGAGTCCTCATGCGTGTACGTGCAGTCTTCATCAGAGCCCTCTGGTCCGCTGGTAGCAGGTGATACTTCATGGCCTCTATCAGGTAGTCTTTACACGCACTGCTGTTCTTAATCAGAGACTCCTCCTCTACCCGCTAACACAAGCACAAGAGTGAGAGAAGAAACAGGATTTACCCAGTGTTATGTTCCTACAGAGCAGCACAGACGCAGAGAAATGATGTATGAAGTAGCTGAACCAGATACAATAGAAGGTTATCATGGTTTATAAATGTTCACTAGTTATTAGGGGAGCAGAAAAAAAAAATCAATTCTTCGATGTATCGCAATGCAGACATGTCTGATTACGGATCAATGCAGAAATGTCAAAAATCGATGTTGTGAATGTAATGTTATTACCCCACCCCTCGAAGGGGAGGCAAGGGGTATTGTTTTTGGTTCAGTTTGTTTCTTTGTTTGTTAACACTTTAGCAGCAAAACTATTGGTTGACTTCATACCAAATTGGGTTTATAGATCACCAGTGATCCAGAATAGATGTCATCACAATGAATGAATGTTTTTATTATTGTGTCTTGTATAAAGAACATGCCCAGCCCTTACATAGGCTTATAAGACACCAAAAATAGACACCAAAAATCAAACACCAGACAATAGGCACAATAGATATGAACAAAACAAAATACTGACCTATTTAAACAAACACGTCTGCCACTTTTTCCAGGATTTACAAACAAATAATGCTAATTTATATACATTAGAACTAAACAACCATTTCATCTTGTCATCATCAGTGCTCCAGAACAGATCAGGATTTCGGATATACATATCATTAAACAAAGAGGCTCTCAGTTCATCATATAGAGGACAATACAAAAGAAAATGGGAAAGGTAGGTCAAAGTTCAAATTTTTAATGAATTTTTAAATATTTTTTTTTTTCCATTTACTTATAATAGCCAAAATTTCACACATCTATAAAAACATCAATTTTTTTCATGTTTCAATTAACTTCAAACTTGGCACATACAGTCATGGAAAAAATTATTAGACCATCAAAAGTCATCAAAACAGTGGTTATGCAATCAAGTACTAACTCCTGTGTGTATCATGTGACTAAACCAGACAGAAAAGAAAACATGGAATGCCCAAAACAGGGGTATCCGATCCTGGTCCTTGAGGGCCAGTATCCTGCATGTTTTAAAAGTTTCCCTCTTCCAGCACATCTGACGGTCATTATCAGCCTTCTGCAGAGCTTGATGATAGGCTTATCATTTGAATCAGGTGTGTTGGAAGAGGGATACATCTAAAACATGCAAGATACCAGCCCTTGAGGTCCAGGATTGGAGACCCCTGATCTAAAAGCATTGTTTTTGGCAGTACAATGCCATAGTTATTGATGTAAGAACTTAAGTGATTGTGGTTATTGTCAAGAAAACCATGGAAAATTGCTAGATATCAGCTCTGAAATTAAACTCTTATGAGCTATTTTTGTTGCTGGGGGGTGGGGTTTGTTGTGCTTGGCTCCACTTGTTTTAATAATATTGACAGTGTGACTAAAAAGGTGGAACTAAAGTGCGACCGCCTCACAGCCTTGAACAGTTTACGGCGACATATGCGCAAAACAAAAAGATGGCAGAAAAACCAATCCATGTGGCGACTACAACTCGGTTAAAAGCGAGTATATGGAAACATTTTGGTTTCTATGAAGTCAAGGGGAACTGAACAAACGCTACAATATTTGCAGGGTGTGTCAACAGCCAATGAAGTACTTTGGGAACACGACAAACATGTTTAAGCATCTCCCTGCTGGTTCTTTGCAATCCAATGTTACCAGGTACATGTATAACCTTCCAGTTGACACATGTTTGTTGTCTCAATAAAAGATAATGGAGGCAAATTCATCAGCTTGTTTTCATTATGGATCATTAGAAATGCACTTAGTTTTGAAAATAGTAAGTACTTGCCATAGAGTGAGAAAAATATGAATTAATTGCGGGGTGCATCCATAATCATTTATAACTGGATCGTAACTCTCTGAATCAGAATCGAATCGTCAGGAACATAATGATGTGCACCCGTATTAGTTCATATTTATATTTATATTTCACTTTGATTTCAGATTAGGTTTAGTTAATCGTAAGAAAACATTCAGAATAGTGTGAATTATAGCCAGGAGAGTTTTTTAACATATTTTCATAACTTGCATCCCAAACAGAAAACTAGGTTATTAGGGTCCAATGACCTTTGACCACCAACCAAACCAAAATCCAATCACTTCATCCTCCACTGGGAGTTAACGTTGGAGACAAATTTGAAGAATTTTCCTGAATATGTTCCTGAGTCTGACATACTGTGCTCATGAGAATGGAATGGGCAATTTGAAACGACGTGTGAAAAAAAAAGACAAAGAAGAAAGAAAATACAAAAACAGACACTCATACCTGCACCAGGTACTCTCTGGAGAGGAGCGGCAGGCGGACGTGTTCCATCAGGTGAGCCAAGTGTTCCTGACGAACGTCCTTATCGTGGTTGACCCAAGCGATCACTGCCTCGAAAACCTTGACAATAATGCAGACATTACACTAGATGAGTAGAACACCCTGATGTCCAGTTCTACGTATTGAGCTAGGAGGGTAAGGCTATGTTCAGACTGCCAGACTTACCACTCATATATGGGTGCTTCTATGAAACTGGGTTCATTTTGGTATCTGGCACTTTGCCAGCTTTTTAGACTGAGTAATAAAAGAGAAATGTAGACATATTCCTACAGGATGTACCTAATGATGACCTCAGATAAATGCAAAAAAATTATACTCTTGTTCTGAGCCATCCCAAAATTAATGAATTTTTAATAAAATATTGGGGCAAAAAGAGGACCAAAATTGGGACAGGAAAAGCTACCTAGGTGTCAGTGCATTTGATCTGAAAACATGTCTGTAAATGGTCTTATATAGCAGTATAAATAAAGACACCGTGTTAAATTTGTCGATCCTAGTGGTTTTTCTAATCCAGACATACAGGTTTTTCATGAATCTCAGTCTCATTCCAGGTTTCATGTGTAACCCATTGTGTCCACTCATGTTACACGCAGAACCTGCCCATTTAAACACTTATAAATTGTGAGTGATTTTGCAGCAGCGGCCATTTTTGTGAAACACTCTGCCTTGCATAATCATTTCTATTCCCAAAATGTACCTGTGAGGGAATAAAAAGATATTCAAAAAAATAGTAGTGTGTGATTTTCGTATCCTTTTTGCAGTGTTACACGCCGATTTTTGTATAAAAATAATATATAAAATATAAAAATGTGTTTTATCTGAAAAATAGTTTCTATTTTATCTCAGTAAATATTTATTTCTAAAATAAACCTAAAGTGTTTCCAAACTTGCTTCATAACATTAGTGTACATCTGGCTTGAATTTTTAGCCCCTCTATCCTGTTTTTAGGGACCAGTTTCATAAAAGCACCCATATATCTTTTTGTTTGACAATGCAGATTTTTTATAAATAACAACATCAATTTCAGATTCTATTGTGAACTGGTCACAGTCCTGAAATGATCTACATGCATAAAAGTAATGGTTTTAGATTATTTCTTTCAAATAAATGACTAATATCATATTGTGAAAATATTGTACAGGTAAAGGTTTTGCATTCTAAACCTTACTGATAATTAGAAATATTTGTAGTATCTGTATGTGTATGTACTGGAAGTATCACAGACGGTATATGATTAGTAGATGGAGGAGTTGCGATATGACTCATTGGATTCTGAGCTGACGTGTTGAATCCAGTAGTTAACGACTGGCTGTTGCCATGCTGATCCATCTTTGACGGTCATGGCTGAGCTAATGTTAAACACTAGCTTACTGACTCTGTAAAGTGGTTAACCTCATCAAGCATTGTGAAAATTAAGCCATTTCACAGTCCTTTTAGTAAAATGTGTTAACCACAACAACAGAGGAACATTCTGTCAGGAAAAAATGGGTTGTTATCAAATCAAAAGAAACTCTCAAAGTCCTACTTGGCAGGCGGTTGCATTTCTGTGTAAGTTACATTTTACTGCTATAAATGTTTGAGCTCATCTGAACTACTTGCATTTGACACAATGTACGAGTGACCCCTTACAGTGTGAATGAATCCTGATCTGTCTGTTCAGACTGAGGTCACTGTGCGAAGATCAGATTCAAGTATCAGATTCAGATCGTACACAGAAGTGGATGAAATCAGTATTATAAAGACCAGATTCCATGTGATGTGTGCTCTTCTAAGTCATAATAAAAAGATTCAGTCACACGTGAAATAGAAGATCAGATTTGGGCTTCTACCAGCAGTGGGAACGGAGTCAAAGTGTGTGTGTTTCTCTGTGTGTACCTTCTCCTCTGTGGGGATGGTGAGCTTGTCGCTGGCGATCAGGCTGGACACTTGCTCCATGCCCAAATTGAGAAACTCTTCACTTCCAACCACTTCAGTGAAATGTTGCTCTACAAACAGAAACATAAAAGTCCAACTACAACTTTGTGACTGCAGAGGAGCCATTTTCCCCAACTAGGTTTGAACAGTTCCATTAATTAACCCTGTTCTCATTCTGTCTCAGGCACCATCGCACAGCCTTTATAACACACAAAACCACTTTAACTGTGGAATAAGAGCTGTCACTCTCACACGCACACACAGGCTACAAAAATAGAGATGTGCGCACACAGACCTGCATAGCTGTTAGCCTGTGCGAGCAGCTGTGAGCAGGCGTGGAGGTCAGCGAAGGCTCGTATTCCCAGACAGTTGGACGGATGAAGCTGGGAGCTCAAGAACTCACAACAAGCCTTCTTCACCTCCGTCAGCTGGAGCAAGCCTGCAGCAGGCAGCAGCGCCTGTGGAACACACAGCATCCAGCATAAGGTGGAAAGTACAGCACTATGTATACGCTATGTGTAGCGCATACACTGAAAATAATCTGCCAAAAGTTAAAGTTCTACAAACCTTTCATAAAAGCTTCTAAGTATTATTAGTCAGATGAAAGCAGTCTATCTAGTAAATAATGACTAGTGCCTGTCAGAGTTTTACTGACTTATGATGTTTTTAGGTCCATTCTACTACTGCCATTTTCATGAATCAAGTATATTTTATGACAACTTACTTCTGTCTAAAAAATTCACATCAGAGTAATTTTGAGTAACATTCAAAAACACAGTAGTACGGAATGTTTTATTAAATATTTCCCAATAACAAGGGATTAAACAATTTGAGTTCTGTTGCTTGCCTTGAAACAAAGAAGAATCTAGTTAACAAATGAGTTTGTGTGCTGTTGCTAATAAACAAGTCGACAGCGGAGCAACATGGTAGCTTTACAGTCATGTCACTGCTGAGTCATTCAATGAATAAAACAGTCTCCTTAAGAAGTGGTTACACAAAGAAACTACTTTAAAACAAGAATGAGTGTAGAATGACAACAACACACAAAACAGAACATAGGAACTACAGTGCTGTGCATGTTTGAGGTTGAGCTCATTTGAACTACTTAAATAATGCACCGTATGGATCTCTAATGTATGTATCAGACCATAGATCGCTAAAAAAGACCCTCACCAAAAAACAGATGTGTTGGTGATGATGAATTTTCCAGTTAACCCAAGACGTTTTTTTGAAAGTTGAATTATCCTTGGATGGAGCAGGAAATTATCGGAAACATTCTAAATCAACACATTTGGACAGAAAATCTGGGAAGTAACATAAGGTTTCAGACAAATAGAGTGGAGTAAAAAGTAGAATATTTACCTTTGAGATGTTGAGAAGCAGAAACAAACGGCTGCATAAGATGGAAATACTAAATACTTTTGTAAAGTACTGAAGTCAAGTACATGTACCTCATATTTGTACCTGCGTAAAAGCATTTAGTTGCATTTCAGACCTGGTTCATATTAAATCTGACCAAAGCCCTTTGTTTCATTTTATAACCTCATCTTTTCTCTCATGCCCTGTCATGTTCTTGGTCTCAAAGTCTTACAAAAGGCCTGTCTCAAAATAAATAAGAGCTGAGACGAAAAAAAATCCAATCTGAGTTTAAACTACTGCATAATCAACCTTGGAAATGTAGTACTCACAACCAGTTTAGTGCTCGTATGCACCAGAGAAATATGATTATTCATTAATTTATCAGCCATCTGTCTGCAACATCCATGTACACATAAAAATAAATTTAATCCCTTTACGCGACATCTTACAGTAATATGTTTTTGTGTGCACACATAAACATGCTTTTATGTGAAAGGATTAAAACCACTTAAGCCTAAGCTCACAAAACATACACAGGTTCAATCAGTAATAGCTCTGCATCTATAAGGCCAACAGGAGCAGCTCTGTCCTCTGAGGACAAGAGGCAACAAATCTCTGTGACCCCAACATCAGGTCAGACGCAAAAATGACATTTTTACTCCCAGTTTATACAATTTAGATTGACCTTATAATGGTCGTTCAGTCAACACTGACGTCACTGTTCAGATCATTCCCAACTGCTAATCTGACGCACAACATCAAATGAAGCACAACAGTGTTACGCCCATGTTAGTCATACCAGGTGGCCTCCTCTTTTCAGACATTTGGAGAGCAGAATGTGCAAATCGGATTTTCTTTCTTCTGAAAGGGAATGTAACTTTATTTCTATTATTAATAGTTCTCTGTGCAGAATAACCTGAGCTATCATAAGATTATAAATTAAAAAAACGGAATGGATGCATTTGGTAAATTAGGGCATATAACTGCAGAAATGTAATATGATATTGACGATTATATTTTTATTAGTGTACAACCACCTGGAAATAATAACACTGGTCAACAACAAATTTATTGTTTAAGTTTTTTGAGCTGATTTAGGATAATTTTGGTGTGCTGAATCCAAAAATCACATTCATTTTGCTCAATCAGGTCAACTTCCTGAACTATGCTACATATTGGCTTTTTAACATTTTTGCTTACATTTATGGGCATTTTCACATCATATGATACAAAATTCTTTCATATTTCTTACAATAAACGAGTTCTGAAGATTTTACTTTTGCCAATTTATGATTAATGTTTTTTTTAATATTACAGGTGAATGAAATGGCTTCGACTAGAAGATCTTGCAAAAATGAGCCTGATGTATTCTGCTACATCTGCGGTGAATACACCATTGTACCTAACAGGAATCCTGATAGAAAATTATTTTTTTTTCTCTTAAAACCTATTTTGGGTGAGAACTATATAAAAAATCAACTGATAAAGTCACAAAAATGTAATCAATTTTGTGAGAAGATCAAATTTTTCAAAATCAAATTAGCAAAAAAAACCTGACCTGATTGAGAAAAACAGATGTCATTTTTTGATTTAGCGGCGCAAAATGGTCCTAATTCAGTTGAAAAAACCTAGAAAACTTGCAAACAACATTTTTTTGTAACCCAGTGTAATCATTGTGGGGAATTAACATTACCTTCTATGTTTCAGTGTGGATCAGACTTACAGTTGCAGAAAAAAATATTGCCTCACTCCTTGTTTTCTTCAATTTCTTGTTCATTTTAATGCCTGGCACAACTAAATGTACATTTGTCTGGATAAATACAGGGTGTCCCATACGTCTCCATACATAGGAGACATCATACATATGGTTCTAACGTGTATTTCTTTATATTTCTTCTTTATAGTTCTTCAGTAGTGGAGGACATGCATTGAAATGTGTTCCCGACAAAATGGCAGTCATATAGAGCATATTATATAAATAAAAATGGTTTATGTCAAGAAACGTTTATTTTTCCTATGTATGGAGACTTATGGGACACCCTGTAGAATGATAACAACAAAAATAGCTCATAAGAGTTTAATTTCAGAGCTGATATCTAGACATTTTCCATGTTTTCTTGATAATAACCAAAATCAATTTCTTACATCAATATCTATGACATTAACTGACAAAATCAGAGCTTTTAGGCATTCCATGTTTTCTTTTCTGTCTGTTTTAGTCACATGATACACACAGGCGTTAGTACTTGATTGCATAACTGTGGTTTTTGATGACTTTTGATCGTCTAATAACTTTTTCCACGACTGTATGTCCTTCAGAAAAACCTACAAAAAACCACACCTACACTGGCTCTAATGAGTCTTTCATTTTCTTGTGCTTTTAGTGGCCACCATAGGACAGGGAGACATGGTTTCAACCTGGGACACCATGACTACATGCCACTACATTGTATATAATGAACTTCCTGTACAATCTCCTTGCTGGTCCAGTGTAATCAGTAAGACCAAACTCCATGTGTTTGACTTCAGTTCACAAAGTTGCCTGTCAGGAGTCAGTGAATGTGTGTGCACTCAGACTGGAACACAGTGGATGAGGATAAGGTACTGATTTAAAGCAATTACAACTGAATGACACACTGCTTATCTATGAGTCTGTAAAACTGATTTCCTTCTGTCCTTCACACATTGACCACACTGTGGTGTGTGTACATATAGGAAAGCATAAATGGTTACATATGATAATAAATGATAACAGATGTGTTGATGTGGAATGACAGAAAACACTAATGTCTTTTGATTCCACTGAAAATGTTCATAATTTACCTAAAATACACGTTTTCCGATTTCCAAAATAGGGGGTCATTATACAGAGAGCATTTAAGAATAGTTTACTTTACTATTCTACCCTACTCTACTCTACTCTGTTCAACTCTACTCTACTCTACCGTACTCTACCCTACTCTACTCTACCGTACCCTACTCTATTCTACCCTACCCTACTCTACCGTACTCTACCCTACCCTACTCTACCGTACCCTACTCTATTCTACCCTACCCTACTCTACCGTACTCTACCCTACCCTACTCTACCGTACTCTACCCTACTCTACTCTACCGTACCCTACTCTATTCTACCCTACCCTACTCTACCGTACTCTACCCTACCCTACTCTACCGTACTCTACCCTACTCTACTCTACCGTACCCTACTCTACTCTACCCTACTCTACTCTACTCTAACGTACTCTACCCTACCCCACTCTACTCTAACGTACTCTACTCTATTCTACCCTACCCTACTCTACCCTACCGTACTCTACTCTACCCTACTGTACTCTACTCTACCCCACTCTACTCTACCGTACCCTACTCTATTCTACCCTACCCTACTCTACCCTACCCTACTCTACTCTACCCTACCGTACTCTACTCTACCCTACCCCACTCTACTCTACTGTACTCTACTCTATTCTACCCTACCCTTCTCTATTCTACTCTACCCTACCCTATCCCACTCTACTCTACCGTACTCTACTCTATTCTACCCTACCCTTCTCTATTCTACTCTACCCTACTCTACCGTACTCTACCCTACCCCACTCTACCGTACTCTACTCTATTCTACCCTACCCTACTCTACCCTACCGTACTCTACTCTATTCTACTCTACTCTACCCTACCCTACTCTACCCTACCGTACTCTACTCTACCCCACTCTACTCTACTCTACTGTACTCTACCCTACCCCACTCTACTCTACCGTATTTTACCCTATTCTACCCTACCCTACCCTACTCTACCCCACTCTACTCTACCCTACTCTACCCCACTCTATTCTACTCTACTCCACCCCATTCTACTCTACCCTACCCTACTCTTCTCTACCCCACTCTACTCTACTCCACTCCACTCCACTCCACCCCACTCTACTCCACCCCACTCTACTCTACCCCACTCTACTCTATTCAAAATAGGGGGTCATTATACAAAGAGCATTGAAGAATAGTTTACTTCAACCTGCAGGAGATTCTATTTATTACAAATGATGATGTTGGACTTACAATAAATTCAGACCGAGTTCAGCTGCAGAGGTCTGACCATGCACTGAGTGTGAGTCTCAAGGGGAAAACAGAAAAGTTCATCTATCAGCCACTTATGGACATTAGTAAAATTACTCCCCACATGTTAAGCTGTTCCGTGTTCATTTAATCATGATTTTCATTTATCATGTTGGATTAATAACACTGTGACTACATGAATGAGCGTAGTGGGTCAAGACAATGGTATAGTGAGGAGACACTGAATCACTGGGTTCATACACACGTTTCAAAATCTAATTCAAGCCCTTTTCAAGCACTTTTAAGGGTCATTTTCAAATTTTTCCTGCAAAGCACCCTATCCTTGTGGTAAAATACATATCCTCAGGGTTATTTTTTTCACTTTTTAGCAAGATGATGTGCATTCATTATGCTATAGACTTCTAAAATTACATTTCATAATAGCAAAAAGTTTAGAAATTAAAAGGAGGACGCAAAGTTTTATTTAAAAAAAAATGGAAGCCACTTGGTGTTCTTCAGGCTCACTCACACCAAGCCAAAGATAAAGATAAAAATGTACCTGGAGTCGACCTGAGAACACCTGGAAATGTTGTTTTTTGATATTAAGTTTCATTTTTCAAAATGAACCTCTCTGTAAGTAGCTTTGGCTTGAAATGTAACCTGGCAGAGTTAATACTAAAAATAAATAAATAGATCACAATAAATAGATCACATCACAGAGTTAGAATTGCAAGGACTTTCAAGCATTCATTCATTCATTATCTGAACCCGCTTTATCCTCACTAGGGTCACGGGGGTCGCTTGGAGCCTATCCCAGCTACTTATGGGCGAAGGCGGGGTACACCCTGGACAAGTTGCCAGTTCATCACAGGGCTGACATATAGAGACAAACAATAACTCTCACATTCACACCTATGGGCAATTTAGATTAACCAATTAACCTATGTTTGTCTTTGGATGGTGGGAGGAAGCCGGAGTACCTGGAGAGAACCCACGCAGACATGGGGAAAACATGCAAACTTGGAATCCAACCCAGGACCTTCTTGCTGTGAGGTACAAACGCTATCCACTGTGCCCCTGTGTTGCCAAACTTTCAAGCCCTTAAACTAAAATTCAAGCACTTTCAAGGATTTCAAGTACCCGTATGAACCCTGAGTGATGCAGTAATACTGTGCTCAAAAACTAAAAGTTCTGTGAAAAGTGATGCAACTTCTTTTACACTTTTAGTTATGAGTTAGTCGTTCCCTGCTGTAATATTTTGGGTTCATTACAAAACTATGATGGATCATATTAAACTAGAGCAGGCTGCAGGTGGAGGTAAAAATGCAGAAATTACTCAGCAAATAGACTTCGGGGTTGTTTATATACCTGTACAACCCTCCAATGTAAAGTCTTTGTGTCGCTGACCAGTGCGGCAGTCATTATAGTAAAATGAGCCCCATATTATAGAGCTTTAATGAGCAGGTGATACATTGTTGAATGACTGATCTTCTCAAAGGGTTGACAAGATGCAGGTGTTCATGTTAAGGCTCGTGTGTGTTTACCTGGACATTGTCCTCTGTGACCTGTATCTCTGCTGTGTAGATGTAATCCACCAGCAGGCCCAGAGTCCAACCATCCATCTCCTTTATCCTCACTCGCTTGGCCCTGCTCTCTGCCATCTCCCCTGAAGGCACACACACATTAACAATCCATCACAGGTTAGGAGGCTGGAGCTGTGCAGCATGCCAAACAACAATAACACAAAGTCCTTACCTGTGAACATAGCATGAAAGTAAGGACTCCCAGCAGCCAGGACCACTCTGTGAGCAGCGATCTCCACATCCTCCGCCACTATGGTCACATCACACAACAGGCTCTGGCTGAAGACGAACACAGTATCTGAGGTTAATACTTGGATAGTGTTATTTGCCTTTTTCCCTTTTATGATTATGTTTTGTAATATATTTAATGTTATATGCTGTGTAATAGTAGATAGACGAAGCAGTTTTCCATACAGTCGTGGAAAAAATGATTAGACCACCCCTTGTTTTGTTCAATTTCTTGTTCATTTTAATACCTTGTACAAGTAAAGGTACATTTGTTTGGACAAATATAATGATAACCACAAAAATAGCTCATAAGAGTTTAATTTCAGAGCTGATATCTATCCATTTTCTATGTTTTCTTGATAATAACCAAAATCACTTCAGTTCTTACATCAATATCTATGGCATTGTACTGACAAAAACAGAGCTTTTAGGCATTCCATGTTTTCTTTTCTGTCTGTTTTAGCCACATGATACTCACAGGAGTTAGTACTTGGTTGCATAACCATTGTTTTTGATGACTTTTGATGGTCTAATAATTTTTTCCACAACTGTATAGTCACTAAACTAAAAGTAAATAAAAAATTACAATGAACAATGCAATAAGAATTAACATCAAATAGAATTGCAAGTAAAATCTGCTTTGTTGTTCCCCAGAGTCAGTGGTTCATGGTGTATGAAATAAAATGACTTTACCCAATAAGGGACTCTGATAATAATATTGGTTATAAATATGTATTATTAATCATAGCATTCCATGTTTTCTTTTTTGCCTGTTTCAGTCACATGATACACACACGAGTTAGTACTTGGTTGCATAACCATTGTTTTTGATGACTTTTGATGGTCTAATAATTTTTTCCACAACTGTATATTCATGTCATCTTATATGTAAAGCAAAAATGAGCTGAAGTAAAAGTAAATAAAAAATTACAACGAACAATGCAATACAAATTAACATCAAATAGAATTGCAAGTAAAATCTGCTTTGTTGTTCCCCAGAGACAATGGTTCATGGTGTATGAAATAAAATGACTTTACCCAATAAGGGACCTTGATAATAATATTGGTTATAAATATGTATTGTTAATCATAGTATTCCATGTTTTCTTTTTTGATTGTTTCAGTCACATGATACACACACGAGTTAGTACTTGATTGTTTTTGATGACTTTTGATGGTCTAATAATTTTTTCCGTGACTGTATTTGTAGTACTTGCAGCAAATATAATATAAAAAACAAGAAGGAATATAAACGATTGAAGAGCGAACAGATGATAAGACAGTTAAAGAGACAGTGTTCATCACCTGCGCAGTTCATTCATGACTTTGAATGCCTTCCTCATGTGCCGGGGGTTCAGAGTGACGGGACCTTGCCTCTCGACTCCATCTTCTTTGTCCAGAGTGTGTGGACAAAGTCTAGTGCACCTGAGAGGGACATGAACACACAGATCACACATATGCCTCAAAAGAAAATGACAAAGTAACAGCTAGCCTAAAGAACATCTTATACAATGAAGCTAACATTTAGAAATCATATGTGGTCTAAATTATAAGCACTTTACAATCTCTTAACTGTGAGTCATTTTTCAAGCTGAATCAAACAAACATTTGGGTTCTTTGGGTTCATAACTGTGAGCTAGTGAAAGCAAATACTTTAGAGATGTCACCTCATATTCTGAGTCAGGGGCTCTCAGACCTCTAACATCCAGGGACCTCCGACAGCTGAGAACATTTTCCGGTGACAAAGTTTCAGAACATAGGGAGGATTACCTTAATGTGGGACATTTTTTGTAATTCGGTCTTCTGTAATATATTACCATGTTAAGCCAACATGGTAATGTAATAATAATAATAATAATAATAATAATAATATATGATGTAAAGCTTAAGTGTCCCACATTAGGACAATTCACCCTACTTTCTGCCATTTGTTGTTTTAGATAGTACTGGGACTTGAATTATGACTCTTTAAGTAACTATATTAAACCTTTAAATAGTGGTAAAAATAAAGCACCATTCTGGCTTCTGGTAAATGCTCCAACTAAAAAATTATGAAGTTATTTCTTTTTATTCAGAAAACTGAACAAATCTTGGAACAAATCAAAGCAGAAGTCAGCGTTACACAATAAATCACAGTTATTAAGTCTTCTATTTAAGACAGATTATGTCTAATAACAAATTAGACATAATTACTCCATGCTCACTAATTTTTTTGCTGGTTAAGAATTCAAGGTAAGCAGCAGCATCAGGAACAGGAACAAGTCACTGAACAAATGACTCACAGCAAACCAACATCATTTGTCACCGTAATAGCAAATGTATGAACTTTTAATAGTAGAGCACAATTTTGTAATTTATAGCAAATTATTCACAGACCCTCTGGGTTTGCATTGTGGACTCCAAGGGGTCTCTGGACACCACTTTGAGAACTACAACTTCATTGATAATGATGACAATAATCATAATTTGTCGGGCTGCAACAACCGATTATTTTCATTATGACTATCAGATTGGTCCCAACTATGTCACTTAATAAAAATATAAAAGGATGTCTTATTTGAAACATTTATTTATGTATGTATTTATTTATTTATTTATTTAACCAGGTAAGTTATTTGAAAACTGATTCTCATTTTCAATAATGACCTGACCATGTAGAGACAAACAACTGATCTGTCACATTCACACCTATGGGCAATTTAGATTAACCAGTTAACCACCGAGTGCATGTCTTTGGATGGTGGAAGGAAGACGGAGTATGGGAGTGCCACAGTTTTTCACATGTTAACAGTTCTCTGTGTTGTTTCATTTGTTTGTTTTTTTTCACTTACTGGCTCGCAAAATGTTGATTGTTGGACCTTTTGTACATGTGACAAATGCAAATGTTCTGCCCTCACTATTTCAACCTATTACTACAAACATATTCCAATCTAATCAGAACAGTTCAGCACTCATGTACTTTCAATAAAATAACTGTGTTTACTTTATAATCCACATGAAGGTAGAATTCAATGTTGAGCTGTTGTATAACAGGCGGTGTAGTATGATGTTATGATTATGTGGTTTGTCTTTATAAAAGTAGACTTCATAACATAACATTGCATCCGACTATGTTTCTCTCCATATGAAAAGAAGACCAGAGTGTGAGTATATATATTGATGTTGTAGTTTGATAACAGTTCTTCACATACAATAATAAACTGTGAAACTGCCCAGGTGTCCTTGAGACCCATATCGTACAAAGATGTAATAAAGGCTACATATGTACACTGAAATATGAGAGATGTGCTAATTTTTGGGTTCATGGGAGCACAGTGCTGCAGAAATCATCATCCAGTTGTGACACCAGTGAATATCGGCAGCTGTATTTGTAAT
Source organism: Sphaeramia orbicularis (assembly GCF_902148855.1). Taxonomy (NCBI): domain Eukaryota; kingdom Metazoa; phylum Chordata; class Actinopteri; order Kurtiformes; family Apogonidae; genus Sphaeramia; species Sphaeramia orbicularis. Next base: position 52,641,705 of record NC_043957.1, on the reverse strand, counting down.
GCAGATAGGTTCATGTTTGGATTTTGTGGTGTTTAAATACTGAAGTGAGTCATGCCGATTCTGTGCTGAAAAGATGCAGCTGTTTACATTAGAGACTCTTGTAGTGTTTGGTCTGGTTTTGAAGGTATTTTCTGAATAAAAGCAAAGTGCAGGTTTATGTGACTGCTTGTAGTAACTGTTGAAACAGTAGACGTATGCAGTGACACAGGGTGTGAGGATGCAACAGGATTTATTTGCTGTGCATTATCGCAGACAGGTGACTCTTAATCGAATCGTATCACACGTATAGAAAATATCATTACAACAAAAGCTGCATCACTTCAATTATCTGTCAACTATTAAATTAAACAACAGCTATTTTGATAATTAAAAATCTGTTTGAGTATTTTTAATGAAAAGTCTAGTCTTAAATATTTTTAGTATTTCCTCTTTGACTGTCAACTGAATATCTTCAGGTTGTAGACCAAATATGGCATTTGCGGACATCATCTCGGGCTTTGCAAAACACTTTTTCACCATTTTCAGTCTTTTTTTAAAATATATACATCAGTGCATATTAGATTTTGTGTGCCTTACCCAAACTAACTGAACAGTTTGATTATTTTATAGTGACTGCAAATAAAGCTGTGTTAAATAAGCGCAATTTTATAGAATACCCAAAACACGATGGTCCCATCTACTCAACTTGATGTCAGATCAGGGGTGACAAACATATGGTCCATGGGCTAAAATTGACCCGCCAAAGGTTCCAATCTGGCCCGTGGAATGAATTTGTCAAGTGCAAAAATTACACTGAAAATATTAACATTCAAAAGTGTCGAGAGGGTACAGGAGGGGGGCTGGTGGACAGTATGTGTATATGTTTGTGTTTATGTACATGCTGTATGTGTACATGTGTGTAAGAATTGTGGGAGTGCGGGGGGGGGGGCTGCCTTTTTAAGCTGTTGGTTGTTTTGTTTTCTGTTTTCCTTTTTGTCTTTTTTTCCACTTTGTTTTTTCCTTTTTGTTAATGACTGAAAAAATGATAAAACCAATAAAAACTTAAAAGAAAAAAAAAAAAAAAAATTCAAGAGTGTCATTTCAACCCAAAATGATCTCAGCTGGGTCGGATCAGTAAAACAATAGCAGAATTCCAAACTCCTGCCTGTTACTATAGGCTCTGTTTTGTGCCTTTGTAGATCCGCTATGATCTGTAATGCAAATGTATAAATGATAAGACGAGGCATAATAATGTTAAAATTTAGCAAGTTCGGGTTATTCACAATTTTTTTGTGTAAGGATAAGTTATATATGTAAACACTGTCATAATTTAATTTTACTCTTTCACACTAAAAGAAAAAAGTTTGGAGTTGACATTATTAATAAGCTATTCTGTTATTATTTTACAGGTCTGGCCCACTTAACTCATAAAGACCCAAACAGCCGCCGGCAACCAAAACCATCTACTGATCTAAAATATTTAATACCTGTTGATCCACTAATCCTATCAATACATGTAAATAATTGGTGTAAAATACAGTTCGCCATCTTTTCATGGTCATCAGATATGACCCATTTGGACGTTCAGAGGCTCCGTAGTGAACGTGGAAACACCGTCATCTTCTACAACATTAATTCACTAGTAAAACCATGGAGTTGCATCAATGACAGAGGATGGACACACTTGTTTTTATGTTCAATTAATGACATATTTTGTTGAAAAAGTCACTTTTTTCCAAATTTGTCTCTGTTTTAATATAAAAACCTTTGAATTTTCTCTGAACATCTACATGATTAATAAATTAAATATAGAGAAAAATACATGATTTATACCAGGAGTGTCCAATCCTGGTCCTCGAGGGCCAGTGTCCTGCATGTTTTAGATGTTTCCCTCTTCCAGCCACACCTGACAGTCGTTATCAGGCTTCTGCAGAGCTTGATGATAGGCTTATCATTTGAATCAGGTGTGTTGGAAGAGGGACACATCTAAAACATACAGGATACCGGCCCTCAAAGACCAAGATTGGACACCCCTGATTTAGACTGCAAAATGACTGAAAAATGTATAATAATATAATATATAATATTATAATAAATGGTGAAAAATCAATTCAGAAAAGTGAAATAGAGAGAAAAATTCATTTGGAAACTGACACAAAAGTAGCCCTGGGTCTTTATGGGTTCAGATCAAACTGGTCTGTTTGTGGCTCCTGGACTAAAATGAGTTTGACCCCCCTGTGGTAGATAGAGGATTGATCAAAGTGAGACATAAGACCTAGATAGATTTTGTTGAAATAGTCCCTTTTTTCCAAAATTTTCTCTGTTTTGAAATAATAACCTTTAAATTTTCTTTAAACATTTACATAATCAATAAATGAAATACAGAGAAAAACACATGATTTAGACTGACAAATGCGAAATACAGAGGATAAGATTATAGAAAATGGTGAAAAATAAATTCAGAAAAGTAAATTAGAGAGAAAAATTCATTTAGAAACTGCCACAGAAGTAGCTCTGGGTCTTTATGGGTTCAGCAGCAACATTAATTCACTAGTAAAACCATGGAGTTGCATCAATGACAGAGGATGGACACACTTGTTTTTATGTTCAATTAATGACATATTTTGTTGAAAAAGTCACTTTTTTCCAAATTTGTCTCTGTTTTAATATAAAAACCTTTGAATTTTCTTTGAACATCTACATGATCAATAAATTAAATATAGACAAAAATACATGATTTACACCACAGGCGTCAAACTCCAGTCCTCGAGGGCCAGTATCCTGCAGGTTTTAGATAGTTCCCTCTTCCAGCCACACCTGGATCAAATAATGATCAGCTCATCATCATGCTCTGCAGAAGCCTGATAATGATGTAATGGCTTCCAGGTGTGCTGAAAGAGGGAAATATCTAAAACCTGCAGGATACTGGCCCTCAAGCACCAGAGTTTGACAACCCTGATTTAGACTGACAAATATAAAATACAGAGGATAATATTATAATAAATGGTGAAAAATCAATTAAGAAAAGTGAAATAGAAAAATTCATTTAGAAACTGCCACAAAAGTAGCTCTGGGTCTTCATGGTTAAGATCAAACTGGTCTGTTTGTGGCTCCTGGACTCAAATGAGTTTGACCCCCCTGTGGTAGATAGAGGATTGATCAAAGTGAGAATTAAGACCTAGATAGATTTTGTTGAAATAGTCAATTTTTTCTAAATTTGTCTCTGTTTTGATATAATAACCTTTGAATTTTCTTTGAACATCTACATCAGGGGTGTCCAATCCTGGTTCTGCAGAGCCACAATCCTACATGTTTTAGATGTATCCCTCTTCCAACACACCTGATTAAAATGATCAGCCTATCATCAAGCTCTGCAGAAGTCTGATAATGACCATCAGGTGTGTTGGAAGAGGGATACATCTAAAACATGCAGGATAGTAGCTCTTGAGGACCAGGATTGGACACCCCTGATCTACATAATCAAATTAAATATAGAAAAAAATACATGATTTAGACTGACAAATGCAAAATGCAGAGGATAATATTATAATAAATGGTGAAAAATCAATTAAGGAAAGTGAAATAGAGAGAAAAATTAATTTAGAAACTGCCACAAAAGTAGCTCTGGGTCTTTATGTGTTAAGACAGGGGTCAGCAACCCTGGTCCTGGAGAGTCACTATCCTGCATGTTTTAGATGTATCCCTCTTCCAACACACCTGATTCAAATGATAAGCCTATCATCAAGCTCTGCAGAAGCCTGATAATAACCATCAGGTGTGCTGGAAGAGGGAAACGTCTAAAACAAGCAGGGTAGTGGCTCTCTAGGACCAGAGTTGCTGATCCCTGGGTTCAGATCAAACTGGTCTGTTTGTGGCTCCTGGACTCAAATGAGTTTGACCCCCTGTGGTAGATAGAGGATTGATCAAAGTGAGACATAAGACCTAGATAGATTTTGTTGAAATAGTCACTTTTTTCCTAAATTTGTCTGTTTTGAAATAATAACCTTTAAATTTTCTTTAAACATTTACATGATCAATAAATTAAATATAGAGAAAAATACATGATTTGGACTGACAAATGCAAAATACAGAGGATAATATTATAATAAATGGTGAAAAATAAATTCAGAAAAGTAAATTAGAGAGAAAAATTCATTTAGAAACTGCCACAGAAGTAGCTCTGGGTCTTTATGGGTTCAGATCAAACTGGTCTGTTTGTGACTCCTGGACTAAAATGAGTTTGACCCCCTGTGGTAGATAGAGGATTGATCAAAGTGAGACATAAGACCTAGATAGATTTTGTTGAAATAGTCACTTTTTTTCCACATTGGTCTGTTTTGAAATAATAACCTTTAAATTTTCTTTAAACATTTACATAATCAATAAATGAAATACAGAGAAAAACACATGATTTAGACTGACAAATGCGAAATACAGAGGATAAGATTATAGAAAATGGTGATAAATCACTCAAGGAAGGTTAAATAGAGAGAAAAATTCAATTAGAAACTGCCACAAAAGTAGTTCTGGGTCTTCATGGGTTATTTTCAAAATGGTCTGTTTGTGACTCCTGGACTCAAATGAGTTTGACCCCCTGTGGTAGACAGAGGATTGATCAAAGTGAGACAGTAGACCTACTGTAGATAGATTTTGTTGAAATAGTCACTTTTTTCCAAATTTGTCTCTGTTTTGATATAATAACCTTTGAGTTTTCTCTGAACATCTACATGATCGATAAATGAAATATAGAGGAAAATACATGATTTAGACTGACATGTGCAAAATACAGAGGATAAGATTATAATAAATGGTGAAAAATAAATTCAGAAAAGTGAAATAGAAAAATTAATTTAGAAACTCTTCATGGGTTCATATCAAACTAGTCTGTTTGTGGTTCCTGGACTAAAATGAGTTGGACCCCGCCTGTGGTAGATAGAGGATTGATCAAAGTGAGACATAAGACCTCACTTTTGGGGTATTAGGGTGAAATTCCCCACACTTTTCCACATTTTTGCTATTTCTCAGAGTAACAAACAGCCTGAGAGACGAAATCCGCAGACGGCTCGTAAATAATAAACCCCATCTGCAACATGTACCCCTGTTTCATAGACGAGCTCTGAAAAACACTTATTATGCAGCTCATGAACAATCACGTGGCGCTTGTTTTCTGTCACCCACACACCCACACACACACACACACATGGCTGTATGCTTAACACAAGCCTTCAGCCATAAACAAAACCCCAACATCGTCTCCACAAACATTGGGATCATGTCGTACGGGAGGAGGCATTGCGGTGCGGCGGACGGGCTCGGCGGACGGGCTCGGTCTGACCGTCGATCCCCGGGTGTGGGTCCTCGGTCCCCCCCCGGTCAGTGAGGGGCCACACCGGCTGGCCGCTGTCTCTGTCAATGCGGCACCATCAGTCAAACACACACAGACACACGCACAGACAGACAGGGTATGTTTTCTTTTTTCTTTTTTTTTCATTTGCACTTACAGCGGATGACTGTCCATGATTCTGGTGTTTTTCAGAGGATGAAAACTTGGCCCAGCGGCATGCACCATTCCATATCCACACCGCCGTCTATAGCGCGTCTAAATTCAGGCGTGAATCCCGCTGATCATCTGTCCAGGGGCGGTGAGACGCGCTGACGGCAGCCCCATTAAAGCAGCAGCAGCAGCAGCCTGGGTCTCCTCCAGACACAGTCGGACTGCGGTGACACTCAGCACAAACACGTTGCGAACGATCCCGGCTGTCGAACCCCGCCGACCGCCTCTTCTCCCCCGGCCCGAGAACCGCGCGCAGAACCGCAGCCAACCCTCCGCGTCACACGGGCTTTTCTGGGGCTTTTCTTGCCCCTGTCTGCCCTCCTGGGTGTATACGGGTGAGAGAGGCAGGCGGACGGACAGACAGACAGACAAGGCTACCTGTTATTTTCCAATCGCTGATTAAAACGCACAAACAAGGACATGACGGCAAAGACGGTCCTGTGAGCAGCCAAGGCGTCCCTGAAGAATGCACTGTCTCCCTCTATCTGTGGAAGACTGACCGCAGCAAAACACGCACACACCGGATACAACACACACCTGGACTATGGAGCTGCAGATATGCATTCGTTTTGTATCGATTATTTTCTCCGATTCGATTAAAACGATTAATTAGGGGAGGGGTAAACAAAAAACAAAAAAACATGGGAAACAAACATGTCTGAAAATGACATTATCCTTTATTCTAATGGTGGGCGATACTGCTCTGTAAGCCCGGATAAGTAGAGTTTGCTCCAAAAATTTGAGGCAAGTGATTGCACTTAAATGATTTGAGTAATGATCGACTAATCAATTGGTTTAAGTAGGTTCAACTTTAATGCTAAAAGTATTGAGCTTAAACTATTAAGTAGAAAACACTAAAAGACAAGTTATTTGTACTTTAACCCTTCATGCACAGTGGTCACTCCAGTGGACAGCTATTCTACAGCTGTTCTCTTGTATATTCATGGATTTTGTTGTTCTTTTTTTTTTTTTCTTTTTTCTTTTTTACACATATCTTTATTAAAGTTTTAAGACACTACATATCTTTTCTGACATGAATTGGTAACATTATGTAGATCTCTCCTGAGCATAAACCCCCAGAATCACAAGCCCTCCCCATAGTTTTCACACAGTTTATCAGTAAATACATGTTTCTGTGCATCAAAAATTTAACGTGTGGTGTCCAGCTGAGTGGACATTTTTGCAACTTCATGAAAAATACGCTCATAAGAATTTGTTTTCATTATCATTTTTTGTATGTTTTTTTTTAAAATGATTTTTATTTTATTCATTTTATTTTTTAAATTTATTTTTCAGAAGAAAATTTTCAATTGCATTGTTTTTTTCATGCCTAAAGAGGAATAAAAACACTCAGGAAAAAAAAAAAAAAAAAAAATTAAGGTTCTCATAATTCGTGCATGAAAGGGTTAAATCTGTTGTAAAATCAACCCCACTACCCAACCATTCAACTCAGCATTTTAGGTTACACTGACTAATTTCCTCAATTGCAGCCAGATTAATTTATCATCAAGCAAACAATTTTTTTTTTAAGTTAATCAAACTCAAAATCCTATTCCTGTCCATAATAGTTATAATATTATTCTACTCAACATATTGTAGTATGAACAGAAGTTAGCTTAATAGTATATACTAGGACAGTGGTTCTTAACCTTGTTGGAGGTACTGAACCCCACCAGTTTCATATGCGCATTCACCGAACCCTTCTTTATTAAAAAATACAATATGATTTTTTTCAAATTCAAGACACAGGCATATGTTTTACTAGTGCACAAAATGAACCGTGCATTAACATCACTGTGCTCAAAGAACAAAACCAATGCAGTGCATGAACTTACAACAAATTACATATCTTTTCACAAAGACATGACCTTTTTTAATACAACCACACTGAAATGGTTTTAATTTTTAACCTTATGTATTCCAATAATGAACTTATTGTATTTATCCTATTTATCATTTTTAACATTTTAACACACACCCGTCACCTAATTTCCATCAGGCTACAATAATAATGAATATTTACTGCAAATCAGTGGGCCTTCTGCTGTTGTGTATAAGTATGTGTAGGCCGTCAGGTAAACCCGGGTTTCGTTTCATCTCGCTCCGAACTTTCTGAACCACGCAATTTTGACATAAAAAAAGATAATTGCATGTAGTGTATTAAAAAAAAGTTCTCATTATACTCCTTCAGTATTTTTGTGATCGTTGTTTTATTACGGCACTAGCTCGGCTTTAGCGTAATACGATTTTTCCATCCGCGACGGTGCATCGGTTGTCACATGATTGTAACTGAATGGTGCAGTGACCGAAAAATGTAAACAAACGCTACACATGGCTGCCTCTGTGGTTAACAGGAAGTAGCAAAAGTCATAACAACGATGTGGAAAATACTCAAATAATTCATCGTCAGACGAGTGGAAGAGATTATAAACACTTCCGGATGTGTTGTAGTGCTATAAGCAACAACAATACACCGCGTATATTGGATGTCAATCAGAGAAAGAATCTCCGAAGCCGTTTGTTTACATACACGGACCGAGCCCGACACACACACCCGACTAATGAGTCGAGTGTGTGTCTTGACCTCCACCGAACCCCTGAGACTGACTCACCGAACCCCTAGGGTTCGATCGAACCCAGGTTAAGAACCACTGTACGAGGACAAGACATGCATTTGATATACCAAGACATTAACATTTTCATCAAAACTGACAGTCTCAGATGAACAGTAAAGCCATTGTTCTTCCTCTGGCTCTGACTCATGGTGCAGCTGTACAAAAATACAAAAACAAACACAAAAAGGCCAATAAACACTGCCATACACACATTAAATCCAAATTAACACTAACACCACAACCCCACTGAACCCCTGCACATAAAAATAACACATTTTCAACAACATGCCCAATACCCACAATGCAATGCGAAGATAAAAAGGTGTGGTCATGACTAAAATTTAGTGATTTAATTCCATTCAACTTAAACTTTTTCGGACTTTCAGCTATGTCTACAAATTAGTAGAATATACTTAACATTTTATAGTAACATCATAAAACTTAAATCATTTAAGTGCATTGTAATTAAACCATTTTAGTAAATACAAATTCCGGGCTTACAGTGTGGGAATTTTAAGTAAATACAGTACTAGTATCACCAGTACCGATACTTTTTACTTGAAATGTCATGATCATTGAATAATTGTGTGATTTTGCTTTTAGTTAGTTGATTATGATTATGATAAAACACAGGACAAAGATTTTAAGCAAATAAACATGTTTTTTTAATTAAAGGTGGGGTCTGACATGTTTTTCTGGAGCATTTTTTATTATATTCCTTAAAATCCCCTTCACACCCTGATTACAACTAATTAATTAAATGCTCTAACACAAAAATTAAAAAAAACAGTCACCTGTGGAACGGGCAGGACTGAAAAAACACCATCCAATCATTTTGAGCGCCCACTCGAAATGATTGAACGGTGATATGTCTGTCAAACTCAGCTGCCATTCACCCCTCCCCCCTTCCTCCCTCTGCGCGTTCCCAGAGGCTGGAGCGCTTGTACAGGAGGCGTGGCCAGAGCTTGGCTATATTAGTTCTATTAGGATGGAAAGTTCATCTGCAAACTGTTTTGTCACCAACATAAACCACTAGGAAATGTAACATTAGTCACATACACTATATTGCCAAAAGTATTTGCTCACCTGCCTTGACTCGCATATGAATTGAAGTGACATCCCATTCTTAATCAATAGGGTTCAATATGACGTGGGTCCACCCTTTGCAGCTATAACAGGTTCAACTCTTCTGGGAAGGCTTTTCACAAGGTTTAGGAGTGTGTTCATGGGAATTTTTGACCATTCCTCCAGAAGCGCATTTGTGAGATCACACACTGATGTTGGACAGAAGGCCTGGTTCTCAGTCTCTGCTCTAATTCATCCCAAAGGTGTTCTATGGGGTTGAGGTCAGGACTCTGTGCAGGCCAGTCCAGTTCATCCACACCAGACTCTGTCATCCATGTCTTTATGGACCTTGCTTTGTGCACTGACACACAGTCATGTTGGAACAGGAAGGGGCCATCCCCAAACTGTTCCCACAAAGTTGGGAGCATGGAATTGTCCAAAATCTCTTGCTTCAGCATACCAAAAGATTTTGGACAATTCCATGCTCCCAACTTTGCAGGAACAGTTTGGGGATGGCCCCTTCCTGTTGCAAGTCAAGGCAGGTGAGTGAATACTTTTGGCAATATAGTGTAGGTCTGAACTGGGGCTGTTCTGGAAGAGTGGGGGTGTTAGAGGAAACTGAATGAGCTATGCATGGATACGCGAGCTGGAGGTTCAGCCGGGGATGTAGTCGGGGTAGGAGCCCAAGGTGTACGGGACCGTAGAAGGGAACGGAGCCTCAGCCGGTGTCAGAGACGGTTCGGCCGGACCGGACCGGACCGGACCGGACCATAGACGGTGTCAGAGCCCAACCTGGGTACGGAGCACAGCAGAGCCGGCAAATTGTTGCTGTGCAGCGCTCATGAACCCTCGGGAACAAGCATTGCGTGTGCCACCACTCTGGAGGTGTGGCTTCAGAGCGATGTCTGAAGAAAGGGGTTTGGACTTTTGAACTGAGTATTTTCAAAATGTAGCTTGCTCGAACTGTTTTTCCAAGATCTCAGAGCCCACCTTTAACTCACTACAATATAAAAAAATTTAACAATATGAAAATAATTACCCTTTTAAATTTGTGGTGTTACTACAGTGACAAAAGACTTTATTGCACACATCACATGTGGCAGTTTCCCTGTCAGCTGCAGTGAATAAACTCCACACAGCACTTCTCTTTCTCTCCGCCATCACTGGCTGCTCTCAGTCAGTGCTCTGACTCTCTGCTCTTCGGGGAGGGGAGGGGGGGCAAAGTGTGCCTGAGAGAGCAGCAGAGAGAGAGACAGAGGTGCAAAACAGATAGGCAGACTTGGACAGAAGCTGCACTCGCATGAACTCTGTGAGGAAATTAGAGTAATTTGCTGGATGTATAGAAGAGCAACTGCAACAGAAGTATCAGTCCCATCAAGCTAGTATCAGTCTGATACCGATACTTACCTTGGTATTGATACTATTGATATTTAGATCATAATGCCCAGCCCTACTTTATTCCACAACCAGCTAAAACCACAACAAATGTAAAAGTAAAAGGATATATAAAAAATATGTGTATAGAAATAACAACAGTATAAAAGTATACATAAAAAAATCTATAGATATAAACAACAAAAAAGTCAAATACCATTTACAAACAATATGTGCTCTGCAGTCTTCAATACATTTACTAACTTACTAACAACTTAAGATGGAACACATTATTTTGTATTTCAGTTGGTTGTTAGTATTGTATTTTATTCTCCATTGTCTCAAGTTTCCAACAAAAAAGTGACTAAAGCTAAAAGACAAATGTATTGGAATAAAAAGTACAGTATTTGCCTCAAAGATGGAGTAGATTAAAAAAAAATTAAACAAAATAAAGCTCAAAGACAGTCACAATATCTACCACGGAAATTACAGTAAAATCAAAATGACTACCTCTGACTTTTGGCTTTATAACCCAGACTATTGATTCACACCATATTTAGGATGTGTATTGACTTCTATGAGGAACAGAACTGGGAGAAAATGTAAGAAATTAAGGGGTTGGCTCATGATAAAATACTGTAAATCTACACTCATCAGGTTGTGTAAGTCAAGACCACAGACCCCGGTTTGCAAGAAGCTTAGTTCCAGAGGCCCATCTGTGAAGGTTTTTGTCTGTTCTGTCAGTGGACAGTAAAGAGCTGTGAATCTGGGGAGAACAAGTCTGTTATGGTGTGAACACACTGAATGCATTAGAGACGACAGAATGTCAGGCAGCTCAGCCTCTGAAGTCAGTCAATGCATGTTTTTAATTGTCTGTAAGATGTAATACAGGGTGGTCTGGTTTAGTTCGTGACTATAATGGTTTTATGAGCCACAAGCTCTTGTGTCCTGAATAATGTTTTTTATAGTGTAATAGTCAAGACCAGGCATGTCCAATCCTGGTCCTTGAGATCTACTATCCTGCATGTTTTAGATGTATCCCTCTTGCAACACACCTGATTCAAATGATAAGCCTACCATCAAGCTCTGCAGAAGCCTGATAATGAGCGTCAGGTGTGTTGGGAGAAGGACACAACTAAAACATGCAGGATAGTGGCTCTCTGGGACCAGGATTGGACACCCCTGGTCAAGACAAAGATCAGTGCAGAGTGAGACCATGTCACAACCCAGACCAGACTAATTACACAAAAGGGCATTATGAGTGACATTTTTTTAAACATTACCAATGTAGTTGCTCAGGGGCATTGCCGGGGGGGAGGGGAGGCCCCCTCAGGGACAAAAACTGTCCACCCCCAGGGACAAGCTCTGCCCCCTGTGAAATGTCCTGTCAATCATGGATGCCCCCCCAGGTCTGAAAAAAATCACGGACACACACACCCCCCACTCCCTTGATCTGACATTATTTTTCTGCACCCCCAAACAAACAAAACGCCCACCCACACAACATTCTAGTCATGCCTCTGTAATTGCTGTGTCATTCAGGGTAAGATAACAAGGTAGCAAAGTAAAGCAGTCTGTGGAGAGAGCAAAAATGTAACGTTCAGAAGAAATGCTTGAAATGAAATAAAGAAATAGATTAGAAAATCCACAAGAAATTCTATAATATCCCCTTGGCTGTGGTCTTGAAGTAAACCCCTGAGTATTAGGTGCATGTCTGAGACCAAGATAAAACCAACACAGTAGTGTTTAATTATCATCATTTTTCTCCACATTTATAGTTATGACATATATTAGGAGGAACACATTGTACCAGTACTCAGGTTCAAAGTTTACATAATAATATACCACTAATAAAATATAAACTAGACATGTGCACATTTCCTTAAGGAAGTGTAGTCCCATGTGCGTGCCTACTGGACATATTTTAACAAAAGTTATGTTGTTCCACATTGCATTTGTAAGTACAAATAATTACAAAAAACTTTGCAATAACTGTGCAACAGCACAACAGGAAAAAGAAAAAGTGCTTGAAATTCACATGGAGGTGAATCAGCACTTGTGCATTTAGGCACTGTAGATAAGAAAGGAAATGTTTCAACGTGAATTAGTCTTAGAAAGAAACGTTTTTCCCAACAATATCATGTATAAATGTGAGAAATATTAAGAGTTGTTTGTAGAGTTTCCAAAAAATGCAAATCAGCCTCCACAGTCTAGCTGTGGAGAGGGTTTCAGCCAATCAGCTGTCAGCATTCTGCTCCCCATGAGTGTGTATGTGGTTTGGTCATTCACAGTGTGTGTAAAAACAGAACATGATATCGGTACCAGACATCACACACATATTCTTTGTGCTGGGCTGCAAAATTTTCATATTGGCAGTGTGATTGTAGTTTCAGTTGTGTGGGAATGGTAGCAATTTGAAAATGGCCCTATTCATTTCAGATGGACAAATTTGGCTGTTTTTTTTTTCATAATTTTAATGAAATCCATGCATTGAACTGTCAGCAGAAGTCATAGCACATCTTTGGAGACCAGGCTGTACATTTTTGCAATAATAAGTTTGGGTCCATTTTCAAACCTGTGGGCCACAGTTTTTTAAATCTATTTTGTGCTAATGATAATATTAAATCTGTCATAATAAGTATCCTCCTGTGAATGCATTTTTGTCATCTGTAGGGCACAAAAGTTTGACAGTTTTTCTTAAAAAAATGCTGTCCGCTGCAAAGGACATACCATTAAAAAATAAATATAATTTTAAAAATGTGTCTGAAAAAACTGTTGCATTATACAGTTTCCAATCAAGACAATTGTTTAATGTAAAAAAGCTTAAATTTTCCCTTTTCTGGGTCTCAGGAGGATATGATGAACAATAGAACCATGGGCTTGCATTGCATGCTATTGTTATTAGAATTACTGTTCTAATAAGGTATGCCACAACAGACAACCATGATCTACTGTCTGAAATAAATATTAGTTAACTAAATTGCATAACATCTACAAATTACCACTACCATTATTGCCAGCTCTAGTATTAAGGTGATTTATCTTACGAATTAATATTAAGACGTATATTCATAATAATTTAAAACAAAAATAAGTTTGTGTATTTCATGAGATGGAGGCTACACTAAATAATGTCTTTTGTTTGTAGAAGCAAATTAGGTGTCCTGTGTTTTTAAAGGTGTGCACATCTTTGCATTTTCTTGTTTTATCTTAAGAGACTGAGAAATATATATCTATATCTATATCTATATATATATATATATATATATTTACTAACCTGCAACAGCAGTTAAACACAAAACTTTCTGTATACTGTGTGTATAATTGAAAATATATTTCTTATGTTTCTGCAAATATCATGTGACACCATCCCAACAGCTCCCTCCAAAGTGTAATTTCATTTAACAACTGGAACATCCGTGAAATCAAAACTAAGTCACTGTATTAAGAAGTCATACAGTAGAACAAAGACTGAAAAGATTAACAGTTTTATTTTAGAAATACAGTAAAAAAAATAAAAATAAAAAAAAAGGAAATATTTACACAATCAAATACTGAAAACATTTAAATAAAGCAGTGTCCCCTCAGTTTTATAGCCAGTTGCACTTGTGTTTTCTCATATGTTGGCAGTGGTCACTCACTGTACAGGGTGTGAGAACTTTAATGTTTAGGTCTTTACTTCAATGACTCTGTTTCAGTGTCAGGAGATTCATAACAGAGGAGCCATCGCACAGTTTAGATTATTACATTACCAGACTACAAACCTCTTCTTTCATCACTCCCACAGACTGTTGACAGTTTGCACTCATCATAGTAGTGACATAACATCCTTTTTAGGGCTGCTATTGGGGCTTTTCTTGGACTTTTCGTGTTAGTTTGGTTTTAAAGGGGCAGGAGGCAAACTGGCTGAGGCCTGCTCCAGGAAAGTCAGGGGCCCAGGAGGAGGGAGGTCTGAGGGTTTACGGTGCTGAACACTCACGTCCTCGAGCACTTGTTGCCAGTGGTGCAGTTTGGACAAGTGCTTCTGAACTAGCATCTCTTTCCTCTGGAGCTCATTGCGTAATTCTGACACATCCTGAAGTGAAAAATAAATGAGGGAAGGGAGAGGGTACATAAACAAATGGAGACAAACTAATAATATGTGAGCGCTTTGTCACTTATATAAGGCATTGCCAATTAACTCATCCAGGGATTTAGGGTTCTTAAACATAAACCTATGAAGTGATTAAGGGGTTTAAAGGAAAGGTAAAAACATGGTCAACTACACCCTGCATTATTTATGCTTTTACTGTTATTAGTAGCAGATTTTAACTATGGATGGTGTTTACATAAATATACTATAAAGCTGTTTTACCTCTTTCACCACCTGTTCTGGTTTTTGCACAGATAACTGAAGCCGTTTCTGCAAGAAGAAGCACTCCGTTTGACGAGCCACATCCAGGAACTTTTGTATACACTGGTCCACACCTGCAATCAAAAAAAAACATGATACACTCATGTACACTGACACACACTGATATACTCATTTCAATGAAAGAAAAACTAACATGATCGAGGTCAATGGGTTCAACATTATGGATCTATAATGTTCCCAGGGTACTTTTCACAACTACTAAAAAACACAACAGACACCTTTCCAGTAGAGCCTGAACGATATGGGATTTTTGGGGCCGATGCCGATACTGATACTGGGGGATAAAAAAAAGCTCATATCTGATATAAATATATTGGCTGATAACCAATATACCGGCTGATATATTAAATAAGAACACTGATATACACAGGATATAATAGTCTTATATTAGATAATGGTGGACATGTGGATTAACAGTTGCATCTTTGTTTATCTCAAACTACTACTGTT
The DNA here is from genome assembly GCF_902148855.1 of Sphaeramia orbicularis. Lineage (NCBI taxonomy): Eukaryota > Metazoa > Chordata > Actinopteri > Kurtiformes > Apogonidae > Sphaeramia > Sphaeramia orbicularis. Next base: position 52,626,254 of record NC_043957.1, on the reverse strand, counting down.
GGTTATGCCAGACCCAGAAAGTCATTTAAAAGACTTTTCTAAAAGCAATGCCAATGACCCTCAAAGACCTTGCATCCAAGACGCAAACTCTGCTTAGCTCTGTAATGTAAACATGTGCTAGACACATACTGTAATATATAAATGCTAAGAGGTACACACTGGGGCAGCAAAAAGCAAGCAAAAAAAAAAAAAAAAAATCCTCAAATTTAATATTATCCATGATACAGAATGTCATTATGAGTCTGTACCTACCTGTTCTAATCTCCTCTTGGTCAGTCCCATTAACATAGTCTTGGCTTACCAGGGATGCAAAACAGGCCTGGAGAAGGAAAGCAACAGAAGTGAGTTTTTACCATTAGATGCATAAATGTGCCATATTTGATATTAAGGTGCGACGGTTTCCTTGTATAGCACATTACAAGGAGGAAAACACTATTTTCTAAAATGAAATATTAATTTTCTAGTGTAGAAAGAAGGTTCTGTATGCAGTGGTTTACTTCATTCCACCCCCCCACCCCCCCACCCCGTGCTTTCTTTGTACACTGTGGGAGATAAGATAATCTGTAAATATGTGATCTCAGTACCTTTGTCATGTTCCCTGCTGTTGTTCATACCTATGCTTTGAAGTGCCTATTTGATTAATTAACAGTTAAGCCAATTACCATACAATTTTTATTGTAAATATCCTTGTCTTTTAAACCATTCAGTTATTTCTTAAAATATCCAGTACACACGATCATGATCATACCACCTCTGCCTAATTCAGAACCTGGAAAACCCCTGACAGTGCCTTGGGTGCTTTCTTACAAACAAAAAGAGGCTACCCTTAAAGCCTGTGTTTCTAACAAAGACCCAGTATGTTCTTATCCTTAACATCTAGCAAAAATGTCAGGTGTACTTCCTTAAAATACAATTGTAAAGTTATTTGTTACATATTTAAAAGTCTGAACTGTTTACATGTGTGCTTATTTATAGGCTACTATGTTTATTATGATTATAACTTGACTTATAAAGCAAAAATAACAGTACGGTTATGCATTTAGCTATCATTCTAAGGAAAAAGACACCCATAAAATCTTGGCACCCTTACATTTTGTAGTAAAAATGACTCATCAAAAAGTAACCTGTTGATCTATTTTTATTCCATGGAGTAACCTGCTAGCAGTCATCTTCACTTACTCGACTGTAAAATGATCGTTTTGACATTTAGACTTGTCAGTGTGAAAAGATCAGGTCTAATACGAACAATAATGGACTTATTGTGAAAGGCAAATAGCTGTCACGCTGTCAAGGACTGAACCAGTATATTTCAAACAAACTGTCTGCTCTAATAAAAGGTCTATTGTCTGAATGTTTACTCCTAATGTGCACGCACAAGAATTTCTGGAAAGCGGTGTTCATGCGGATTGGATTATTTTCTGCCTAAAGGTTGGAGGCAAACATTTGTCTATGAAATCTGGAAGCATTAGCAGAGAAACAAACTTCTTATCTTAATCATAAAAGTTGTAAACATGAAAGGTTTTGAATTGGAACATCTAAAAATTCATGCTGTGTGGATTTTCTAATCTTATATTTCTCATTGCAGTCAGTCTGATAGCTAGTTTATTTAATACAGAGACTGTGTGTTGTGATATTATACCGTTGTCTACGGACATAAATAGGACTACAGTCAGGTTACGGGTTATATTATGTTACCAAGCTTTGTGATGCTAATGATCTGTTAGCTACTTAGCACTACTGCTTTAATTCAAACTACCTCTGCGCCACCAGAATACTGAGAGTATTATTTTCTCAATGAAATAATTATTTTAAAAGGTAGCTGAAGTGTTTGGTCTCTAAAAGCCGCTGTAATTTAACAACAGTCACATTAGACCCAAGTATATTAAACCGAGTTAAGCCAAAGTTAGCTAACAACAGCTAGCATCATGAAGCTGACACCAGCTGTATAATAATACTCATACCTCGAAGGAAGCCTCCAGTTCATCCACCAGGGTGTTGTTTCCCTGTCCTCTGTTTGCGGTACTCGGGAAGCCGGGCTGGCCCGGTCCACCGGGACCCCCGACGGGATGCTGAGCAGGGGGCTGCTGGCCGGGAAACATTCCACCCATGGAAGACGCCATCTTCATCTGAATGTTGTTCTAGCTGTACCGCGCATGCGCATATGTGTCTTACTTCGTCAGTCCTTTCCTCGGGGTCTCTCAGTCTGTAGAAGATAACTAACAGACTGTATGTACAAATATACTTATGTGTCTTTATAAATCTCTTTATGTACCGTCTATTATCTTAGGTCGCTTTTCATAGTTCAGTTTTGGGAAGTGTGTATACGCCAACCACAGGAAGAGAAGAAACACAAATAAAGACTGAGATTTTATTCATGATAGAATATATAAATATTGTAAACTACACTAACCATGCTGCAGGGCTGGTTTTGTAATAATTACAAGACAATCTGGAACAATATGAGAAACAATGTTACAGCTTGGAAAAACTGTTCATAAGTTTTCTTACTACAGCTTTTTTTTTTTTTTTTTTTAACTTTATCTTCAACAGATTGATTTTGAAAAATGTGACCTTGAATTACTGATGATCATTTGTGAGTTCAGTACTGTTCTTTGTCTTTGTGTTCAAACAGTATTTCATACAATCTGATTCTGTGTCCAGCCTTCAGTCATTATGGACCACACCAGTAGCAAACTCTACTAGTGTACGTGTTGGTCGTCCAGACATGCCTTTTCTGAGATAAGGAACTTCATCTTTGTTGCTCATCACCCCAGCAATATCCAGATGTGCCCAGTGAGGAGCCGTGACAAACTCTCTCAGGAAAGCAGCTGCTGTACATGCACCACCAGAACTAGAAAAAAAGACCATGAGGCATATGAGACAAATAAAGCCATGAGTAGCTACTAATGACTCTATACTACATGTGTGGTGCCTGTAGTGGACAGTCACTGAGTCCAGGAGATACACACCGGCTGTACTTCCCAATGTTGTTGAGGTCAGCCAGCTGGCTGTCAGTCACCTGTCTGGTGTAGTGCTGGAACAGAGGCATTCGCCACACTCTGTCACCTGTCACAACACTAGCCTGTAGACATATACACATGACTGGTCAACGCAGGAGCTCTGACATGTCTGACATCTGATTGTGTGTGTGTGTGTGTGTGTTTAACACACAGTACCTTGTGCAGCTGCTCCCAGAGCCAGTCAGAGTTTGTAAACACTCCAGCTGCTGCTGAACCCAGAGCTACATCCATGGCACCTTGGGGAGAAGAAAGAAGCCTTATTTTAATGTTTTTGTCATTTTTACTGTTGATAAAAGCTTCAGCAATTATCTCTGACACAAGATTTTACACTTAGGTTTAACAATATTTAATGTTTGCAATTATGTTACAATTTGGAATGAAGGAACATGTGGACATGGATGTTGTAGCCTGAGCATGTCATGTTGTCCACTTTTTTTGAGCATCATTTCATCTGAGTTATTGGAGATGAAACCGAACACACAAATATAAACATAAAAAGTAACGACACATAATAACAATATATAAATGGTATGCATTTATAAAACAGTGGTTTTTGTCATCAACTTTACTTTGGAAATTAATTCTTTTGTTAATCCCACCTGTAAGTGTAGCAACATTGACAATAGCTCTGGGGTTGAAGGTGTGTCCATAACACAGTGCATCAGCCAGGATGAGTCTGCCTTCTGCATCTGTATTGTCAACCTGTATGCAGAGACAACAGGAATATCTTTTCTTTTGAAGACATGTAAAATTATGCATATTATCAAACACATAATCTAACACGGTGTTCCCAACCAATATAGCTTAAGTGGAGCACCTGAGCCAAGGAGTTGGTCACCAGTGGACATTTTTACACACAGGCATTGTAATAGTAATGGTCCAAAGTAAGGCAATTTTTTTTTTTTTTACTAAAAACATTTCTTACAAGAAAACCTCAGCCTGTTCGCCTCATTTTTCCACAAACTTATGGAGAACACTTTAACCCAGACAGTACCAGTGCATTTCCTTGTAGCTCCTCTCACCTGGATCGTTTTTCCATTCTTGGCCTTGACCACGTCTCCAGGTTTAGTGGCTTTTCCACTGGGCATGTTCTCACAAAGCGGAGCCAGACCTGATTGAATTTTAAAGAATGGAAAGAGACAGATGAGATCCACTAGGATTTAACCTCAATCCTGTAAAACATTAAAAGAACAAAGGTTGAGGGATCTGTTTTATAGGCACCTTGCATTCATAGGGTTTCAACAGCTTGAATTTATTACTTCTTTTTATACCTTTTTAAAGTCATTTTGAATGAAATTTAAGACCTATTTCACATTTGTATTTGCCAACAAGTACAAAGGATATGAAGAAAAAATTTGGAATTCCAGAATTACTTAGAAAGTCAATTAATTTAATGACCGTTGGCAGTTATTTGCCATTTACTTTCACAGTGGCCCTCTCTGATTTACCATGCAAAGCTAATATCTTTACTTCTAAAGTTCCAGATTTAAAAAAAGTACTTACATGTTACAGCAGGCTAAAAATTTATAGGTTTTCCACACCCTTCAACTAGTGTTAACAAGTGCTCCTCAATGAACTACCACTTACTCCTGTAAAATGAAATAAATGTTACTGAAATAATTTTATCTTATTCCTTATAGAAAGAGATTTTTTGAGAAGAGGAGATACCATACTTGTCCATACACCCCACAACACATTGGCTGTGCTCTGACTAACTAGGCTTCATGATTTGCATTAGTGCAAATGCTGGTTTTGTTTTGTTTTAAAGTGTGATCAATGCCGATTCCTCCAAAATTCATTTACAAGTGTGACAGATCAATCTAACATCTAACACTAACTTCATATTCCTAATTATTTTAAGATATTCTGAGGCTTAAAGGTCAAATTGAGAAGTATACTTTTTAAAGTCCTGCTCAATCTCTTCATTCATTAAGTTAAAAGGTCTCCGTACTCATTCACTCACTCATATGTTATGTGAAAATTAAGATCTGACAGAGGCATCAAAAAGTGCAACCTATCAAGAAGCTCACCAATAATGTTGACAGGTAGTTTAAGAGCAGCTGCTGTGACGACAGATGCACACACAGTGGCTGCTCCTCCCATGTCTGCTCTCATTGCATCCATCGAAAGTGATGGCTTCAGAGAAATACCACCACTATCACCAAACACACAGAGAAGACAGGAGAGGTAACAGATGAGAGCCTGATCAATTACTAACCAGGATCTATAGCATTTTATTCATGGTGATTTACCTGTCAAAGGTGATGCCCTTGCCAACTAAGACAAGTGGAGCCCTTGTTGGGTCAGGTGAGCCGTTGTAATGGAGCTCCAGGAACACAGGAGGCTCCTCTGAACCTTTGGACACACTGAGGAACGCTCCCATCTCCTGGTTCTGTATCCAATCCTGGGACCTGCAAATACCAAAGCAATATACTCACATCTATCCTCAAATCAAAAACACTGTGCATGGCATCTTCAAGACCCTTTATTAAGATGAAAACCTGATTAGAAAAGCTCCATGTGATGCAGTTGCATTTTTGAAAGCTAGACACTGGGTCATTCCATACCAGCTCACCTGGGAATACCAGTTCATATCAGGAATTTTACAGAAAAAATTAATGTGAAAACATCTGTTAAATTATTCAGTTATCATATGCATTGACAAGTTGTGGACTGAATTGAGACCTGAACTGCACAAGCAAGAAATCTTCAGGACCATTTGTTCATTCAAAGTAGTTGTTACTGAAATCAAATTAATAAAGAGAACTATTAATTTCCTGAACATACAGTGCAATCACCTTTTTTCAGCTCCAAAGCTATTAAGTAATGTCTGTAGCTGCAGTTTTGTGATATAGGACCAAAGAACTTCTATTATCTGTTAGAACCGTGTTAAAACTGCACAGAATCATTAAAGACAACTTACTTGATTTACATGAATACATGTTGCATAATATCTTAATTTTTCTGAGATGTTCAGTTAAAAAGTCAACCCCATTGTTTGAAACAAATATACAAATATAAATACACACAATGAAATTTAGCTCAGAGATCCATTCTTCAAAAACACTGAATAAATCTGTAGGATTTTACAAGTTTTCAAGAAACCCCCTGAACCGGTTAGAGTTCTGGGATCATCTTCCTTAAAGGTTAGTCTGGCATAGTTACCACAAATGAGAATTAGTCTGGGTCCTCTCAGTTAGAGTGGGCCACTATAAATGGCAAAAAAATAAATGTATATATATTTTTCCCAACGTTATGGAGAATTTAGGATTTTAATTGACTCTTTTCTGGTTACCTACCTTTGTGGTTATATTACAAGAAACCAACAGGTATCATTGTGAATATTTGTTGAGCAGAAACTATCTCCAGAGGAATTATCAAAATGTTGCAATTTAAGCATTTGAAATAATTTTCAGATAGCAAAATTGATTAACTAGGTTAATCCTATATATTTCCCATTCCTGCAAGAAGCTAATTTTTTTATTCCCATAGACTGTTCCAAGGTCACAAAACAAATTGCCTCTGGATAAAGTTGGACTGAAAATTAATTTAAAATATGACTTCAAATGTATACAACAGGAATGTTAAGTTGTCCATTCTTTCTGTTTTTTCCACTTACAATTGATCCAGTCACACCTTTTAAAAGACTGTATAATATCTAATAAGAGGATCAACATCACCTCCTCACAGAGATTAAAGTTTTTTTTTACTCTTGTTTCTCGGTGTAACTCTGAGAATTTCTCTAAACTCCTTGTTATGATTCCTTGTTAGAAGTCTTCAGGCTAAGTTAGTAGCTCTCTGAAGCTGTTTTCAGGCCGACAGAACTGTGCCGGTGCCGGTTCCAGTTCCCACACCTAATTTTGATCCGGCCAACGTGTTACACCAAAAATCAGAGTGTTTGGGAACCAAAAATTTATTTCTCAACGGGCACCTAGTAAAACTTGTTTTTTCTAAGGGAACAATGATAACATGAGTAGACGTCACCAGGTCGATCCGGGTCACAACGTGAAAAATTAAGCGAACCAAGAAAATGTGAGTGTGGAAAATGGCTGAGAAACCGAGTTGTAATGTTCTGTGTGGCATTAAATAAAAACCATCTTTTGAGAGTTCTGTGTCATCTTTATTGCTGCTCATACATTCACATGCAGTTTTTCTGCTACAACCTATCCCATCATACATCAGTCCTACTCCGCCTATGTTTAGTGTTGAGGGACAAAACATTAGCAATATGACATCTCCCTTTTTTTTGGTGGTGAAGCAACACCCTCTGTCGAAGACACGTCATGGGCTCACATAATGGTATGAATGTCAACGGGCAAGCACTTCGGTTCCCAGTGTAACTGGTGCGAGAACCAACTCCGGCACTGAGCTGACTGGTCTAAAAACACCTTGAAAGGATTCCCTAAATATTTGTGAATACGCTCCATGAATCCTAGGTGAACTGGCATGAATCACCAATGTAAGAAAAAGGTTTATGTTGTCTCTGTGAGAATTAGAATTGTGTGGAGCTTTCTTTGTAAATGTAGTCAGTGTTAAACAAACCTCTTATGAATTGTGACGTGTTCAGCATGACGTGCTACTTTCTCCTCAATAATGCTGGCAAAGGCTGTAGGAGTGATGTGATTGGCTGGAGCTTCCATGAGCAGCCGTGCCAGGTTCTGGCCTTCAGCATACAGGACACCTTTCTCCCACCCAGCTGAGTCAGCACTAAGGATAATAACACACACACACACATATAATAGTATACAGCCACACACATCTGTATTTACCAAGGACTCACTTTTAGGCTATCTACCTTCCATGAAGCTGTGTGGTCACTTTTGTCTTCTTCTTGGATTTAAGTTGGTCATATTCAAACAAACCCAGAACTGCTCCTTCTGCAGCTGACTGGGCATCACCGCAGCCATCCACCTCCACGTGGTTCACCTCCAGGTCCTGCAGTAACCGGCAGCCAACTGGACACACACCAAAACATAATCAGCTATCAGCAAATCATTGATAAAGTCTGCAGTGACGACAGGCAGGAGTTCTGTGTCTAACCTGATACAGCCTGTCTGATGTTTTCCTTGCTGGAGTCCCAGTTCTCTGCCCCACACACAGCTGCATTATTCTTCCCCAGCCCAACTACAGCTACACAAGGGAAGTCCTGCAGAAGACACAGGGGAGCATTAATCTGACAGTTTGGCTGAAGTTTTAAATATCCTCTTACACCTTTTTACCTCATGGATTCCATAAAATATTCTGCTTTTGCCTTTCTTGAGAGCAGGTCCAGATCTGGGAAAAGTACAAAAATTGGACAGTAAACACAAATAACACACAGACTATCTGATATCCACTGTTTGGAGCGGTATGCCAGGTTTGATATTTATGATTGCAGAGTAAGAACTACTTCGCATCCTGTTCCCTAGAGCTGTGACTTGGTGAAGCGCCCTCTTGATGGGAATACAGAAAAACAATAGGGGTGGGAAGTTGTTTGCTGGTGACTTTCGGACTGGCGTAATGTTTTTCTGACTTCACAAGACACTATTACGCCTTTATTCACCAAGTTTTTTTTATGTGTAATACGCAGCAGGTGCTTCAGATTCATCATTTTCAACACGCTTCAAGTAAGTAGCAAATTAAATTAACTTTTAAAACCAATATTAGGACATTATAGGTCATGTTAAGGCCTTCATCTCAAAAATCACAGAAGACTCACATTTTCAGCAGCTCAGAGAGTTTCCCAGACAAAGCTTTGTCAAACCCCGCTGCTGCTTCTGTCAGATGAACACTGCCCTGCTCTCCTTCATTCTCAAAGACTCCCAACACCAAACCCTGCAGAAGGTAAATTAAAACAAGAGAAGATGCATCAGAAAAACACCCACAAACCGCTGCTCACCTGGACAAATATTAACACATACACACGCATGGTGCTAAACTGATTTAAAACTATGAGATACAATCCAAGATGTGGATGCGTTCTTATAAAAACCTTGGCTTAGTCTAGGTTTGAGTCGTGTAAGTATAGATTTTTTTTTTTGCTCTGGATCTTGTTTGATGTGATGTAAATGTTAAAAAAAAAAATAAGAAGAAAAAAATAAACATATTTTAGGTAATATTTAACCTTTCCATGATAATCTAGTCCAGGTTTGAATGGTTAAGTATGAATCTGGACTTGATATGAAAGTTAATTCTCCCTTTTTGCCTTTACATCGATAATAATAAATACATTACAAGTTGTAGCGGCTATTTGTCATCAAAATTAAACCAACTTAAAGGTGACTGAACTTAAGACTTTAACATAACTCAAACAACCACTAGATGCACCATGGGTTTGTGGTTTACACAGTCAAAAATACAATGTCCATACCATACATGTATTTCAAGTAGTTTATTTTTAGGATTTTGCAGGCAAACAACTAAGGCCTTTTGTGCTGTTTCTCCTGCTGATCCTGTCTGTCTGTCTGTCTGTGAATGACTGGCTATCTGGTTATCTGTTTGTCTGATTGTCTGGTAAAAAACCATAGGCCCACCCAGGTGCATGCTGGTCTAACTTGGTGCTCTCTATTTATACCCAGGTGCCCATGGTCTAAACCAATAAGAAAAACACAAAACAAAAGGTGCTAAATACTAAAGAATGACAGCAATAACCATGAAAATCAAAAAATATATATTCTAAATATTAACCCTTTCATGCATAGTGGTCACTACAGTGGACAGATATTCTACAGCTGTTCTCTTGTATATTCAAGGGTTTTGTTGTTTTAGTTCCATATCAGCTGACACAGTAGACCCTCATGCATCATCCCATTGCAATTCATACCATTATTGCAACTTTGCTGTTCTTGATAAACCTGATCTGCACTAACATATTTTGAGTGTAAATCAATTGCTTGTTATTGTTATTAGACTGTCATTAACAGGTTTAAACAGATTTTTTTTTTTTTTTTTTTTTTTTTTTTTTTTACGTATTATCTCCATGAAGTGAGGAATGATAAGTATTAGAGTATGTTAAAATGTGAGAAAACATCAGATTAGCAGCATTAGAAATGTTTTTATTTCATAGTTGTCACACAGTATATCAGCGAATACATGTTTCTTGGCTTCAAAAATTAAACGCATGGTGTCCATCTGAGTGGACATTTTTGCAACTCCATTAAAAATAGATTCATAAGAGAATTTTCAATCGCATTGTTTTTTCATGCCTAAAGAGGACTGAAAACACTCAGGAAAAACATCTCGGTTAAAGTTTTCATAATTCATGCATGAAAGGGTTAAACAAACAAAAAGTAAACAAAAATAAACAATTAGCAAAAAATACTAAATTAGTAAACAAAAAAGGTAAATTAACTTTGAACAAAAAACTAAACAGACAAATAGCTCCTACACAAGCAAAATAAAGGTAATACTAATTTGAAAATGGGTTTTACACAGGAGTGTGGCTTTACCTTTAAGGTTTAACACGTGTTAAAATGATTCAACGGTGGAAAAATGGAAAATCTGCCGCTATCATTTTTACGTAAATGTCACTCAGCTCTTGTGAAAGAAGTTACTCACTTTTCTGTCGCTCCGTTGACTCTGTGACACAGAAAACGACCTGCAGCAGGTTTGTCGCGTCGCTAAAGGCAAAACTCTCCTCAAAAGAAACATTGTCATCTCTTCTACAAATATACAAGAGAATAAAAGATTAACACAGATATCTAAAGGACACACATGTGCAAAAGGGAGCCTTGTCGACCTACACCCACCGCCCTGTCGCTGTCGCCTTCTTAATACGTCACCAACAACAGACAAAAACAGAGTCATGTCGCCTCCTAGCGGCTGAAAGTGGTTCAAGGCATAAAAAAAAAAACATCTGACCAGGACTGAGACTGTGCCACAAACACACTTATGATTATTATATATAACAAATAATAATATAAATATCATAAATCATAATAAAACTTTATTTGTACAAACTTTTAACGTCACAACTACTTATTACCTCTCAGTTTGTCAAACTACTTGTCTGTTTAACCCTTTCATGCACACTGGTGACTACAGTGGACAGCTATTCTACAGCTGTTCTCCTGTATATTCATGGATTTTTTTTTTTTTTTTTACACATATCTTTATTAAAGTTTTAAGACACTACAAATCTTTTCTGACATGAATCGGTAACATTATGTAGATCTCTACTGACCATAAACCCCCAGAATCACAAGCCTTCCCCATAGTTTTCTCACAATTTATCTGTAAATACATGTTTCTGTGCGTCAAAAATTAAACGTGTGGTGTCCAGCTGAGTGGACATTTTTGCAACTTCACGAAAAATAGGTTCATAAGATTTTTTTTTCATTATTTTTTTTTTTATGTGTATATTTTTTTTCTTTTTTTTTTTTTAATTATTTTTTTTTTTATTTATTTTTTAAATTTATTTTTCAGAAGAAAATTTTCAATCACATTGTTTTTTTTTCATGCCTAAAGAGGAATAAAAACACTCAAGAAAAAATTTTGATTAAGGTTCTCATAATTCATGCATCAAAGGGTTAACTTCAGTAAAACTGTAGTCTACATAATAGTATTTATTGGAATGAAAAAAAAAAAAAGCCACAGGAGGCATTAAAAGTGTCTGACAAGACACAGAAATGAAAAAACAAATGCTTTGAGTAATGTTTAATTGTTGTCTTATATATACAGTAAATGTAAATTTCCCAGAGATTTCCCATTTATCCTCCTGAAGACATGCAGTCAAATAAATATGAAGCATGACTAACTGAACATAAATAGGATTTAATGGTGAGAAACACTTTATGCACTGGTTGCATAATATTTGATGACTTTCTAGAAATGACATTTAATAAAATGGAGCTAAACCCTACAGGCGATGAAAGAATGTTTCCACAAAAGACTGACTTCAAATCCTACAAAAAAGGGACTTGATGAGCATTCTAAACCATGATGGTAACATTATTGACAATATTTCATACATATAATGAAAAATATTCTTATATTTACATCAATAACATCATCTGAAGCTATAGACAGAGTTTATACCTAGCACAAGATGCCCAGAGGGTTTGGGTGGCAGGACTGTTGTCATTGTTTTCAATCACAAAGCCTAGAGGTTGATCAATCAAAAAAGGATTCTCTGGAGCAGAAACATATCATTTATCATCAAATACAAAGACTGAAAGAAAGCCATTGGATGTCCGTGTGAATGACTCCAGGTGAGCATCGACTTTTGACGTCACGTTGGCAGAGCTCAATGAGGAGCGACAAGCACGTAATCCATCTGATCCAGCCATGTTCCCTTTGTATCAGGATGAGGGGCACTGCATATTAAAAACTGTCCTCCTCCAGTGGTGGACTCCATGTCTGCTTGGCATCATTTTAGAGACAAATAACAGGAAGAACTTGATTATACCATTGTCTCTATAATATGTTATAATGTGATCTCTGCTTCATGGTTTTAGGTCAGAATCAGAGATCTGTTTGTCACAGTCATGTCTCCACACACTTAAAAAGGAAAAATAATCTTACATTTAAAAGAACAATATGAAAAATGTTCCCATGCCTGTGTGATTATACAAAGTTTACATGGAGTTTGTGGTGTGTTAATAGCCAATCAATTGTTTCAAAGCTAAGAGAAGCAATTCTGCACACTATTGCATCTGTTGCAGAAGAGAGGAATCGAGGCACTGAAGAGAAACATCTCCTAATGGAAATAAATAAATAAATAAATAAATATACTATTTTCTTTTGTTCAGACAAGGAATAGTTTTTAGATATGTCAGCAACACGTCTGATGACGCTTCTGAGGAAGACTGGAGTCACAGTCGAAACTGTCAAGCAGGTAACATCTAAAAACTATTCCTTGGCTGAACAAAAGAAAATAGTATATTTACATAAACAGAAGACAAAATGAACGTCTTTAACCTTATCCCCTAATGGATTTTCACACAAAATCTGATTACGGTCCTCATTATAAATCACTGTTAAGAATATAGACAACTGAGAAACACAGGAAAGATGCAATGATTTATAAAGGTGACATATTCTTCTCCATTCAACAAGTTAAAGTAAGTCTTGAATATCGCCAAAATTTGCCCTGTTTCAGTATCTGTTGCTTCAAATACAAATGAGCTGTTGATGCCCTTGATGGTTCTGGTGGGTCCGATGGGTTCTAGAGGACCGATTAAAATGAATTCATGAACAGGTGAGGCATGACAAATAGTACACTTTCATTAAATGTCTTGTTTCAAGCCCAGATTTCTGTAAATATGTGTTAATTCTACACATAAACTCTAACATATTGTACCTTTCATATCCTTTACTTTTCCGAAAATTATGTGTTTATGCTTTATTCTGTTTGCAGTGTTTGTGTTTCTCTGACAATAACTACATTAACTGCTTCATCTTAGACAAACGATGCCTCCTCTCTTGCTCCTTCTGCACTTTTTCCCCATTTATCCAAAATCAGTTTATCCACAATCCAGGATCAAGAGGATTGAATGAAAATGATATTCAGCTCTTGTGCTTTTCAGAAGTATAAATAAATATGTTGAACAAAAATAGCCTGACTGTTTATTTAAGTGCAAATAAAGACAAACCGTGGCAGGAGTTTTTGTAAATGTCCATAAATACAATTATTCGTGTTTTGTCATTGCAGCTTTTTGAGCAACACGTTATGATGTTGGAAAATCCTGTGTCAACTCTGAGCTACAGTAAACATAGTCTCTGTAGTCATAGTGCCTGTTGGATCAGTCCGACATCTGTGTTGTCCTGGTCCATCAGTGGCTGACCATATCAAAAATAAGTGCTACTGTGAAGCTGTCTGAATTGTTCAGTAGAGCATGTCCAGGGCAGAGATGGTGGGCTCCTCAGGTTTTTTGATCTCAGGTTTGGGCAGTTTGATGCGACTCATGGCGACCACTCCACAGACAGCGAAATGAGTCCCAATGCTCGCCACACCGAGCCAGAAGGACATGTCCAGGCTGTCGGACAAGATGACAAGGACAAAGAGGTTCTCCCCGTAGTTGGCCACTCGCTCAGTTAGATTATGGTGCTTCATAGCAGCCAGGAAACAAAGCACCCCCAGGGACCCGAAAGAGGCTGGAAACAGAAAGAGAAAACAAAGTATATAGTAAGAGAACTAAGTCAGACCTTAATGTTACAACTGATGAACAGTTTTGGACAAATTTATGTCAAAACAGCTTGTCTACTATTACACTGGTCAACAACAAATTTATTGTTTAAGTTTTTTGAGCTGATTTAGGATCATTTTGGTGTGCTGAATCCAAAAATCACATTCATTTTGCTCAATCAGGTCAACTTTCTGAACTATGCTACATATTGGCTTTTTAACATTTTTGCTTACATTTATGGGCATTTTCACATCATATGATACAAAATTCTTTCATATTTCTTGCAATAAACAAGTTCTGAAGATTTTACTTTTGCCAATTTATGATTATTGTTTTTTTTTAATATTACAGGTGAATGAAATGGCTTTGACTTGAAGATCTTGCAAAAATAAGCCTGACGTATTCTGCTACATCTGCGGTGAATACACCATTGTACCTAACAGGAATCAAGTCACAAGTTTCATGAAGTGTGCTTACCAATCTTATTTTTTTTTGTATTAATTATTATATTTTGTGAGAAGATCAAATTTTTCAAAATCAAATTAGCAAAAAAAACCTGACCCGATTGAGAAAAACAGATGTCATTTTTGGATTTAGCGGTGCAAAATGGTCCTAATTCAGTTGAAAAAACCTAGACAACTTGCAAAAAACATTTTTTTGTAACCCAGTGTTATCAATGACTAGTATAGATTGATCAACTATAATATTTTACATCAATTATACCACACTTCAGAAAAATTACACTCATTCAAATCTAATCTTTCAGAAATGTGTTTCAGATATGACACTGATATTGGTTCCTTTCTACACTGTCCCTGGATATGTATGAAAATTAAGCCTTTTTGGCATGATACTATGAACATACTAATGAATTGTTTATGAAATCCCATATTATGAAATTTAATGATTTGGTTTACCATAAAATAATGTAAATAATGTATAAAGCTAAATTAAAGTTACTCCCTGTCTGTGTACAAAGGTTCTTTTCAACACACGAGTCTAAATATGATTTGTGAGATGTTTGTAAATTTGTTGTACAAAAAGCTAAAAAAGAGACAAAAAGAAGATGTATATCTGTTGTTGGAGTTAAACTACGGAATGAGGCAGCATGGATTTAAGAATGTGTTGCCCATTTTTGATATTTAAAAAAATGGTACGTAAGGCAATTTAAAGCTCCAATAAGTAATAGGTAAATCATTTATTTTTGATTCTACATTAAATTGCCATTAATTTGGTGGTTAAGTTTTCTTTTTCTCTGGTTTATTTTCACCTTTTCATGTTTTGCTTGTTTGTTTGCTTGGATACATTGGGGTTTTTTTTGTTTTTTTTTTTGTTTTTTTTTTCTTTTTCCTATATTGGATGCTGGGTAGCTGAATTTGTTCTGTAGGACAGGCATTAATATAAGCATTTTGCTTCTGCCTGTGCCTTTTCAGTCATTAACCTGTTGGTAATGTTTGTAATGTTTGAAGTTTTGTTGTTGACACTGGTTATTATGTAATGACTGAAAAAAGACTTTCATCATCATCATCATCATTATCATCATCATCATCATCATATCTGCTTCACTTTAACCAGGATCACAGGGGTTAATGTTCCAGTGGACCCTGAACTTTGCTTACTGGAAAATTTCACAAGTATACGCAATTCTGTAAACAATGCTCAACTCAAATTTATGGAAGTTGCTCCATGCGTGGCCAAGAAGTGCATTGCGGTGTCATGGAAATCTGATTGCCCTCCTCTTATTGATTGGTGGACTTTTGAGATAAACAGGTGCATCCCCCTGGAAAAAAATCACTTACTGTCTCAGAAAACAATATAACACTTTTTTTGAAAAATTGGCAGCTACATTTAGACCACACTGATACATGTCTTACACCAAGTACTTAATGTAGTTAACTGTATTGACCTTGTGCACTGACTGTTTTTCCCCTTTTTTTTTTTTTGGTTAGAAGATTATCCTTCTTGCCTTGCTTATTATTGTTATGTCTTCATATTGTTGGTATATTTTGTTTGTACGCTTTGCATATAAAAAACTGAAAATAAAATATTTTTAAAAATACAAATAAAAAATAAGAGAACCAACAGTGGCTGGAAGCAGAGATTTCATGGAAAAAGCCACCTCACAGTACTTACCAGCAATGCAGTTCCACAGGTAGAGTCCTTTGTGCCCTTTGATGCTCTGGTAAGGAACCTTACGAGCATTATAAATACAGAAGGACAGACTGACAGTGGCAAAGCCAATAGCCACCAGCAGGAAGAGGATCACCATCATGTGAAGGCCGCCATTCAACGTCCGCACAAGCTTTGGAAAAACTACACAGACACACAGAGAATAACATAACCTTTTAACCATATAACGCCAAAAATGTCATATTTGAAACATGGGTTTGAAAAACTCTACATGATCAGTGTGGTATTTCTTTTCTTAAAAAACCTGATGTATACAATTAGATACATGCAATACATGAATAACCCACCAGGGGGGAGGAAGTCGTTCATCCAAGGCCTTTCCAGTGACAATACAAAACTGTCATTAATGAGAAAGGAGGCTGAACTTTACCAGTTTTGAAAAGGAATTACCAATTTGTTAGACATGTTTGTATTATATTATGTTTTGTTTGTTCAAAAATAATAATATTTGAGCATTGAGACCTGATGTATCAAATATGACACAAAACTGAAAACCATACGTGGAAATTGATATTTGAAAAAAAAAAAAAATGCCTGGGGGGAGGTGGGGGAGGGGGTTGTTCAGAAGAACCAATAAAGACTCCACTTTCAAAGAACTGGACTTTTCTGTCAATGATTTAATGGTTCAGACTTTACAGGGTTAAAATAGATTGAGAAAAAAACAGAATATGTGCATTCAGTAATAAAAGTACATGTTATTGAGTGTGAAGGTTAGTGCAAATGTACTAATATAATCTGTAATCTGAGGAATTAAAGAAAGAACAGTATTAGTATTTACGTGGAAAATAGTATTTTTATTTAGCCTATTTTTAACAAACACTAATTGAGATTAGAAAATATTAGTTGCCTCCTGGATGAGACAGGCACACAGCACAAGCATAAAGCAAACACACATCATACTGTACATCCTTCAGGTTACACAACAATAACAATGATCTCAGAAGCATAAAAAATTAAAGAAATTTAAAAAAGAAAACTGGTGTTAAATTATCTGTTTCAGTACATAAAGTAATCAGGAAAAATACCATCAGCCAGATATGATTGTTTCATACTAAATTAGAATATTTGAAGGTGGACACTTTGTCATTCAGTGTTTCTTTTACACGCTAAAATAATCCTATGATATACAGTGGACGTGTGTGTCTTTACAAGACAGGGTCTATAAGGGAACCTGTGATTCTGCAATTAGAAAGAAAAATAAAATAAACTTACATCATCAAAGGAGCATGGGAACTTATTTGTTTAAGATATGTAGATATGATATACAGTTGATGTGAGGTTACAATGGTATTATATATGGTAATTCTACTACAACAAATAAAAAAATACATATATATTATTGATTTTCCATTTTAAACATACCATCATAAACACAACACACTCCAAACAAACAAAAATCCCTTCTAACCCCCCTTCTCCCACCCTCAAAAAGATCTACAGTGAATAAAATAAAAATATTGACAATAATATCAGTATGTGCATTACATATTGACCCATATTTCAGTGAAAATTAACATATATCCAATGCATCATCCTCTTCATTTCTGTTTCTATTTCACAATACTAATACACTAGCCACAGAACTAGTAATAAGCTATTATGTGGTCATAAAGGTGGTTGTAACAGTACAATAGTGAATTTTAGACAAACTTTTTCATGTTACTCTTTGAATGTGTGGTATTTATTTCTAATTTTTGAATAAGATGCTTACACTAAATGGGCTACACCTCCTATTCCTGTTAATGGGCATAAATCTAGATGAAATAAGCGCTGTGGGATGTGTTCTTACTGTAGATTTTGGAGTGCCTCCTGCCCAGTCCGCACCTCTTGGTCTTCCCTCCCTGGAACAGTCCGTAGTAAATGTCTCCGGTGAACTGCTCCAGCTCCGGGTGGGATGCGTTCACTATTTCTGCCCCAGTTTTACACAGGATCCGCCCGGTGATCCACCGCTCCGTGGATAGGGCCACGACCAAGAGGACCAGAGAGCCGATACAGAGAACCGAGGCCACAGAGAACGTTATCCGTTTCCACAGAGAAGGCATCTTATGCGCCCATGGTGCCCCAAGGACAGACACACGACGCCGGGCAGCGACCGCGGTGCGCACCGGGCAATCACCATGAGTTTATTCTGTGGGAAAGTCAGAGAAATAAAGCATAACCCAAACAGCGGATTACATATCCCAGTGAGATGTTGCGTGTATTGAAGTGTAGTCACAGGGGAAGAGAAACCGAATCCATGGCGGTCAAAGAGATCCCTTACCGGGAGAAACCCTATCCGTGCCCTGCGCCTCCGTGTCTGCTCTCCTCTATTCCACTCACTGCTCTTTATTCAGGATGAATTAACCTTTACAAGCTGGCCTTTGGACGTACTAATTCATCATTTGTGACCTATACGTAGAGGCGACTATGAAATAATTGAAGCATAGTGAATGGTGTCAGGATGGTAGATGTAGTCCAGCAGTAACAGAACCTAAAGGTCAGGTTGGACCATTAACCACAGACGGATGACTTCACTGACAAAGTTATACAGCTGCATCTGTTTCCTGTATCACTTTATTTAGGCTTAGATTGTTTTGTATTTCTATGTTTAGATTAATCCATAAAGACCCAGTGGTACTTTTGTTGAAGTTCCCTAAATAATCTTTCTCTCTATTTAAACCTTTCTTAACCCTTTAACCCAGAGATCTCACACCAAATCCGGCCAAAGGGTCCAGTCTGGCCCCTGTGATGAATTTGTGAAATGCAAAAATTACACTGAAGATATTAATCATTTTAGTTCAGGTTCCACATACAGACCAATTTAATGTCAAGTGGGTCAGATCAGTAAAATATTACCATAATAACCCATAAATACTCACAGCTCCAAATTTTTCTGCTTGTAAATGTAAAAATTTTCATGTCATTTTTACTATATTTACACTAAAACAAACTATTATTTCACAGAAACGCAACTAACCTGAATAAATATGAACATTTTGAAATGTCTGAAGTACAAGTTTACCAATATTCTGCCTGTTATTAAATCTTTTGTGTATTTTTCGATCCACTGTGATCTGTAAGTTGTAATTTACATGTGTAAATGATAAACTGAGACAGAATATTGTTAAAATTGCACTTAGATTTCTTAAGAAATTGCAGCTTGTTCATGTTTTTTTTTTTTTTTACATTGTTTTAAAGGGTAATTGGTAGATGTAAACATTTTCATTGCATAATTTTTCTGCCTTAATGCTGGAACAGAGGAAGTCTAGCTGGAGTTACCCCAAACATGGTGGATTGTCTGTAGGTAAACAGCTCAGGTAAACAGCAAAGGAAATATATGAAAACACCGCGATTTTCACAATTAAAGCATAATTATCAATATTATGATGTATTTATGAAATTATATATTTATGAATCCGTCTACATCTTTAACAAAAAACTTTTTACAATTGAAGAGTCACCGGTCTTTTTTTTTTTTTTTTTTTTTAAGTATTATTATTTATGTAGTGAGAAGTTGCGCCCTCTGTCGTCACTTCTGTGGAGCTGCAGTGCGTGATGACGTCACGGCATGTGACGCAGATGTCAGTCTCCCTGGCAGCAGCTGAGACCGTTTGGCGAAGATGGCGGACTCGCTGTCGTCAAGTCTGGGAGAAGAGAAGGAGAAGGAGAAAGAGGACAGAGAGAAGGACAGAAAGGCCACCAAAACAGAGAAGAAAGACAAGGATGGAGTCACGGAGACGTCTGGCTTTAACAACAAAAACGGCGGCGGTAAAGGCAAGAAACGCAGCCTCTCAGGTGAGAGCTAGCCTCGTTTACACAGCCAGAGACCCCCGGTTTGACAGCGTTAGCTTGCTGCTAAAGTGAATGTTTTCATTTGCTAGCAAACTACCTGCGGTTATATATCGATATTTTATCGTGTGCTTGGTAATGCGTGACAGTAAAGAAGCGCCAGCTGCTGTTGCAGTCGTTTAAGTTTGTGCAGCTTTAGGCGCCTGTACCAGTCTGCGCAAGAGACGTAACGTGAGCTCCTTCCTCAGCTGCTCATGGTTATACACATATGTGCAGGATATTTAAGGGAAATGCATAACTTCTGACCGGTAGGATGCTTCTGGACAGCGACGTTGCACGGATGCATACAGTAATGCAGAAGTTGCAATAAACTAGGCTGTTCCTCTGATGAGAAGATAAGGAAAAAGCTGTACTGCTGTGTATTATGAAGATGTAATGATTCACTGATTTCACACTAACTTTACTTGCCTCATCATAATTTCAAGTGTACTTCAGTTTGTTTTTGCTTTGTCTGTGCAGATTATTAAGTCCATGTAGAAATGGGCGAGTATGGTTATGAGTGTGAACCTGAACTGCACAAAACATGGACCTCAAGCCCATTCGATATCTTAGGGATAGAATAATTAAGATAAAAGGTAAGGAGATCTAAGTGACAAAAGTGTCACTGAATAAGACGAGTCTATTATAGCTGCATGATAATGCCCAAGGACTTGGATGAGTTGTTTGACAAGTAATGAATTGGTGTCTTTATTAAATAAATATTTGGCATATTTTTTGGCAAATGACTTTGCTTTGTAGAAGAAATGCTTTAGCCAACTGCAGTAAAGCTGAGCAATGAATCAACAATGCAGTTTGTACTTATCTAGTATAGTGTAAAGTTACCTGCTGCATGAAAGTATGCAGGTGTTATTATCCCTGTGTGTGACAGGGGAGCAGAAGTGGTAATAATCTCAAATGAGATGATTATATTGATGGGAAATAACACTTGGTTTGGATCAAGAGTTAATATGTCATGCTTTACCCTGTCCATGTGCTGTCACAGACCTGTCCCTGGTCAGGTTTATAACCGCTGAGCTCACCAGAGGATACTTCCTGGAACACAATGAGGCCAAATACACAGAGCGCAGAGAGAGGGTCTACACCTGCCTCCGCATCCCCAAGGAGTTGGAGAAGGTAGCCCATCAAAAACAAGTTACTGTTAAAATCTAACTGCATAGATACAAAACCATTTCACTTATCTTTCCTCTACTCTTATTATCTCTCTTTAGTTGATGACATTTGGCTTCTTCCTGTGTCTGGATGCCTTTCTCTATGTGTTCACCCTGTTGCCCCTCAGGGTGTTGCTGGCCCTTTTACGGCTCCTCACAGTACCATGCTGTGGCCTGAGGTATGGCACACAAATATGTACAAAGTTCCACATAAACCCTCTAGCTACATTAAAGTCAGTGTAAAGATAATTCAGAAAATAATTTCGAAACACATTATGGTCATAGTTGTTGTAAGTATGTGAAAAGATTGTTTGCTATAAATTTTAGCCTAGCCTCTGTCATCAGTTTTGTGTTAAAGATTTTACAAGCAGCCATAATCACCACAACTACTCCCCAAACACTATAGTAGTACAGAAGACATAGAATACATAACCAACACTTTACTCCTGTTCCATTGCAAGTTACCACAGCCATACAAGGTTGTGTAAAATTGTTATGTATATTGCAAATTTGCATAAACGGCAATAAAAGCTACGATTCTAATGAAGAATGAGAATAACAAGGATGATTTCCAGGTAGGTCAGTGTTCTCTAGTCTGGGAACAGGCTGCATATCTTTCATTTGCTCTGACAGGTCAGTCTGGCACCGGTTCAAACTGATATCTGCTCTGACTTGATCAGGCTCCGCAAGTTTATGGAGCTGGTTTCATGTAGTTTGATACAATGACCTGTGAGTTTTCAAGTCAATCATTTGCCTTTGTCTGTGTAAAACATATCAGTGGAGTTTGCCATTTTTATTTTCTTATTTGAGAAATATTCTGTTATTATTCAAGCCAGTATCCTTTAGCACTGATGTGGGTTTTGACTTTTGTGGGTCAAATATGTACTAGAATGAGCACTGATTTTTTTTTTTTTTTCAGGTCATGATGTTAACCCTGCTCTTTAAACACACAACATGTAATTTCAGCTCCTTTATTGGACACCTTCCAGCTATTCAGAGCAGATTCTTTGTTGAAACCTTAAATTAAAATTTTTGGTGTTGGATTATGATGTAAGGTTGTGGTGAAAATTGAGTGTAGTATTATGAGACCAGGTCAAACTAAACAGACAAATTGTAGCGCTTATGTAGTTTTACTTCCATACTGATTTTTTTGAAAGGTAAAATTCAGATTTGTTACAAGAAACAAATGGTGTAATATATTTTTCAACCTCTAGAGGACAGTAGAGTCATATCAGATTTCACACTAATCAGATTACAACTGCCTGGATTTTTTTCCCCTTTTTTTCTTCGAATGACTTTCTACTGTGAACATTTATTTTATGTGTGATTTGTTTGTGTTTCAGTGGCTCACGCCTCCTTCAGCCAGCCCAGGTGTGTGATGTACTGAAAGGCTTCATTATGGTGCTGTGTTACTCTATGATGAGTTATGTCGATTACTCCATGATGTATCACCTCATCCGGGGGCAGTCTGTCATCAAACTCTACATCATTTACAACATGTTAGAGGTACTTAACACAATATAACCTCATGTTTAGAACGTTAATAAAGTCATACACTCAACCAACAAGTCATAATTCTTTGTTGTGTTGTCAGGTGGCGGACCGTCTATTCTCATCTTTTGGCCAGGACATCCTGGACGCCCTTTACTGGACAGCCACTGAACCAAAGGAGAAGAAGAGGGCGCACATAGGAGTGATCCCTCACTTCCTCATGGCTGTTCTCTATGTCTGTATCCTCACTCAAACTTGGCTGTGGTGATTCATCTTTGTGTTCCTATGCACCTCTTCTATTTTCTGTTCTGGCACCTTTTGTGATTGTAATAGGAAAAGGGCAAAGTGGGAAGGGGCAATTTTGGATATAATATTCTCTGGAATACAGCAAGTTGTGAGTTTTGCTATGGTCTTCACCACACAACCATTTTCCCTTATGTTTGTAGAATGTGGTTGGTAGGTGTTTCACTTATAATGGGATGCTGTGTTTTTATGAGAAACTAGAAAAGCACTTGAAGAGTGCAGACCTCCGCCAAGGCAGATCCCCCCCCCCCCCCCCCCCCCCCATCACCACCAAAATTTAATCATTTGTTCCTTGTGCTAGTGTCAACATTTCCTGAAAATGTCATCAAAATTCATCTTTTCCAGTTATCTTGCTAACAGACAAACAAACCCCGATGAAAACATAGCCTCCGCCGTCCTTGGCGGAGGTAAAAAAACAGTTAGTGTGATTTAGATATTACATATTTTGACTTTGATATCATGACTCGTCAGCCTCTCTCTACTAAACACACAGGTACAAAACCACATTTAGAGCTAAAACTTGAGGAAATGATTAATCAGTCAACATCATCAGTTATCTTATTGATATTGAGTTGATATTGAGTTTTCAGTGTTTTGAATATACTGAAAGACCATGGAGGGGGGCATTATTGAGCAAAATTAATATATTTATGTTTCAGATCATTGATCAGACAAAACAGGCCACCTCATGATATTATGTTAAGTACACCATACTGAAGATAGAAATCTACCAAAAGTGTAACATTCTGCACAATCCAAGTTTTTCCTCAGTATATTGGTTACCAGTTCTCCATGCCATCCTCATCATGGTTCAGGCCACCACTCTTAATGTAGCCTTCAACTCCCACAACAAGTCCCTGCTCACCATTATGATGTCAAACAATGTGAGTATAATGCACAGACTGTATTAAACTTGGTGAACAGCACAGCACCTTGGTTCTGGCCATAATATCGTTATTTTCTTACAGTTTGTCGAGATCAAAGGGAGTGTGTTCAAGAAGTTTGAGAAGAACAACCTTTTCCAGATGTCAAACAGTGGTGAGTGATAAATGATGTGCAAAAAGCCTGAACCTGTTCTTTAGAGTCATCAGCCTTTCAGTGTTTTGTACCTTGATGTTTAAACTTGGTGGTTTAGTCCAAGGTAAATTTATGGAATCGGGCGCAGTCACAGTGAGGATAAAGTAGGTTAATCCAGGATTGATTTGTTTGTTTCACACAGACATAAAAGAGAGGTTCACCAACTATATCCTCCTACTCATTGTCTGTCTGAGAAACATGGAGCAGTTTTCCTGGAACCCAGGTAAATACAGCACCACAGTGATGCACAAAGAACATACCATGACTTAAATATGTGCACCTGCTATACGGTCGTCACAGGTGAAAATGTACATCACAGGTCCATCCGTAGATCCTCTCACTATAGCTGGAAAGTCACTTACTCACTTACTTCTAACATTATACTAAATATTTTACTAAAAATGACACTAATGGTTTTGATGTGTTTGTTTTTAGACCACTTGTGGGTGCTGTTTCCAGATGTAGTTATGGTGATAGCCTCAGAAGTTGCTGTGGACGTTGTCAAGCATGCCTTCATCACCAAATTCAATGATATTAGTGCTGATGTAAGTGCTTTTTCACTGCTTTTCACAGATATGAATTTCCTTTTTTTGCATTGATTGTGTTGATAAGTGTGGAAACTAATAAACAATGTTGTGTTTTAAAGGACATTCAACCACAAAAAGCTGATATAAATTGGAATAAATGTTAGCTCAACATTTTACTGTTTGTTTTAAATGAACATTCTCTGATCCCTATTAATGACAATCCATTGGACAATATACTCCATCCAGTGGCAAAAATTGTAACATGCAGTTGAATGGTCAGGAAACAATTAGTTTTTAACATTACATTGTCCAAACATTAGAACAGACATTTAATCTCCAAAGGCTAAAGTGTTTTTCCTTTTTTTCCACTTTCAGTCCTACTTCACCAGTAATTTTTTTCTGTTTCCCACACAAACACACTCTTTCACACCACGTCGTTTGTAGCATCAGGCTGAGGCTGTCGGCCAGTGCAGATGTTTTATTCTGACCTTCTTCTGTTCCCACTTTATTCCCTTTAAGTTCCTTCAAAGAAACCACCATGTAACCGTGGTTATGTAACAGAAACCACCTCAACAGGAAGGGATTAACCCCTTTATCTCCAGACTGTCAAACCCAATCACACAAACCTCCCTCACACACAGATTTCAAGCACTTTAATCCATGTGCACACATTTTTACCTTTACTGTAACTGCACATAATAACCCATTTTATAACCCTGATACTCATTCCATCTGTGTACATAAACTTGTAATTTACCTCTGTGGCTGACAGGATTTGTGTCCTTTTTTCATTTTTTTTTTTTTTTTTTCTAGGTATATGGTGAATATCGAGCAAGCCTTGCATTTGACCTTGTCAGCAGTCGCCAGAAAAATGTGAGTAAAATACTGAAACTCAACTGGTCTCCACTCAGTTCTGCAGCGTTACATCCACTGGTGTCATTGGTTCCTATTAGGAATAACATTATTTCCCTTAGAGGGGCTGAACTGAAGAGCTTACTTGAATCTAAAGCTTAAATTGGAGAATACAAAATGCTAGAATTTGAAAATACAAGCATATCTTTTGCAGCTCTCTCCTCTTGGTCCGAATAAAAAGACTAAATTTGAATATAACTGACCTGATGCCATTCAATGCCCCGGTGGTGAAGAGAAGACATTTTTCTAAGGTTCTTTGTCCAGCCACAGAGTACAGCTGTAGAGTCATGTCTACTCAGTGATAAGGTAATTGCAGCTGTAAGTCACATATTCAACCTGCTGGAAAAGCCTTGTGCTTAGTTAAAATCTGCATCACAGAGTAGATTCACTCAGCTCTAAAACACAGTCCACAGAAGGAGGCAGAATTTTCAGACCACTTGAATTACAATATAGGTATTTGTGTTTTGGGCTTTTTTACCCAGGGATGGTAAAAAAAAACAAACAAGCACAGGAACTTGTAATCTGTGTCAAAAAGGATATTGCAAAACCACGTTCAAACAAAATTTGTCTTATTTTGGTTCATATCTTGCATATCCTTTTATTTTGTTAGTACCCAAAGATTTGTGGGTTTGACCAGTGTTTTTTTATTTTGGCTTTTACTCCAGGTAAGATACATTTTTATTAGTGGTCGAGTGCGCGCTTCTCCGAATAAGGGAAAAACATCACAGCCCATGGAGTATTAATTCAATGCACAGAGACACGTTTGAAATTTTACGAACACAGAAACACATAATACACAAACAAAACAAAATTCGAACAAAAATAAATTCTTAAAAGGACATCTTTGGTGCACAGTGGAAATAAATATGTTTCACTTTAACTTGTTATCTCTCAGACTTATTTTTGTCATGGTAGCCCATAGATAAATTAAAAAGGAAGGGGGGGGGGGTCCAATAAATCCTTTCAGATTTTCTTGCAATGGAAAAAAGAAGTACAGCCTTCTGTCTTGCCTACGCTCATAAATTAATATGTTTTCACTGCAAGACAGAGTACCATAGTCTTTCCTCCCCTCTCCTTTTTCCTCTTTTACTGTGTCCCCCTTTTTTAGTACAGTGGGACCTCACAGTATGAGTACACTGTAGTATAAGTATTTTACTTTACAAGCTGTGGCTCTTGAGAATATTTGCATCGAAATACGAGTGTAAATCTGCAGCACGAGCAGGTGTTCCTCCGACAGGTGCAGCCTCCACAGGCTCACAGAACAGTGCAGTGGAGGGGGCTATCTATCAGTAAACTAAAAGAAGTATTGAAAAGTGGACAGAGGTTTATGATTTAGTTGAAAAAAATCATCCAGATAAATTAGGTTCAGGTTGTGCAGCTGCATTTTTGAGAACATATTAAAAAACAGAACAAGGCAGATTTCTCTGGATAGGTTTTTAATGAAATGACCTGCAAGTGCAGACAGTGATGAAAGTAAGACCAGAAAGAACTAAATAAATGAAGAGAGAAAACGCCCGGAGATTCTCCTTCCAGAGAACAATCCTCCTCCTCCTCCTCCTCCTCCTCCACCGTCTTCCTCGTGTACTGATCTCTTCATCTTAAAGGAAATTAAGTTAATAAAACCAGTTTATTTGCTTTTATAATTGTCATATTCTTTCTAACTGCACTTTTTCTTTTTTAAAAACCCTTAAACAGGATTTGGATGTTTTTTTGGGGGGGGCTGGAACAGATTCATTGTATTTCAGTTAATCTCAGTGGGGAACATTGACTTGCAAATCGCAAAACGACCACGGTGCTGGAATGAATTAAATTCATACTGTGAGTTTCCACTGTACTTTTACCTGCAGAACTATAGAACACCTGTCAGATTATTTTATATCAAACCATGTTCTTGTGACCTCTGTAAATGGTCATCTCTCTACTGATACAACATTCACAGCATCACATGTTGTGTTGACTGCTGTGTTTTTCCTGTTCCTATAACACCAGTACTGACACTGAAAGACCATGTTTGTTTGTTTGATTTGATTTAAAAAATATTTCGATTGAGCTGCTCCTAAAGTTCTGGGGTCCTCAAGTAACATTTGTATATTAAGCTAAACATATTTCATTAAAGACAGCTTTTATTTGTGTTACAGTGTGTTGATGTTGATATGGACTGATGAATGGAATGGTGTAGGAAGTGAAACAATGGATTATTGATGCATTATGAGATGATGTGTTAAATGTGTCCACAGGCTTATACAGACTACAGTGACTCAGTTTCCAGAAGAATGGGTTTCATCCCCCTTCCCTTAGCTTTGCTGGTCAGTTTATCAATATGATTATCCATTGCAATTTATTTAGTGTACTAATTGTTAAATGTTTCAGTGTTTTGTTGTGTATTAATCTGATGGTGTGTTTATTTTACTTTTTTTAGTTGATCAGAGTCGTAACCAGCTCAGTGAAGATCCAGGGCTCACTCTCCTTTATGTGTGTGCTGCTGTTTTACTTGGGGTAACTATCAAACTAGACTGCCCTGTCACAGCCAGTAAGAAACATAGAACACTGTCGGTGTTCTTATTGCCTGCTTTTGGTTTTCACTTGACTTTTGTGTGTTATTTTGCGAACAGTATGATCACTCTGAAGGTGCTCAACAGCATCGTTTTGCTGGGGACATCTTGTGGGTTTGTCAAAGAGGCCAACATGGAAGAAAAGCTCTTCGACCCCCCTCCGTCTGTTGCTTCGAGCCGCGCCAACTCCAGAGCTCACCGAACCAAACACGTTCACGTGTCAGCACACCAAGGTAAGACTCAGCTTCTCAGTCTCTCACTTTCTAAACTGGGGAAATTATACGTCATGCGTGGTGTTTTTTTTTTTTCCTGTCACCACCAGAACCCATGACGGCTGACAGAGTAGGAATATCACTGGCTTCTGTCAACCCTCCTCTGTCCAAATCGGCAGAGAGCTCCACTCCCACGCTTCCCAAAAGTGACTCAGACACATTTCTCACTACGCCTGACGAAGACAATGACGACAAAATAATCAACGCCGACACAGGCCTGGAAGAGGAGGGGCTTAAACACAGAACACCTAAGAAAGACTTGCTGGAGATAGACCGCTTCACCATCTGTGGCAACCGGATAGACTGAACGCCATAGTTAAGTGTCGGACAGCACGGCATGATTCAGGGATCAGATGCGGGTCATGGAGCATGCTCAGACTGGACTTGTACTTGTGCACCTGACCCCTGGAGTATTTATTTATTTATTACTGACAAAACCAGCCAAGGAATAAAGCTGTCAATACAAGCATCAGAGACCACTTCAAATGGCTCCAGTTGGTTCAGTTTCTGTCCCCTGAACCAGGTCTACTCTCAGGATGGGATGTAGCTGCCATGGCAACAGCCAGACAGCTGTTGATGACAATGGGAAACACTGGTATGCATAGCTGGACCGGGATATAAAGAGAGAAACCAAACTGGATACATGACATGTACAAAGTGTGTTCAATGGAGGCTTTACAGCTGGACTGTGCAAGTGTGTGTTCAAAAGCACAATCATGTATAGCAAGGATTTCTTTTTAGAAAGAACAAAACTTCAGTTTTTAGATTTTTTTCAAAGGTCTGAAGATTTCTGATATTTGAAATGAATTTTTTTTTTTTTTTATGAATTTCAGATCTTTTTTCTAAAATCAGCCATGCTCAGATCCAGGATAATAACTCAGTCACATGATCACACACTGAAATCTCTGAAGTCATTTTCTGGAACACACACCGACACACATTTAAATTGGTTCTTGCTTAAAATTTAATCACTGACATTGAGCTCAAAGCTGAAATCTAACACTGTTAACATGGCTGCTGTAACAGATACAGTCCAGTGTTACAGGGACTTGGTTGTAGCTTGTCCCACAGCTGACATCCACCTCCTTAAGGTAAATCTAGAGGCTGAGGGAGACGCCATCTAAGTGCTGCAAAAACTGAGCAGTGCGTGTCCTCTGAAGCTGGTGAAGATCGAGGACGGTGTAGAACCAAGTACAGAGCCCATGAGGAATGGTGATAATTCTCATCTTTTTTAGAAACGCGCATCTTGCCAAGTCATTTCTACTGCAAACCTTCTGCTGATCATGATGTAAGAGTAAACCCAAACTCTCCATCAATCACAAAGTAAATGTAAAGTCAGCTAGTATGATGAATGAAATTAGAGCATGATACAGTTTGATCACATAATGTTGCAATTAATGAAACTATCAAAAGCCCAGGATAGACATGGACCAGTTGTAGTCCCATTCACACAGGCTTTGTTGACACTGTTAAAGGGGTCACATTTTGCTAAACCCACTTTTATTAGTCTTTGGTACATTTATTTATGTGTTTGGGGACCGTAATAGTTCAAAAGGGTTGAATTTGAACCCTCCAGGTGCTGCAAAGCTATCTTTATATTCATTCCGGCAAAAATTGAGTGGATTTCTACAACGCGTTTCAATTCCTTCTTAATTTATTACATTGCTACATTATATAACTAGTTAAGTCATGAAAATTGCACATATAAGGTCAAGATTTCCGCCAAACATTTCTCCGAGTACACCATAATTATCAGCAGCGGTTGTTGTAAAAACTGAAAATATGTCTAATCTTCGAGCTGATTACCTAAAATGTTCAGTTGTTGGTTGTATTAACGAACACAGGTGGCTGAACGGGACAGAAAACAGTCAACAACCTGGAGGGGGTGGTGGGGCGTGAAGTGGCTCATTTGCATTTGAAGGGCCAGCGCTCAAAACAACCTTTCTGGTGTCATTACATAAATTTTACAGTTTATGTAGACCACAGGGAAATGTTCTAAAATGCATAATTCCTTTTAAAAAAAAAAAGCAAAATATCACTCCTTTAAACCTTAGTGCTCAGTCCAGATATTTTTTTCCTCAGATATGGTTAATATTAGATTCCATTTTCAACTATTCAGTCTTCATACACTAACAACATGAAGATCAAGCAAACATGGCAGTAACTGTGTAACTTAATGTGCAGGGAAAGATGGTCAATTTGATTTTGAGGATGAAAAAGAGCCACAATTTTTCCCTGTCAGGAGTCCCGCCAGGTGAATGTGGATCAAGAGTGATGGATGTTACATTGCAATTCTGAACATTAGTACTGAAAATTCCACTGTCCCTTTGACTTGTGCCGTTCTCACTAGTACAAAAAAAAAAAAAAATCCAAGTTACTTTTGTCAATCTGAACATAGCCATATAAATCTGTCTGAAGTACATTTTTGCATGAGTGCATTGTCTTCAGTCGCCATCTTCATCGTTCTGACACAGGTATATTTACCTTTGAGTCTGGAGGTTTAAATATCATGCCATTTGTGTTGATATTGTTACTTTGAAGCACTGAGATAGGACCGTGTTGTGTTGTTCCAACATTGATTTTGAAGTGAATTCCAAGCCAGAAAGGCATAAAATGCTTAATTTTTGTGAGACTTTTTTTTTATTATTTAAAGTGTTCTTTTCTAAACTTCTTGAATATATGTCACCTGTTACTTCATCCCTCAAGCGCATGCGTCAGCTGTAAAAATTAGACAAATCAAAGGAAAAACCAACTTGAGGCTGCCTGCACATCAGTTCTCTTTGGTATTGATTACGCTGGGTTACAAAAAAATGTTTTTTGCAAGTTGTCTGGGTTTTTTCAACTGAATTAGGACCATTTTGCACCGCTAAATCCAAAAATGACATCTGTTTTTCTCAATCAAGTCAGGTTTTTTTGCTAATTTGATTTTGAAAAATTTGATCTTCTCACAAAATTGATTACATTTTTGTGACTTTATCAGTTGATTTTTTTTATATAGTTCTCACCCAAAATAGGTTTTAAGAGAAAAAAAATCATTTTCTAACAGGATTCCTGTTAGGTACAATGGTGTATTCACCGCAGATGTAGCAGAATACGTCAGGCTTATTTTTGCAAGATCTTCTAGTCAAAGCCATTTCATTCACCTGTAATATTAAAAAAACCATTAATCATAAATTGGCAAAAGTAAAATCTTCAGAACTCGTTTATTGCAAGAAATATGAAATAATTTTTTATCATATGATGTGAAAATGCCCAGAAATGTAAGCAAAAATGTTAAAAAGCCAATATGTAGCATAGTTCAGAAAGTTGACCTGATTGAGAAAAATTAATGTGATTTTTGGATTCAGCACACCAAAATTATCCTGAATCAGCTCAAAAAACTTAAACAATAAATTTGTTGTTGACCAGTGTTATCTGTGAACTCTACTGGAAGGATGAACATATGAAGGTAGATTTTGTTTCTTTATTATTCAGTCAAAAGGAAAGTTGGTTTAACACAAAAAAAAAGTTCAATCAAAAAACACTTAGCTTCAATAAAAAAGAAAAAAAGGGTTTGAATGCAAAAAAAAATATTGAAGACCCAAAAAATTGCATTTGAACACTTTGTGTCTTTGATTAAAAAGGGTTGTTTGTTTTTGATTGAAGTGAAGTTTGTTTTGATTGAAAATAATTTTTTGGGTCAAGGCAACTTTCCTTTTGATTGAATAATAAAGAAAAATCTACCTTCATATGAACACTTCTTCCAGAAGATATTCAAACATTTGTTGTTTTGATGTTAAGGGTTGTCTAACACATGGGTCCAAAATCTCCCATAGTCGTGGTCTACGGTGGAGACCTTAAGGGTATGTTTACAGTCCTCTCCCATCAGAGTTTTCCTTTTATTTGTCACTAGCTGGCAGGTGATCGGAACCACAAAACAAGCATATTTTTATTTTGGAAATTGTGATCTGATGACATTTCTTGGTGAAGCTTGGTCTGTGATTTTTTGTGGAGTTTGACAGTGCAGTTTCAGCATCATTTATCATTATTCATACCATAAACTAAAATATTACATGAATACTGGTGAAGTGAAAGCAGTGCAAAGGTTAAAAAAAAAAAAAAAATCCGCTCTCAACCAGGTGTTTGCTGCTAGTTTTGATCATTGAGACTATTTCTAAATGCCTCTGCACCTACCATCGTGGAAAAAATTATTAGACCACCCTTGTTTTCTTCAGTTTCGTGGTCATTTTAATGCGTGGTACAACTAAAGGTACATTTGTTTGGACAAATATAATGATAACAACAAAAATAGCTCATGAGAGTTTAATTTCTGAGCTGATATCTATCCATTTTCCATGTTTTCTTGATAATAACCAAAATCACTTAAGTTCTTACATCAATAGCTATGGCATTGTACTGACAAAAACATTGCTTTTAGGAATTTCCATGTTTTCTTTTCTGTCTGTTTTAGTCACATGATACACACAGGAGTTAGTACTTGGTTGCATAACCATTGTTTTTGATGACTTGATGGTCTAATAATTTTTTCCACGACTGTATTGTTATAGATGCTGTGGAAGTTGAATATGTTGTTTGACTAGCTGAGAGTCACACACACCATCATATGTCCACAAATCCAATCCCTGCTCGTCCCCGTCATGTAGCTACAGAGTTTTCTAAAACAAATACCTGGTGATTTTTCAAGACCCAAGAATGCCTTTTAACTCTACTTGCCACTTTCTAATTCATACAAAGATGGAAGCCAGAAAAGAAAGAATGTAAACCTTACAGTCTTTCTTTCAGTTCTTAAATTCATAGTATTTTTTTTTTTGCATTGGTTTTTATTTTTAAGCAAAACGCTGCTTGGTTCTATAAGTCATGTGTACTGGTATTACATTAAAACCGGGTCTAAGTCTGACCTTAAGAGAGAACAGTCGATAGAAATAACTACATCCCATGAAAGACGAGTGGATGCCTCATGATTGTGTGTGTGAGTGTTGTGAATGTGAGTGTGATGATTTGAAGTGGATGAATGGAGCTCAATCTACCTAAAAACATACTATGTGTATGAAACCGATGTCATTGTTTTTATTGTTCATGTACGATCCATCTGCATAATACAGCTCCTACATGGATGACGGAGAATAAAACAAGATTTTGCTTTATAAGACTTTCTGTGGTGTGATTTCACCGCCTCACAGTTGTGTGTTTGTGTGTCTGTGTGTGAAAGCTCCAGATCAGTGGCGGGTGTTTCAGTGAAAGGAGTCAGTGCGGACTCTGTTCACAGGGCAAACACTGCAGTCCACTGTTCCCCCTGAATGGTTATTTGGAAGGGACTCTGTCATCACACATATTCAGACACAGGATGGCTGTTTTTTTTTTTTTTAACTCTGATGAAATATGTGCCACCGGATACATGACTTGTGTTTCCCTTATTGTGCAGACATATTTTACTTCCATATTTTACCTGTAAATGCACATATGAGAAGATCAGAGAGGAAGCGATAGAGCACTTCCACTTCAAAGACTTCAAAGCTATTTCCCAAGACTTACACAACTTGTGTAACAGGCTAATGTTACTTTTTAACTGAATTGGATTTACCCTTTTTGAACTTAAACCTTCTGTATTTCACCCTACACTTTGTACAGTCACTGACCTGCCTCCGGTTCATACAGAGACCCTCTGTGATTTTTAGTCTGAGCCTCCTGGTAAACAGACACTGTGACACTGCCTGGCATAGTCTTCAGCTGAGCAGGTGTGATGGTGGACACACACACACACACACACACACACACATTCAGACCACGAACATGTTCAGTCTGAGCTGCAGAAATTGTGCAGCACCATGACTCTGTTCCTAAGAGAGCGGAATCTCAGCGCTTATAAAGTAAAATCCAGATATTTTTCATGAAATATCTCAGAAATCCAATTATAAATCACAGCTTAACAAAGGTGAACATATAACTTGTACAGTCGCGGAAAAAATTATTAGACCACCCCTTGTTTTCTTCAATTTCTTGTTCATTTTAATGCCTGGTGCAACTGAAGGTGTGTTTTTTTTAACAAATATAATGATAACAACAAAAATAGCTCATAAGAGTTTAATTTCAGAGCTGATATCTATCCATTTTCCATGTTTTCCTGATAATAACCAAAACCACTTCAGTTCTTACATTAATAGTTATGTCATTGTACTGCCAAAAACAGTGCTTTTAGGCATTCCATGTTTTCTTTTCTGTCTGTTTTAGTCACATGATACACACAGGAGTTAGTACTTGATTGCGTAACCATTGTTTTTGATGATCTAATAAATTTTTCTGCAACTGTATGACTAGCTGCCTCATGCATATTTGAAGTAGTTACTTCTGCAAATAAGACCCAAAATATGAGGAGTAAAGCCAGCCTATAAGTACAGTATATGGTATTACACTGGTCTGCATTGTTTTGGGAAATTGTGTGCTTCACATGTAAGATAGACTAAGTCATATGTACTTAAATAAGATGAATTGGAAAACAAATGACAAGTATTTTCATTTAATGACGTTTTCAAGATACACAAAGTATGTCATGTATCATACATAGATTTATGTATATTTATATTATAGATTTATAAGTCTTACACTAGAAGTAATCTGTCAAGTCAATGTATTCTAATTACAGACAGTGTTTTGAAGTAGTAGCTCAGAGACAAACTCTCTTTGAGTAAAATACCCATTTTCTCATTAATTTATAGAATTTCACATTTAAACCCAAGACTGTATCACGAAAACTATAGTCAACCAAGACGTTTGATTGAATGGTCTTTATTAGTGGCCAAAATCTGGAAAAGTTCCAGTATTTTGTTCTGTTTGTCTGTAATATTAAATAAAATGTACAGGACAATAAATATCTGAAGCATATAGAATGCATTAATGCCAGTTATATTCTGTTATATTTTGAATTGCGAACATGTGCGTGTTTTTGTTTTTTCTTTATATAAAGACATTTCCACATGAAACTGATACAGAATAGGCGAACAAATTCCCCAGGAAATTAAATGTGATCCTCAAAATTTGGACCCCAGACTGATTTAAATGCTTCCCAACCCTGCACCCATTGCAGCAGCAGAACTAGTAAATAAATGACTGATGAATAAGTGCAGTTTGTGTCCTCGTGTCCTTCATCAGTATTTATCCACGCATTATTTTGGCACTGCCCAGATGTCCAAAGCTTTTGGTTTGATATTTGTAATTTTGTTGCTAGATACATTGAAAAAAATTTCAAGTTGTTTTGGAGAGATGTGCTTTTTGGCCTCTTTGATATTAATAGATACTGTAATTAACAGTTTTCTGGAAAAAAAATAAGTTTTTGGGTGTTTTTTTTGCATATCCTCCTGAAACCCAGCAATGCATTTTGTCCTCTGTAGGGGACAAAAGTTTGACAGTTTTACTTTAAAAATACTGTCCATTGCAAAGGACATTCCATTAAAAAAATCAATCAATAAATAAAAATAATTTTAAAATGTATCTGAAAAAACTGTTGCACTATGCAGAGTCCAATCAAGACAACGTTTTAATGTAAAAAAGCTGAAACTGTCAAATTCCTGGGTCTCATGAGGATATTATCTTCATGAAATGAGTAATAACTAATATTAGAGTATGATAAAATGTGAGAAAATAGTAGCAATTTACCAATTAGCACCATTAAAAATGTTTTTATTCCATAGTTTTCACACAGTATATCACTTTCTGATAAATGTTTCTTTGCTTCAAAACTTAAATGCATGGTGTCCAGCTGAGTGGACATTTTTGTAACTCCATGAAAAATAGGTTCATAAAAATAAATAAATAAAAAATAACACTGGGTTACAAAGAAATGATTTTTGCAAGTTGTCTAGGTTTTCAACTGAATTAGGACCATTTTGCACCGCTAAATCCAAAAATGACATCTGTTTTTCTCAATCAGGTCAGGTTTTTTTGCTAATTTGATTTTGAAAAATTTGATCTTCTCACAAAATTGGTTACATTTTTGTGACTATCAGTTGATTTTTTTTATATAGTTCTCACCCAAAATAGGTTTTAAGAGAAAAAAAATCATTTTATATCAGGATTCCTGTTAGGTACAATGGTGTATTCACCGCAGATGTAGCAGAATACGTCAGGCTCATTTTTGCAAGATCCTCTTGTCGAAGCCATTTCATTCACCTGTCATACTAAAAAAACCATTAATCATAAATTGGCAAAAGTAAAAATTTTCAGAACTCGTTTATTGCAAGAAATATGAAAGAATTTTGTATCATATGATGTGAAAATGCCCATAAATGTAAGCAAAAATGTTAAAAAGCCAATATGCATAGTTCAGAAAGTTGACCTGATTGAGCAAAATGAACGTGATTTTTGGATTCAGCACACCAAAATTATCCTGAATCAGCTCAAAAAACTTAAACAATAAATTTGTTGTTGACCAGTGTTATCAATTGCATTGTTTTTTTTCATGCCTAAAGAGGAATAAAAACACTCAAGACAAAAAATATTGACTAAGGTTCTCATAATTCATGCATGAAAGGGTTAATACTGGTAATTTTACATACTTTACACAGTTTGTCATTATTTGCTGAAGATCTTCATCTTTGTAAAACTGGCAAAAAAAACAAAAACAAAAAAAAAACAGTATTTATCCACGCAGCGGTCCATCATGTCATGCCACGCTCTGAGGTGACATGGGATTGGGTCAGGTCCGCCGCGCGCCGCAGATGCGCCAGGCAGGCTTTCAGCGTGCACGAGCGTTCTTGAGCTTTCCGTGCCCGCGAGATTAGGCTCCTCGCGTCGCGGCCAGCCGGTGAGAGTGAGTGCACGAGAGAAAGCTGACATCCCGGCAGAGCGTCGACGGAGCCCACCTGAGGATGTGTGTGGAGTGTCTGTACGGGGGAACCGGCAGGAGCTAGGGCGGCCTGAGCCTCCACCTGTGGATGGTAACTCTTCAACTTTCCCCCCCACGGACCCGTGTTCACCTCTGCTGCGGGGATAAGCACCGACAGAGACAGGTGTCCGCTCACGTCACCGCCCGCCCCCCCCCCCCCCCCCTCCACACCCCGCGAGGCTGTCGGACGACCGGGCTGAGGAGTTTCCCTTTAGAACCGTGTTTACCTCTGAGTGGTTTTTGTACAAACTTTGACTTTTTTTCTGAGCCATGTTGTGGACGAGTTGGCTCGTCCTGCTGCTCTGCTGGGCGGCGACAGGCGACGAGCTGCAGGCGGATGAGAGGAGCGGAGCCCCGGCGGAGGTCCGGGCGGACTCCCGCAGGCAGAGAACCCCTCCACCGGTGGAGCCGCTGGACTTTGGTTTTGTACCAGCTGCCGTTTATGACACCCATGCCTACTACGAGCCGGGGCCCGTAGGGATCCTCTTCCATATGGTACATGCGTTTCTCTACGTGATTCAACCGAACCCATTCCCCAAAGGTGAGATTACTACCCCCCCTCCTCCCCCTCCTCCCCACACACACCCACACACACTCTCCCTCCCTATTAGTTGATTCTTTTATCTATTTAATATCTTATTTGCCATGCACTCAAAGTACCTGAGCCTCATAGGGTGACATGACATCAAAATACAGCTCCAGTGGTCACATTTAATTACCAAATTAATTTCTTTAACAGCTCCTAATTGTCTTCTTCCTGAGGCACTACTCTACCCATTTCCATCTCAGCCCCTTCTTTATTTACTTATTTAGCTCTGACGGGTAATAAGGAATTCTAGCTCCAACAGGTGTTTTTAACTGTGCCACATAGAGATTAAATCAGACATTTAGGTGAGATGTTGTTAAAAAAAAACGTGAATGTATTAATCCTGAGCGGAAATATTGTGACAGTTAATTTTATGCAGCATATATAATATATATAATAAATACACATTTTATACAGTACATGAAAAGAAGAAAAAAACATTTTAATGTCAGATTTGTGAGTCTCCAAATGTGAGACTCTTGAATGAACTGGTCACTGATCTTTTCCACACTGGGAACATAAGCTGTGTCACAGGGTCACGCTAAGACTTAACTTTACTTGGTGCTGTCACAAACATATAGTGAAGTTCCACTATTTTTATTCTGGATGTCGACCATTGTAATATTAAATAAGAAAATCTATAGGACAGTTAATATCTGAAGGCAGTTTAGCATGTATTAATGTCATTGATATTCTGTTATATTTTGAATTGCCAACATGTGTCTGTTTTGTGTTTTTCTTGACAAAGACATTTCCACATGAAACTGATACTGTAAAGGTGCACAAACTCACAAGGAAATGAACTATGTGATGCACAACATTGAATAGGAACCCTGAACTGATTTAATGGCTCTCTCAAAGTGGACACTTCATTCTTTATGTGGGTGGCTGTGGTAGAGTCCAATGACTGAAGCGTCGGCGGTTCGAATCCTGGCTCACACTGTCCACATGTCGGAGTGTCCTTGGGCAAGACACTGAAGCCTAAATTGCTCCCAGTAGGGCCTGGCAGTGCCTTGCATAGCGGCAGCTGCTCATTGGTGTGTGTGCGAATGGTTGAATGTGAGGCTTTGTGAAGCGCTTTGGGCACCATGAAGGTGTGGAAAAGTGCTATATATGTGCATTTACCATTTACTTTAAAGTGCCCGGTTAATGTTTCCATCCTGCACCTGCACCTCACAGAAAAAAAGTAAACAACAAAGTCCGAAAAATTCAGAGATCTGGCAGGGGAAGTTATTTGCTCATGGGTGCTGTTTCTGAAGTCCTACTCTTAGAGGTAAATGTGTGTTATACCTGTACTGTCAGACTTCAGGGTCCAACCTTTGATTAAAATGACATTTGGTCAAAACATCAAGTAGGATGCACAGGTGGGCTGTGTGTGTGTGTGTGTGTGTGTGTGTGTTGAGCCCATAAACCACTGATATGAGCTGATTAATGGGGCAAGCATCGGATCAATACCAGTTATTGCTTATAAGCACTGCAACATTAAGGAGGTGACTAATACACATGATTAATAATTCATAATGAGCTCTCTTAATAATTCATAATGAGCTCTGGTCTCTTGCCCTAGTGATGTAGTCCAGTAACCCAGTGATGGATGTAGAGCTACATCCAACTCAAAGAGGTTTGTTTGTGTGTTGTATATACAACTGTGAGTGGTCACGTTGGAGGATGACACGCTGCAATAGGATTGGAGGTTTTAAGTTGCTGCCATTTTGGTGTCCAGGGTTAGAGCCACTGGCTGGGTAATCAATTAGCAGATCAGCGATTAGAGGAGGCTTTCTCAGTCACCTGCATCACTGCGTAATACCTTAATCCAATGGACCATATGCTGCTACTGCCAGGGACTTTCCAGTATGATTCACTGTCACACACAGGTAGACCACCCAGATGTCAAACATTCCAACAGCACATACCAAGGTCATGCAAAATCATAAGTCTTCTACTTTAATATAATAAAACAAGTGTGCCTTATTTTAAGGTAAACTTTCACTTTAAGACTGCATTTAGCCCACATTATCTCCTATCTATTTACACACCCTGTACTCTAAAAAAAGAAAAGTTTGTGTACAGTTAAAAATAGTTAGAAATAAAGCCATGTTAAGCAGGTAGTAGCTAAATTAAACAACTACATAAAAAGCCATTAGGCCAAACAAAATAGCTTTGGTCAAATGGTACTATAAAATACTACATTATTCTTGTACTTCACTCATTCTTGCCACTTAGAAATAAGTCTTAATTGATGGATTGTGTACATAAAATATTTTTTTCATTATTCATCATTTACTGCTTTTCCTGCAGTTGATAATTAATAAGGTCATTCATCACTAGTGTTTAAACTTATAATTCCTAATAGGTCTTCATTATTTAGGTTAGAACATATTGGAATAACCTAAAGGTAAAGCTGACATTTTCATTGCCATCATGATATTAGCATGTATGATAAACAGATCACAAAAGACTGCCAGAAAGGTGATGAATATGAAAAAATAATTTTATGTACACAAGCCATCCATTAACACTATTTGTCCAATCAGATACAGGCTAAGATAACCATCAGTTAGTTTCTTTAATTATATTTCCATCACAGCATTGAACCATGTAATCGGACACTGAAGATTTTCCATTTGTCACTTAAAGGCATTATGGATTCAAGTGTGGCTTACACAAACTTTTTTTTTTTTAAATCATGCTCAATTTATGATGATGTGGAGACAAAAAAAAATCCCACATTGGGCACCTGAAACATTATCAACTTCAAAACATAAGAACAAAGAAAAGGTTGACTAAGAGGGTTTTTCAGGTCAATATAATGGAGGGAGTTTGGAGCAGGAAAAGGGCGTTTAACTTTCTGGAAATTGTTTTTGTTTTTTTGTTTTTTTTTCTACACCATCCTGAATGAACATGTAGATAACTGAAGAAATCAAGCCTTAAGTCGAATTTAACCTAATAAATATTAAATTAATGAATAATGAATTTGGAAATGAGGATCAAACCAGCAGTAAAAGTTTAGAGAACTCTAGACAGAATTTTTTATTGATTTTCCAGTTGTGATCAGAGCCAAGTTCTACTGATACTGAGGGTAAAACGGTTCTGGTCCATCACCTCAACAACATCTGCCACCATCAGAGATAGCTGACACAACACAAAGGAAGTAGATTTTTTTGGTGTGTTACTTCTACTTGGCTAAAAGAATACTAACTGAATGTTTAAAATAAAGATAACCTGTCTATAAAAGATGCTACATTAAAGTGTAGGATCTGCAAAGTGGATATATTTTCTTGGTTTTATGTTAAATGTCAGTTTGATATCAGTCAGATTATTGTTTCTATTAGTGTATCCTGTAGTACTACAGTCAATGGTCAGGGTTAATGCGTAGATAATTCGTAGTTGGCTGTCTCAGAGGTGAAAGGTTGAGTTTAGGGCTAAAAGTCCAGGTTGAGGTTAAGTAATGGTGAAAAGGAGGCTAACATGATGCTGAAAAAAGACATAATACATACCTATACACCGAATGACATTAGAAAGGAAGTTGGAAAATAGAGTCGTAATGTACAGTATTTGTCAGTTCAGTAACTGTACAGAAGACATTATTTACATATTCTTCACCGATGCACTTTGTTTCCTCCTGACTCACCGATCTATGCGAAGGCTGCATTTATGGTGAAGAAGCATTTTCAGTGAGTGAGGAGGCAGTGTCTTATCCCTCTGATACACACAGGGTAGATTAGAGGATTAGCATCCACAGGGCTAATGCTAACATTGCACTGCTGCTAACACTACTACAGATGGTATTGTCTCACACACACACACACACACGCACACACACACACACACTCACACTCACACTCACACACACACACACCAAAAGTGGGTCATAGTCCTAGTATTCGTCTGTTTGCCTTAATTACTATGATTGGTAGTAGACAGGTTGTTTATCAGGAATCAAGTTTCTTAAGTCAGATCCTCAAGACAAACACAGATGAGTTATCTGGAATTACTCCTCCAAAAGGCTTACTTTATTTGTTTGTGCTTTAGATTTGCCTAAGTAACCCAATTCAGGAGGCATAAATCTTTACATATCTGCATGTTATGTAAAAATACCCTTACATCTGTCCTTATTTCACTTGAATTCTCAACAATCTGGGAAAAAGTTGAGAACAAGAACTGAGACGTCAGACCAATCCTTAAATATAGTCAAAGAATATAGAAAAGACACCCCACATAATCCTCTTTAGGTGTTTTGCACCAGGTCACAGTATGCAGTTATACTTATTTTAGCTTCTGCTGTGTTGAAAATGAATCCTTGTAGTATTGTATAACACTGAGT
Source organism: Sphaeramia orbicularis (assembly GCF_902148855.1). NCBI lineage: Eukaryota > Metazoa > Chordata > Actinopteri > Kurtiformes > Apogonidae > Sphaeramia > Sphaeramia orbicularis. The sequence continues at coordinate 52,584,041 of NC_043957.1, read as the reverse complement.
TAAACTTACTGTACAGTTATAGGATTTGAGACGCTGCATAACTACACATTGACAAACCTCTCATGTTGTAATGCTGACATCATTTGCGTAACAGCGGTCCACAACATCATTATATGTTCACAGTATGTCATGGATTTTAATGAAAATCATAATTGTTTCAAAACATTTAGACAGAAAATGTATTTTGTCTGTACAGGTTTACAGAATGATTCACTTCATAGGAAAGAGGGAAGAGCATGTTTCAGGGACAGATGTCTATTTAATATTTATTTTCTGTATTTGTCAACTATTAGAGCAGATTGTTTGATTCACAGTTCAAAGATTAGAAACAGTCTGACGTGTAAATATTTCTGTAGTTGAGCTCATAATATCCAGTGGAAATTCACCACAATCTCTACATCATCAAAAACCTCCTTTGTAGTGACATGGCATGTTACTATGTGATTTTTGGTATTTTAAAACAGTTATCATGGCTTATAAAGTTCAGTATTTTACCTGTGAGTCATTCTTGGTGTTTTAGAACTGACTACTAAACTTACTAACCATGTCAGTTGCTGAGTTTCTGTACAAAGTGAAGGAAATTTGAAGCAAACTATTGAAATGTCAGTAAAAAAAAAATGTAAATTTTGCAGTTTCCATAAGTAGTTTTTGATGCAATACTTCAAAATGCACATAAACAAACATACACATTTGTGCTGTAACTGTTTGTTCTGGTCTTAATTGTTTTTGATTGTTCGGTTGCATAAGATCTTTTCAGTAATCTCTCAGAGCAGATCACTGTAGAGGATTGTGTTTGCCTATATATTACATGTTACATTAGAGGGTTGTTTTCTTGCAGTTAGCGGAAGCATAGTTTGATTGGTTGATTATTTTTAGCATTCAGATGGTTTCATTTATTTAATCTAAATGTAATGTTTACTCCTCTTTGTTACAGATTAAATGGAATTAACTCAACTTTCACTAAATTCTGCTTATTAAAAAGGATTAAAAGAATCACGTTTTCTCTGTGTAAACAATCAATTTCAGTGTCTGGCTACTGCAGTGGACTTTTGCATTTCATGTTTCATGTCATGCTTATCCCCCCCTTGCTCCTTTCGTTTGCGGTACCTTCCTCTTATTCTGGGTCACTGATCTAAGCTGTCTAAGCTTAACTGCCCTACTGGCTAATGCTAACTAAGTAGCTGAGAAACAACAGGTGGCATCAACACGACTCAGATGTGCTCATATGCTGCATCTGCAAAGATAACAGATTTTCACCTTACATGACGGCCTGACGCCTCCTGCAATGGGCCACCAGGTCTTTAATCAGTTGTGTACAATAACAAAGATCTCAAACTAAGACAGATACTTACAGACAAGATGAAGCTGCTGTTGAGAGGATTACTCATATGGCTACAAAAGATCCCCAGATGACTCCTTTTACTGACCAGAGAGGCAAACACATTTTCCCTTTCAGTGGTGCGAGACTCAAAACTGATGATTTCTAGGCAGTCTGTGTTTCCTACAACTACTTAACCTTCAGAACCCTAAATAGCATACATTTTCTGAAATGTTTAATAACTTCTGAACATTTAATCCTATCAATATATTGACTTAAGGGGCCCTGTGCACAGCCCCACTACTTCCTTAACTTCAGGCAGCTCCTTTATTCCCTGTCTTTCATTATTAGATACACTGATTAATCCAGGTGTGTCAGCTAATTGTTGTGACTACTGTGATCAGGCACATCTGGATTAATCAGTGTGTCCAATAATGAAAGAAAGGAGTAGTGGGGCTGTGCATAGAGCCCATTCAGGTTTCTCAGGCATCAAATATGACCCATTTGGACGTTCAAAGGCTCAGTAGGGAACATGGAAACACCGTCATCCTCTACAATATTAATTCAGCAAAAAAAAAACCAAAAAAAAAACATGTTGTCACTCTTTAATCAGTTTTGATACAGTAAGCTTTTAATTTATTCTGAGCTTTCTTATTGTAAATGCACAAGGTTAGAATAACCCAATGTACAGCTGTATTTGTCTGTGAATGTATTGTGTATATATATTGGTATTTTACCTAAAATATCCCAGAATTAATTGATTTTAATAATGAATCTAAATAAGTTGGGACCTTGTTGATAAGAATTGAATCTTCTCAGTAAATATATAATATTTAAAGTGCATATAAATATTATAGTGTATATAAAAAAAACGGTTGATTATGCAAATTTGATTGTGTGTGAGGTGAGTGGTTTGTATGGATGTTTTGTGTTATTGTAAAAATATACGGAAGAAAAGGTGTGTTAACAAAGCAAAGGAAGCAGATTTAATTTAATTATTAGTTTGTAAAACGGGGTAGGAGTCAATAAGTTATACTTCTTCCCACTCCTTTTCGAGTGCAGAAAAATTTTGTTTGACCATGTTGTATAGTTCTTTGTTATCTGATGATTCTATGTGCTCGAAATAAAACTACACTACTACTAAATAAGTAGCAAGTAGAGAAAATAAGACTTGAGAAGAGACAAAACCTATATACAGTTATTTAATGAAAGTGTATTTATTGTAGGTTTTTCTCCCCCACCTCACTTCTCAGGTGAACACCAGCATGTGTGTGTGTATCAGTGTATACCTGCTGAGTAACAGTTTGGGCGAGTCACTGTGCAGGTAGCTTAGCTGGCTGACCTACATACTGTAAGCACGCAGGCAGCTGGACCCAAATGGAGTCTTCAAGCCTCACTGTTCACTTCCAGAAAAACACACAAATGTTCAATGCTCTTCACGAGGAAACAGTGACACTATTATTCACAGTGTTCCTCATAACCTGTGTTTTATGTTGTATCTGAAGTGTATGTCTGTGTCTGTAATTAGTCAGCTCCATCATCATGTTTTACACTGGATTAGACAACAGTGCACAGTACAAATTTACTGTGTACTTTACATGAGTATTTCTATTTTTTGCCCCTGTATACCTGTACTCCACGACATCTAAGAGGCAAATATTGTAATTTTTCTCTCTTGCATTTGTCTGACAGCTTTAGTTCCTTTTGTCTTCCTGTGTAGTAAAACCATGCATCTCAAAATATGTTGATTTTAAAACTTTGTTAAAAAGCCTGAGTACTATTTCCTGTTTTAAACTATCATTATTATATTAGCCGTTCTAATAATTCTATCATTATTATGTATGTTTCATTTTATTAATCAAAGTTTTTGCTTTGTGAAATGATAATGATGACAATGATCTTTTGAGAAATTTCTTGCTCAACCAAAAAAAATCAAAGTACAACCTCTTTACTTCTTGTCATACATTGATTGTGAACATTGTTAGCCTCATAGCATAATTGCCGAAGTCATATTTTTGGCCAAATTGTGATTTCTGCATGAAATGAAGCAGCAGTGTTAGAAGAGTGAATTTACACAGATATCACAATTTGGCCAAAAAAAACCCCCAAAAAACAAATCTGTTATGAAGCTACTTATATATGACATATGCATAGTTTTCGAATTCATTTTTCACCATTTTTTGTTGTGAGTTAGACTAAAATCATGAACTGAAAATAAATAAATAAAATAAAATAAAAAAATCAAGATGCAATATTTTGGCCAGATCACCCAGCTCTAAACTGAATAATGAGATGTTCATTTATGGATTTAGTTTTCAATTCTTCTCATTTTTTTATTGTAATATCATGAAAAGTTGACTGTTTAGAGTCATAGCTCATGGGACAGTGATGCTACAGAAACATGATCATCATACACATGCCTTTCTGCAGAGTGAACTACCCAACAGTATATAGAATCATATACAGTCTAATAATAAAACACTGATAGGAGCCCTTTTACAGCTCAGTGACTACTTTCCTTTTTCTGCTTTTCATTCTTCAAGTATATTTGCTGATAATACTTGTATACTTTTACTTAAGTAAAGTTTTGGGGCTTTTTGTAACAGTATTTTTAGGGTGGTAGTCGTCCTTTGCTTCCACCTCTGGAATTACACTTGTAATAAATGGTGAATTGAGAGGGTTTTCTTTAAATTCTTAACTATGTGTTCTGTTTTTGTTTGTTTTCAGATCTCATTGTAAAGGTTATCCAGCAAAACATGGGGGGAATCAAAATTGAGGAATGGAGAAAGGTATGTAAACTGAAAAATGATCCTGCAGCTATTAAAGACTGATGTACACTACTGTGCAAAAGTTTTAGGCGGCCTTTAGATTTGTTGTTTTTGCAGTGTTGAAATAAACATGCATATTTATTTCTCAGTCTCTTTTCTACAGATACAACAAGAAAATACAGGAAATATGTGCACAGCCTTAAAAGGGTTCTAAAAGTTAAAGTCATCATCTAGTGTGACCCCTGACCCCATGACATAAAGCAGCAAAAACTGACATGTGTTGAATGAAACCTGTGAAATATTATTTTAATTTAGATGAATTCTTAAGTTTAATCACATATTAGTCAGTATTAGTATTAGTCAGTATTAGTTAGGATTCTTTTGTGTCACTGGTTAGTGTTAAAGTTGTTAGAATAGGTCACATCTTGGTCAGACTAAACTGACGGATTAATGATCACAGGACTTTACCTTAGGCACACTTTTAAATACACATGCCCACAGATGATCGTAAACAACTAGAGATTAAGAGGTAAACACTAAATAGGGAGTTTTACATAGAGCTGAGTTTTCACATCTACTTGACGTTAGAGTCAGATGACACCAGTCCATTTTCTGTGACCCCAGCCCACCTAGCACAAGGGGGTCAGCCCATAGTTTGGAGATCAGTTTACAAGGATTATAAAAGTGATGTGGATTGGAATTTCTGGATCCATTTCCCTGCTTGGGGTGTGGATCCTCAGCTGAGTTATATTTTGTTTGTGATCAGATCAAGTCAATAATAAATGTATAAAAATGAGACCTAAAAGAATCCAGACTTATTCTTGGAGCTTCCAACAAAAGAACATGTTGACACCTGGAATAAAAAATCAGAAAGTGAATGCCAAAAATTTCATATTGTCTGAACAAAAGGATTAAAGATATGTTAAGTGTAAAAAGAAGGTCACACTAAATACGACCACTTTGGTTTACAGATGCTATTTTTTTCACTGAAACTTCTGTTTTTACTGCTGTAAAGTATGTACAGCAGTAAAAACAAAAGTTTCAGTGCGCATATTTCCTCTATTTTCTTGTTGTACGGCATCTGAAGAAAAAAGACTGAGAAATAAATATGCATGTTCATTTCATTGCTGCAAAAACAAATCTAAAGGCCACCTAAAACCTTTGCACAGTTCTGTATAGGCTATGTTTGTGTAATGCAGACATCTTGTAGTTTAATGTGATGTAAAGATAATATCCTTGCTACAAGTAAACAGCATCCAACCAGTCATACATTTCTAATCATTTCACGGCCTAATGTGACAGAATTTTTCCATATTAAAACTTTAAGACTGTACTTGAGACGCATGAAACTAAGAACTATGTTGATAACTGAATAAAATGTTGAAAGGACTTTATAGTATCACATTTGAATATGCTCTGTTTTGTTAGCAGTAATCTAACCATTATTTTCTTTTGTCCGCCTTAACTCACAATGCTGCCTTCACTTACCTCTGTAAAATTGGGTTTTGGCTTTGTTTTAATCTCACACTGACTGTGTTCTGTTTGTTTGTGTTTCTCTTGTCATGGCTTCCACAAACGTCTGTGTACATGTGATGATGTGTTATAGCCAGAAAACGTTGTCCTGTTACTACAGGTAAACCCCTCTCCACAAATCACTTTACATTCAAGCTACAGTTTTGCTTAAAAGATCACACAGAGTCGTGAAGGTTGATGGTATGAGTTGTTTCTCTGCAGTGGATCTACTACGAGGCCGGGTTCCTCATATGTGCAACCGTCGGGATCGTGTTCATTGTCCTGATCCCTATCGTTGGAACATGTTTCTGTGTGTGTCGATGCTGTGAGAACTGTGGAGGGGAGATGCACCAGAGACAGAGGAAGAACACAGACTGTCAGAGAGGCTTCTACACTGCCTCACTCATCACTACTTCCATCTTCATTATGTGAGTTATCATCTCGTCTTCATCTTAAAGCAGTGTTTTTCAACCTTGGGGTCAGGACCCCATGTGGGGTCGCCTGGAATTCAAATGGTGTCGCCTGAAATTTCTGGGTAGCTAATTGAAAAAATTAAAAAACTTACTAATAAAAAATATATGTTGAGTTGAGAGAGACAATCACAATACATAAAAGACATGACAAAGTGTGAAGCTGAAACTGAAGCACTGTGGTACTGTTTATCTGTCAAATGTTCATTGTGGTCGGTTTCAGATGCTGCAGCTCTTTCATAATTTATAGTTTGAGTTATTGTTTGTTCAGTATCAATTGTCAGCCTCGTAAATACAAGCTGGACTGACTGTACATATCCTGACCAAGGAAAATAAAATTCTCACTTTGTGCTGTAATCTAAACCTGGCTTTTCTGCCTCCGTCCATAATAATATATATTATATAGACTAAATGTCATCTTAAATGAACGTTTATTTGCAACATAGTATAGCAAACTATTACATGATCGAAAACAAATTAGTTTTAGCAAAGAAAAGTCTCTGTTTTGAATGTCTGGGGTCGCCAGAAATTTGTGATGTTAAAATAGGGTCACGAGCCAAATAAGGTTGGGAACCACTGTCTTAAAGGCTGCAGTTGTTGGTTATTAAAACTTCTGAAGTGGACTCATCCACCTCCGCAGGTTATTGACAGACTGGGGCGCCGTAAAGGGGGGGTAAACATGACAAATTTATGGGGTCCAGCATCTCCAGGGGGCCCAGTGGATATAGGTTAGAAGTTGTGAAAATTTCATGTAAGCTCCGGAGTAAAAGCGAGGCATAGAGGCTGGGAGTTGGACACATTTATACATAATTTATTTTGTGGAGGGCCCACAACATTTAACCTTTCATGGGGTCCATAATTGGTGGCGGTACCCCAGTTGACAGACAAAGATTTTAAAAGTTGAAGCAAGATTTTTATAGCTAATGAAAACTAAGACTTTTTAACAGTTCGGCAGTTCAGTGTGTAATTTATAGCGGCTTCTAGAGGTGAAGTTTCAAACTATAACCTTTTCAATCCCCCTCACCTCACCCTTCTTTATGGTGGTCGCTAAAAACACTAGAGGCCATCATTAGAACCAAGGCGGGGTTTGTGTGTTGTTTGAGTTTGTCCCCTGCATTAAAACAGAAAAAGAAGTCTGTTCAGAATTATGATGCTCCAACATGATGATTCTGAGGAACATGACCCACCCCCTCTGTAGATATAAACAGCTCATACTAAAGTAACAAAAATGCATTGTATTTTACATTAAAATGAAAACATAAATATGATTATCATGTTCCATTTCTGCAATTAGATCCTGCTAAATCCTGCACAATAACTGAAATAACAGCCTCCAAAACCACTAAATCTAAGTAGACGCAGCACAAACTAAAAATAAAAGAAATTGCATGTAAAGTCGTCTTTGTTTTGTTTTCCCCTCAATTCACACTGTATGTGGTACAACATTTTTTGGCTAGTAGAAAGATCTAACTAGACTGCCTCTGTCAAATACCAAACATTTTGTGGCAATAGATCTTGTGACTATAGATGTATTTGGTAAAACAATTAAAGCAGATTGGTTTTGACTGTGATATGATGTCAAACCTTTGAAAACTAAAATTAATCATCTTTAGTCAGTATGTTCAGGAACTATCAGGACTATTTGTCCAAAACTGTGGCTGTCAACAGAGAAACACTGGTAAAAACATAACCTCCAGGCATTGCAGATTATCTTTGGCTATAAATGCTTTGGTCTGTGGCAGATCTCTGTGCAACATGCTTGTTTTCTCCTTGGTGAAGTTAACATAACAATATAAGAAGTCTAATAAGAGAGTCTTAAAGGAATCATCTAGAATGAAGACACTTGTACTAGAGGTTGTAGCGACAACTGCAACTGTGAAACTCCAAAATGAAGAAGACTCTGGGTGTGAATGAAAATTACTATGATACACATTATTTACATATCTGCCTTGATAAAGTTCTAGGCTAAGACCAATACACTAAAATGATATAAAAACCAATACACTAGTGCTTCTCTTAAACTAAAAACTGAAATACAGCTTCATCACAGGTTATGGCAGTGACATAAACTGACTCTTTGCATAAAAATTGGAAAAAAAATGAAGCAGCTTGCGAATTTTTTTTTTTGTCACTTTCAAAACTTTTGGAGTTTTCACTGGAGGCGTTGGACTCTAGTCCACCGCTATGGGCACACTCAGGGGACTATGAACATGTTGGGTGACAAAAAAACCTTTAACATAGACTTATTTTGTCAGTTGTAGCTGATACATAACTGTTTGTGAGTCCTAAAACCAACTTTACTGTTTCTAAATCAGGTCTGCAAAAAAAGAGAGCTGATTGATTTTCATTGTTTTAAAAGACTATATTTGACGTCCACATTTATGTTTTTTGTCTCATACTTTACTTGCCCAAGAGAGTATTGGTTTATATGTCACCCTTAATGATTATAGGTTTTAAACTGTTTATACTTATTCCCTCCAAGCATGATATTGGGATAATATTAAATCAATTGTGCTTGACAGATAATTTTGATTACTAGCCTCGAGGACTTGAGAATTTACCCTACATAACCATAATCACTTTACCCTACGTAAGCAGACTTCGCTTCATATTGATATCCCCCAATCTAAGACCAATTAATTTTTTTACACCACAATTGCAGGGGTTGCCTTCAACAATATACTTGAAACTATGGTAATGTTAATTTTGGCAACTTCAAATGAAAACAGCAACTTTTGATATGCTGAAAAAACTTGTCAATTTTTGATGTAGTGTTTTTTTACCCTACATAAAAGAGATGATTTTCACAAAGATTTCAGTGACAATAGGTGAAATTGACAAATGTCTTTGCATGGCCTCAACATACTAGAAATACCCTTTGCATCCATGTATTACACTTATGTGCCAGGTAAATGTAGGCCGACTCGTTATCATCTGAACAATTTTTTTACCTTTAACTGCATGACCATGCCCCTATATAAACCTGTGACACAACATTTGGTGTTTATTCTAAAGTCCAGGTGGGAAAAATACATATTGTGTAATGTAACGTTCTATTAACTTTTTAAATATATGAAAGACATTTAAAAAAAACAAAAAACATGTATTTATTCTATATATTGTATATCTGTCCCTCTCTTACATCATTTCACATCAAAGCATCTTTGAGTACTTAGAAAAGCGCTATATAAAACCGATGTATTATTATTATTATTAAATCATATATCATTTATTTTTTTATCAAAAATATTACTGATTTTGTTTTGTTACCAATCAATAATGCATAATACTGTTCATATATCAAAACATCTGTCATTTTGTGAATTTGTGAATACCTTTGTTGTACTCACAGATATGTTTTGTGCATTTAGATTTAATTTTATATTTGTGAGACATATGCACATACAGAGCAGGACATGTTGTGCAGTCCAGTGTACCTGGGGACAGGTGCAGGGTCGGAGAAATCTGATCCAAACTGTGCAGGACAGTTCGGTGTTAGTGATATCACTTGGCTGACTGTGAGAGGGCCCTCTGTCTGACTGAGTGCTTTCACATCACAAACATGCATGCTCACACACTCAAAAACACACACACAAAGTGACAGTTTGGAGATATTATCTGATCAACATTTGTAATTCTTATTCCTTTCCATCGTGTTACAGAACAGGCTTCCTCTCTCGGTCCGGCTGTGTTATTGAAATGTGACACTTCAGATATTCATGTTTTCTCCATTTTTGAGCCTCAAAACACAAACAGAATAGTTTTGGTTTAGTTCCTCTCATAGAATTCCTAAATTATCCTCAAATAATATGTGCATTCAGTGAGTTTCACCACATCAGGGAGCAACATCAATCTAAGTATATAGTGCTGCTGCCCTCTGCTGGTCACCAGTGGCTACTGTGTCTAAGTTTTTACTGATCTTGATTGTGTTTGTGTGTTCCAGTGTGGGTGTGTTCATTGCTTATGCTGCCAACCATAACGTCAGCGCCCAGATCAAGAGCACGCGACGTTTCATCAATACCAACATGAGAGACCTGAGGACCTTTGCTAACAACACACCTTCAGTATGTATTTACAAACACAAACAACACAGAAAAGATACAAACACACTTCTAACAAGCATAGGAGACATTTTTAGGTAAAAAGGAAAGGACACACAATGAGTTATTAATCAAGATTGAGTTATTGATCAATACCGAATTCAATCAGCGAAAGGGCGTAACTGCACATACTTTTGTCAGTTCTTAAGTTATGATGAATAACTGTTATTATCTCACTGGCTATTATTACAAAGTCCATTACATCTATAATGTCCTTTCACCTAGATGGTTAAGTAGCTCAGATCTGTATTTTTACCAAATTAATAACATTCAGTGAAGAATCTGATGTAAGGATACTAATTTTATCCCAGTGAACCATTTCTTTTAAACTGTTAAACTCCATATGCCCGCTTTGTATTCTAAATAGAGTTAAATGTTAATATCAAAAGATGCAAGACACATTTTTTGGAATAAATGCATAACATTTTAAGTCCACAAAGTCAAATCAAACTATATGAAACTACCAATTCTACTTCTTTGGTTGTAAACCGTCAACATGTAATCTCTAATATAATAGAAATAATAATAATCTTCTGTTGCTTTAATGTTTATGTTTCCTTTCCTGTTACAGCAAATCGAATACTTGACAGCACAGTACGCCACAGCCAAGAACAAAGTCCTGTCAGATCTGGACAGTAAGCACAACCTCAAAATAAAGTAGTTCTCATGTTTTGTGTGCCATATGTGTGACTATGACGCGTTACCATCAATCTGTCTGTTTGTGTTTCCTGACAGACATTGGACCTTTGTTGGGCGGGAGGATCCACAGTCAGCTGGAGAAACAGGTGGTTCCTTCATTAGACACTGCTCTGCGCATGGCAGGAGGTAATGCACACTCTAACTTAAAATAGCACACACACAGTATTTTATGCCAAAGATTTCAGAAATGTATGCATGGAATCAAATGTTAGAATAAGTCGACATTGCTTAATGCCTTTGTTAAGGCTCTGTGGTATGACAAAAAATAATGGGACATATTTTCTTGTTTGGTTTGGTTTATCGAAAATACTGTGCAAAAGTCTTGGGCCACTTTTAGCTCTGTTATTTTTGCAGGGTTGCACACAGCATACATATTTATGCTTTATTAAGTAACAAAAATGGAGGAATGTGCGCAACACACAAAAAGTCTGATATCTTTGTATAACAGGGTGCTTGCACAGGTCTTGAAAGACTTAAGGAATTTTGAAACACTGTTTTCCAGACCTTGAAAAGTCTGGAATTTTGTGTAAAAGTCTTAATAAAGTATGGAAAAAAGTTTCTGTCATAGTTGAACTTTAGAGTATGCTCAAAGTCACATAATCTTGTAAGATGAGAAATACATGTGGAAAACTTATAAAAAAAAAAAAGGATATGATTTCACTAACCGGTCAATACTGGAATGATTCTAGTAAAACTTGTTTGTGTGATATCCATGCACTTTTGTGATTTTCATATGTTTTGAAAATATTTCTGTCAGTAAAACATAATTTACTGTGAATAATGCATTCATTCATTCATTCATTCATATATTCATTAAAATTAACTTTTCTACTACACACAACAATCTCAACCAAAAAAGTAGGTTGAGTAGTAGTAAATACATAAAGTCATGGTCTTGGTCTTAGCACAACACTGTCCTAAGTAAATAATAAGGTGCTTACTCATATTTTATTATTTTTCTCCTTTTATTTAGGACTTTTATTGACAATTAAGAACGTAAGAAAATATACTGAATGTGTAAAACACTTTCAAGTCATAGTTGTGAACAAACTAAATGAAGGTATAAAATTTGAATATGATACATTTGCATCAAACTTGTAAAACTTCCAAGAAGAGGAGGTGATTTAACTACTCCCCTTCTCCTCCAAAGAAACTTTTTGTATGTTTACATACACCTGACACATTTTCCCTCATGCATTCTAATCAGCAGTATGTTTTTAATGTATTATTATTATTATTATTATTATTATTATTATTATTATCACTGAAAAGTTAAATATCTATTTACGCTGATATATGGGATGCTTGATTTTTGTGATGGAAAGTTTTGAAGCATGACATATTCTGTGTTTCCTCTCCGTATGTATTATAGCCTATGTAATGTTATTGAATTATTTAAATGCTAGTAGAGCTTTGTCATTGGGCAGTTTGGATGGTTAACCATACCTGAAATCATAGAGCTGCTGCATTTGTGCCACATAGAAGAATATAAGGTATCACCCAAATGAAGAAAATATTGTTATAAAGAGTGAGTCATGACCAAATGGAACAAACAAGATAAAATAAGACTTTATTTATAATTATAATAATGAATAATTTAGTATAATGTGCAATAATAGATGTTTTTCTACCATCAAATAATACACATACAGTATATTATCATAACACACAGTTCTATAATTTGCTGCATCGTGAATTCCTGAGGATGTTCATCAAGTGTTACTTCATACAGTCATGGAAAAAATTATTAGACCATCGAAAACAATGGTTATGCAATCAAGTACTAACTCCTGTGTGTATCATGTGACTAAAACAGACAGAAAAGAAAACATGGAATGCCTAAAAGCACTGTTTTTGTCAGTACAATGCCATAGATATTGATGTAAGAACCGAAGTGATATTGGTTATTATCAAGAAAACATGGAAAATGGCTAGATTTCAGCTCTGAAATTAAACTCTTATGAGCTGTTTTTGTTATCATTATATTTGTCCAAACAAATGTACCTTTAGTTGTACCAGGCATTAAAATGAACAAGAAATTCAAGAGAACAAGGGGTGGTCTAATAATTTTTTCCACGACTGTATAAGAGATGGGACTTTACAGCAGCTCATGATTTTCTTGTGTATGCGGCTTTCTCTGTTGTGCGGTTGTTTCTGCTGAATGCTGAAGGCACCGTTTAAAGAGCGTTCACTTTCCTTTTAAAGTCTCATTTTCCTCTCTCACTCCCTGACTCTTTTCATCTAAAGCAAAAGTTGAGAGTGCCATCAAAGGTAATCAGAGCCGATCAGGATTCAGTGTTCAAGTGCTCGTGACCCAGTGTCAGTGGATCCCACCTGTTCCACATCCTGTAGATCCTGATCCTGAACTGCTGTTGAACCCTGTAAACACTCATCTGTTGTGGTTTTGGCTTTGTGATGTGGACCTGTGATGAGTTGACTCAGCCTTTTTCAGTGGTGGAAGAAGTATTCAGTTCCTAAAAAAGTACACAATGGGAAAATACTCCACTACAAGTAAAAGGACTGCATTGAAAACCTTACTAGAGTTAAATAAATGTATGCAGTATCAGTCAAATGTATGAAACCTTAATGCAGTCACTGTGCAATAACATGGTCAATGCCAGTGTTTTTCTGTTATGTATGATGTTTTTAGATTCATTGTAATGCTGCATTAATGTGTAGGTTGTATTTTACTGCTGTGGATCTTTAAGGTTGAACACATTTACTCTTCATGAGCTCAAATCTGAGAGGATTTTACAGAGTTTACTTGGCTTAAGAAGGAGGAAAGCTTTAACCTCAGCCCTTAAAGAAACACTTAATCCTTCAGTTTATCATACACATTCAAAACCAACACATTTGGAGATATTTGATTTTCATTTGGTTTGGTCAGAAAGGGGATGAAAAACAGTCATTTGAGAAGTGACTAAAGCCCAGACTTTTTATGTTGTTTTTTTATGGTTTTTGAGAGCATGTTCTTTATTTGCATCAAAGAAAGTATTTATTTTGACCAAACAAATAAACTAATGTATAAAAACTTTAATAACAGGATATTTCAGCTTGTGGTCTTTATCAGGGTCATCCTGTAAGAAATTATTATTATTATTATTATTATTATTATCATCATTGTTATATTAATAATTCTTTTCTCCTCCATGCAATCTGGAAGTAGATGAAGTTTTGCTCGAACCGTCTGCTTTTGTTTAGAAAAATGTAATAAATTAAACTTTACTCTGGTGTAAGAATCCTCGCTTAGCAGCTCTAACCCTTTGACCATGCGAACTGGCATCTGGACAGTTCATTTCTCCACATGTTCAGATTAGATTAGATTAGATTAGATTAATATACATTAATATACATTTAAACATGTGCCATTCAGTAATGGTCAACAATGGTTTTCAAAACATTGGTTTGTAAAGATATTTTTGAGGGATACAAGCAAGAATGATTTTGGGTGTATTGATTGGTATCCTAAAACTGATTTGGGTTTGAATGTAGGAGAGACGTATATAAACATTTAGCTTCTGCCTAAGCCTGTTAAGTTCGGTTGACTTAAAATCAACCACATTGATTGTATGTTCTGTATTATGGAAAATGACTGAATAAACTTAAACCTTAAACTTCAACCTTAGATTAGATTAGATTAGATTAAATTTGATTCGATTCAATTAGACGACAACGGGGAAATTCAACGGTCAAGGCAGCAACAGAATAAAGTACAAGAAAAAGTGTGCATGCATACGATAGTGCAAAAAAGCTATTTACAATAATAATAGTAATGAGAACTATACAGACTATGTATATTTACAGCATATTGGAATATTACAGTAAAATTGCAAGATGCAAAAAGTCAGACAGTACAAATGACACACAAACGGGACAGGGTTACACTGTTGTGTTGTACAGTCTGACAGCGGTGGGAATGAACGACCTCTTAAAATACTTTGCCTTGTCTCGTGTAAAGCTGGCCAAATATTTTCTTGGCCAGGAGGATATATCATTTCACTCCACTTCATCTTAGATCAGTTCAACAGGATTCAGGTCAGGTGAATGGATGAGCCATTCTATGACAGATAACACTCCAGTCGCCTATTTTCTCAAATCTTGGGTGAATGTTGTGGTTTTTGTCGTTGTTCATCAACAATATGTACTTTAATTGTTTATTTGGTCAAAATAAATATTTATACCATTATGTAGTTTGTTGCATATTAACATAGGAACAAAAAACAAGTTTTGACGTGCCACGACACTAAAACTCCACAAAATACTAAAGTCAAGTACATAGACTTTAAACTTGAGCTCAAGTACAGTTACAGTAAAGTTTCATTCCACCACTGGAGATAATTCTGTCATATTAGTAGTTTTTTGGTGCATTTATATACACAAATGTATGTATTGTATTAAAATTATTGGGCTTATGTATCAAGTTTACAAATTCTGATTCAGTTTCATCCATTGTCTTTTTTTTTTTTTTTTTTTTTTGCAGCAATGCGAGAGACCAAAGAGGCTCTGGAGAATGTGAGCTCGTCCCTGGAGGTGCTTCAGGAGGGGACTGGGAAACTTCAGGCCTCTTTGTCCGGAGAACGGGCGTCTCTGTCCAACACGCTGTCTGACCCGGCCTGCACCAACGGAGCTGTATCCCACACATGCAACACCATCCGCTCCACACTATCCCAGCTGGGAGTCAGTGCCGACTACTCCAAGGTAGCGCAAGAATTTACTACTGTGCAACCAAATGAGATGAAATTAACAAAAACTAACATTCTAATTGGCCATATCTTCCGTGTATGTATATATATTGATGTTATCTGCCTCCTTCAGCTCCCAGATGTCTCTCATGCCTTAGAAAATGTCAACATCGTCTTGAAAACAGACCTCAGCAACATTGTACAAAAGGTGAGTTTGTGTTTCCAGCTCAGTTTCATCCTCTTGTTCACCTTTTGACTCTTTGACTGTTTCATACCAAACTCACCCTGGGTCAAAAACATCTTTATCTTTATCACCTTTTCTCTCCTTCTGTTCACTTCCAGGGTTACTCCTCCTTTAATGACACACCAAAACTGGTTAAAGAGCAAACTAAAAATATTGTCTCAGGTACACAACAATGTGTGTATGTAAATTTGTATGTGTGTGTAGTAAAAATAAATGAGATAAAACTGTTTTCAAAATCTTTTTAGTGAGTAATGGCATTAGATTATGTCAGACATTTTAGTTTTTCACGTGTATATTCTTTCTTCTTTTACTTTCTCTTGTATTCTTGTGGATGATGAAACCACAGCTCTTCCTCGTAAGTCCTTTTTCACTTTGTGTTAGAGCAACTTTTTAAAATAAATTCTGTCTTCTCTGAATTGACACGTTATGCACCTGGTTTCGTTTTTAATTTTCTGTTCGTCTTTCTGTGTGTGCAGGAGTGAAAGGCATGCTGGATAAAATTGGCACAGAGATTACCAGCTTCTCCAAGATGTTCCCAGTGGAAGCCTCTTTGGCCAATTTCACTATTTTCCTCAATGATGGACAGAAGAAGATTGAAGCTTACTACCCACAGATAGACCAAATGGATTTTTACAGGTTTGTGTGTGTGTTAATATTTGTGTGCACATTCTAGGCCTCACAAGATTATCTGTCTGGCCAATTTTAAGTTAATTTTAGTGAATAGACATGTAATGTTTCTGCTTCGTAGAGTATAAGCATCTAAGTGTCTGTGCTGCAGGTGGATCGGTTGTGTGGCGGTGCTCTGCATGGTTGTCTTGATCCTGGCTTTCAACATCCTTGGCCTGCTGTGTGGCACCTGTGGTTACGACAAACAGGCCACTCCCACCACCCGTGGCTGCCTGTCGAACACTGGTGGCAACTTACTAATGGCGTAGGTCACTGATGTCTTAACAAGTCTAAACTTGAATCATTTTACACCTTAAGGCAAAATTAAAAGATTTAGGGGGATTTAACCCTATAGCACCGAAAGTATCATATTTGAGATATGAGTTTTGAAGCCCTCTACATGATCAGTGTGATATTTTTTTACTTGAAAAACCTGACGTATACAATTAGATACATGCAATACACAGATAATCCACCAGGGGGGAGGAATTTGTTCACCAGAGGCCTTTCCAGTGACACTACAAGATTGTCAGGAGGCAGAACTTTGCCAGATTTGAAAAGGAATTACCAATTTGTTTGATACGTGTGTTATATTATGTTTTTGTTTGTTCAAAAATAATAATATTTGAGCATTGAGACCTGATGTATTAAATATGAAATTGAAAATCATACATGGAAATTGATATTTGAAAACATTTTTTTTGGTTGTTCAGAAGGACCAACCTCCACCAAGGCATATCAGTCCCCCCCCACCCCGATCACCACCAAAATGTAATCTTTTCTTCCTTGTGCTAGTATCAACATTTCCTGAAAATTTCATCAAAATCCATCCATAACTTTTTGAGTTATCTTGCTAACAGACAAACAAACAGACAGACAAACCCTGATGAAAACATAACCTCTGCTGTTACACTTGGCAGAGGTAATAAAGGCTCCAGTCTCAAAGGACTGGAATTTTCTGTCAATGATTTAATGGTTCAGGCTTTACAGGGTTAATGGTAATTTAAATGCCCAGATTTAGGAGTATTTAGGACAATCTAATAGCAGAAATGTTAAACAATAAAGACATCCTCTGCTGTATGATGATGTTTTAGATTTGATAACACTATCTATAGGGAGGGACTGTGCACAACACATTTTTAAGCTCTTACATTTTTTAGGGTTTTTTTGTATTTTTACGCTAGTTTAATATGACTGCAGCCCTCATTTGATTGCAGAAATGTATTGTTTTCTCTGTCCTGTATTGTTCATTGTAGTTTCTATTTGGCTTTGGTGTTTTTGTTGACTGTTGCCTCAGGAAAGCATTCAGTGTGTGCAATTTAAGAGGATCTAGTTATAGAAATGGAAGGTTAATGTCATAGTTATGTTTTCGTTAGTGTGTAATCACTAACGAAAACATAACTATGTCAGCCCTGCGATGAACTGGCGACTTGTCCAGGGTATACCCCGCCTTCGCCCCTATGTAGCTGGGATAGGCTCCAAGCGACCCCCGTGACCCTAGTGAGGATAAAGCGGGTTCAGAAAATGAATGAATGAATAGTGTGCAATCACCACAAAAAATGCCTTATAATAAGCCAGATACTGTATACCCACATATGGAGCAGTTAATCTTTGTGCTTCCATGTTTCTGTAGTAGCTCAAAATGAGCTTCCTCTTCTTCTTTTAAAGCAGATGGTATCCAGCATCAAGGTGCATTATTGTCACATAATATGGTTATTCCCTTAAGTAAAAAGCCAAGAGCAGAGAACACAACACATTTTTGCAGTCAGGGGGATTAAGTTAGTTGCAGTCGGACACTGACAGGCACTAAATATCATACTGAACCTTTAAAATGTCTAAATATGATTTTGATATAATTAAATTTACATTTACATTTTAAAATATGACACGATATAGATTTTGTTGGTATTATGCAATGTTGAGTGGAATATTTGTTTTCTCAATAATGACTAAAATACATGATACAACACAGAATACACAGAAGATTCCATTTTATTTTCTGCACTATATTATATATTTATGAAAAACACTGGTTATGCACGTTTGAGTATTTGTTATGAAATCTTAACCCTTTATAGGGCACTCATAGAAATACTCTGAAATTCTAAATTTCAACCTTTGTGTGTTATTGGAGGACATAACAAGACTTTATTATTTTTGAGACTTTTTTTTTTTTTTTTTAATTTTCATTTTGTAGAAAATCAAGGTTAATGATGTTACATGTTTGGGTCCTTACCATGAGTGGCAAAAAAGTATAAAAATACAAGAAGTATATATATATATATATATATAAAAATACATGAAAAACACATGTAAAGTGACAGGAACATGTATTTTAGAACATTAGAACATCACTTTTCTAACATTAGACCAACATAAGTG
Organism: Sphaeramia orbicularis; assembly: GCF_902148855.1. Classification (NCBI taxonomy): domain Eukaryota; kingdom Metazoa; phylum Chordata; class Actinopteri; order Kurtiformes; family Apogonidae; genus Sphaeramia; species Sphaeramia orbicularis. Next base: position 52,565,200 of record NC_043957.1, on the reverse strand, counting down.
CTGATCCAGACCCCTGTCCACATCCACATTCTCCCTTTGAACATCATTCCTTACATTAGTACCATTACTTCATGTTACCTAACAAAGCAGGTACACTCACTGTTCATGCAGAGGTGGACCTTACAGACCCTGATTTGACCTAAGATAGTCAACTCACTGTCCTCATTTGAACTGGTGCAGTCACTGTCTTGTAATATATACGGAAGTGACCAAAAATAGTCACTTGCCCGTTAAAGGATTAATAGTTAAGTCATGTTTTTGCCACTAGTTTCTTGTCTCTTATCCACTAAAACTAGACATTGTAGACCTGCTGCTCCAAAAGAGGGATGTGTGCTTCTAATTTCTGTTTATTGAAGCCTTTTAATTTTAACAAAAACTCAGATACAACAAATTATCTCCGCGTCACAGTAACATACATCTAAATTAGACTTTTTAAAAAAGTCTGTTGCAGCAGGTAATGAAACTCCTGTGCTTTCTCTCTCAGCGGCGTGGGCTTCACGTTTATCTTCGCCTGGGTGCTGATGGCCATCGTGACCACCCTGTTTGTTGTCGGTGGTAACGTGGAGAAGCTCATGTGTGAGCCACTGGCCAACCGACAGCTATTCAAGGTACTGAACACAAACTGTCTTCCTTCCTAATCCTGTTTATTTTTACTCTCCACTCTGCCTCTCAGTGAGTTTTCCTTGGAGAAGCTTTTATCTGTGCGGAATAGCGTTACGTAACGGACAACACCGCCGCTCTGTGCTCATAAATATCCGTGTGTGGTTCATGTAGATCATCGACACTCCTTTCCTGGTTCATCCTAATAAGAAGAACTTCCTTCCTGGGATGCTGTTCCAGAATCCAAACATTGACTTGACTTTGGGAGGCATGTACAGGTAACAATAATACACATTTACTGACCTATTTTTGATTTGAACAGATTTTCACCACGATTTTTTAATAGAAGCATATTAAATTACATTGAAATTAATGTCCCAGAAACTGCATATTTTTGTGTGTTTATGTTTTATATTTTGCTTAAATAATGATAATCAACCAGTGTGAATGTGCTGTGTTTGTGTTGTAGAGAGTGCTACGAGAACAACGGCCTGTACCACGCTCTGCAACTGGAGACAATGTTCAACATTAACTCCTTCCTCAACAGAACTGTGGTAAGTGTCTGTTTACCATTTACTAGTCATTCAACATTAATTTCATCTCAGAATATACTGCAGTAAAAGCCTCATTTGGGGCTTGCCAAGTGGTAACAGATGGTCAGCCTTACTACAGTTTTGTTTGCCCCTTTCACAACTATTTATGGTAGAAAGATGAATGATACAACATCATTTTGCAGGGAATAATGAGCACTTTTAGATGTGTGATTGGAAAAGATGTTTTAACCTACTTTTCTGGCTTAAAAATAGTAAAAACCCCTTGGTAACAGATGGACAGATAATGAGCATCTGTTTTGATTTAGTGATTTATTCCAAACATGCAATGAAATTTAACATATATGCACTTGCAAAACATACATAATAATACAAATATCAAGAATCATAACAATCTTAGTCAGAAGAAAAGCACAATAATTCCATTTACATGCCCAAAAAGGGGTGGGAAGAAGTATAACTTATTTAATCCCACCCCCTCTCCCTACAATATTATTAATAATATATGTCCCTCTTTTGGACCACTTTATAAAACCTGCCTTAAAGTGCGGTTCCAATTTTCATAAAACTGTAAAATCTTTATTTACTGTTGGTCCCCTAGGGTGTGTATTTTACAAAACAGTAAACAGTTTGAATTTTTTCAGTATATAATTGCATAAAATAGCAAGAATTTTGCTAAGTGTTACGGTAACGGATGGTCAAGAGGGCATAATTACAAGTTTCAATTGTTTATTCAGCATGTTTATTAGTATATACATTGCATATATAATATCTACAAAGTCAAATACCTTAATACATTAATTTAATACATTTTAACATATATTTTTCTCAGTTCATTAGATATTTGTAACCACTGTAAAAAGAGTAGCGAAAGGTTTTTACATTGACATAATTGATCATAAGTATAATATAGGTCCAATAGAAGAGGATCACACTTATGCTTTGAATTGCGCCGACAGACAAAGAATGCAAACATCAATTTATGCTGAATATATTGCCATCTAAGTATTTTTAAAACATTTTCTAAAAAAATAAAACTTGTGCAAGACGCTATAAGTAATGTACTTTCAAAATATAAGTCTTCACAAGGTGATTTTAAATTCATTTATTGATCTAGATGTTAACTTTCCCTTGGCCAGCCCCTTTTCTAGTTTAATTGAGAAGAAGCACAGGAATCAGTGGTGAAAAGAAGAAAGAAAGTCGGTAAACAATAAAAACTGCAATCAGAAACCAGCATAAACAATGATGACAAAAAACAATGGAAAGCAACTCAATGAAATAATGAAACAAATTAAAACATAAAATAAGTGAATCAGTAGATAAAATAACAAGAAGAGTTAACTGTAAAATATGGTGAAATGAAGAATTTCTGTTGCTTTTACATTTAAATTTACATTATAAAGGTCTGTGTAACCATTTGACAGATGTGCATGACAGCCTGTGAGTTTATCTGTGTGTTTCTTTACAGTACAACAAGGATCTGTCCAAAGTCTTTGACAGTGTGCAGGTGGATCTGCAGGACATCACTCTCCTGGAGCAGGCAGGCAGAGACAACCTCATCAACTTTGCCAACTCTGGAGTTGGACACATTGATTATGAAGCGTACATGGCAGAGGTAAAACTACTGCGTATGGACAAATGCAGCCCCTATCAGGAAAATGACGGTTAGGTTTACGCATATTATGGTGGTTAAGCATATATTAACTCTCCAGGAAATTAATAGAAGTCAATGAAGTGTTTACCAAGCTTTTTCTTCTGAGGCTCCATTTAAAAAAAAAAAAAAAAACAAGGAAAAAAAAAGCCAAATCATGTCAACTCATCTCCCAATATTCTATAAATCATTAAAAGGCCAGATTTATGTATAAATGAAAGCAGTTAACACGTTTTACTACTATCTCTTCATCACGTTATAATATTATCTTGGAAAAGATTTAGAAGAGAATTGTTTTAAATATCACATCTTTGTTTTATGCATGTGATAGAAAACATTTACACATTTTAAATACTTAGAAATGAAACAAAATAAATGCATTTAGGCAAAATTAGAATAGAATAGAATAGAATAGAATAGAATAGAATAGAATAGAATAGAATAGAATAGAATAGAATAGAATAGAATAGAATAGTCTTTATTGTCATTGTAACCTGAAACATGTACAACGAAATTTAAAGAAGTGTCAACCAGTCAGTGCATAATAAAAACAACACAGACACAAACATCACATTAGTAAATAAATGATTATAAAAACAAACACACACAGCCATTCATTCAATCATTACAAAAATTAACAAACTCTCTTTGACATTTTTGAAATCCCTGAAATACAAATTTATTGAGTGACCAAAAATGAATCTCCTGCAGCATATTTTGGCTCTGTGGCTTTATGGCATGAGCTCCAAATGGATCAGCACATTAAACATAACACGTGTGGGCTTATAATTGTATGTTTGTAGTCACAGGTTGTTGGATTTTTCATTCTGTATAACATTATATCAGGTAAAGGTTTATTTTAACTTAAAATAACTTCAGTCAAAATTAGGATTATACTTTGTCGGTGTCTGGAAGAACAGTGTCAATGCGTACGTTTTCCTCACTAGTCACAAGAACAACAACTTGAGAAAAGTTTTTCTTTGCATATTTGTATGGTTATTACGTCTATAGCTAAATTAAATGAAAATTATTTGTACTTCTACATATAAGCAAATTCATAAATCCTAAACAAACGTAGGTAAAATCTATAACTTTAAATTTAACAATGACAAAAAAATAATAATAATAATTCTCCATCTCTTCAATTCTCATTTTAGGTAAACAGGGGCGTCACTACTGTAGATCTCTTGTCATTCTCTACTGATCTGGAGGCTCAAGCTGATCAACTGGTAAGTCTCATTGTTATTTTTATCACATCGATGATACTCAGGTTAATAATAATGCGTTGAATTATGATTTAATGCGTAATCATTAGCTGGACTAATACGATTTATTTGACAACCATAGAGGCTAAAATACTTGTTGCTGCAGGAGTGTCTGTACATACATGTGTGTTTTTTATCTATGTATTTTACTGTTTGCTTGTTTTTCAGCCCCGAGGTGCTCTTGAAAATGCCCTGAAGGGACACGCCAGCAGCATCCGACAGATTCATAGAGAACAGGTGGTTCCACTGGAGCAAGCAATGGTAAGGATCTGTCTCACAAACACACATTTACACACCGAAACGTCATGGAAACTACAACCCACATGACATCTCCCAACAAAAAAATACTTCATCTACTTCATTCACTAACTACACTACGCAATAACAAAGCACATGTATTCAGCAAGCAGCAGAAGCAGTGTCTTCTTTAGGTAGCTGCAACCTGTATTTACTTTTCAGGCTCATTCTAACATTAAAGAGGTCATATTTTGCTAAACCCACTTTTATTAGTCTTTGGTACATTTATTTGGGTATTTGGGGACCCTAATAGTTCAAAAAGTTTGAATTTGAACCCTCCAGGTGCTGCAAAGCTATCTTTATATTCATTTTGGCAAAAATCAAGTGGATTTCTACAAACAGTTTTAATTCCTTCTTAATTTGTTATGTCTATAACAGGGTTTCTACGGGTTGTTAAAAAGCATCAAAAGTCATTAAATAGATTATGTGAAAATTAAGGCCTTAAATGGCATTAAAAAGCATTAGATTTGATGTCCAGAGGCATTAAAAATTTCAGTACACTTGATGGAAAAAAAGCATTGTTATTCCCAATTTATTTTGATTCTATAAACATTTAATAATTTTGATCGGAAGTATAGTGTGGTGATTGACAGGTGGAACCCTTTAGTTGGCTATTGTTTATGGCCGATGCACGAAGTCACAGCACCGGATGCTCGGAATGCAACATGCTGTGGTGAAAGAGTGGAGGGAATATCAGCAAATGTCAGAAAAATAGGAAAATGCAAGTTTCAGCAGAAGTGATTGGAGGAGGAACTATTCAGAACCTGGTTAAAACCTGTCGACGGTAAACTGTCATAAAACTATGTATAAAACTGTATCTGCAGTTGGACATGGGCATTAAATTTGTTTAAAGTGGCATTAAAAAGGGCATTGAAAAGCATTAAAATAGATTAGCTGATACCTGCAGAAATCTTGTATAACTAGTTACATCACAACATTTGCGCATACAGGGGTTGGACAAAATAATGGAAACACCTTCACCTCAAGATGATAATGCCCCAATCCATACAGCTAGAATTGTTAAAGAATGGCATGAGGAACATTCTAATGAAGTTGAGCATCTCGTATGGCCGGGACAGTCCCCAGACCTCAACATTGTTGAGCATTTATGGTCACTTTTAGAGATTCAAGTAAGACGTCGATTTCCACCGCCATCGTCTCTAAAAGAGTTGGAGGGTATTCTAACTGAAGAATGGCTTAAAATTCCTTTGGAAACAATTCATAAGTTGTATGAATCAGTACCTCGGAGAATTGAGGCTGTAATTGCCGCAAAAGGTGGATCTACACCATATTAAATTATATTTTGTTGACTTTTTAAGGTGTTTCCATTATTTTGTCCAACCCCTGTATAAGGTCAAGACTTCCGATGAACATTTCTCTGAGTACGACATAAATGTTTGTCAGCAGCAGCGGTTGTAGTAAAAACTGAAAATATGTCCAAACTTTGAGCCGATTACCGAAAATGTTCAGTTGTTAGTTGTATTAACGAACACAAGTGGCTGAATGAGACAGAGCAGTGCAGTCACCAACCTGGAGGGGGTGGGGCGTGAGGTTGCTCATGTGCATTTAAAGGGCCAGTGCTCAAAATGACCTTTCTGGCGTCATTACTCAGAAATATTGTTGAAGATGGACCTGTGGAGTTGAATTAATAAAGAATTCAGACCCAAGTATAGCATTTACAGTTTATGTAGACCACAGGGAAATGTTTTAAAATGCATAATTCCATTTAAAAAAAAGCAAAATATCAAATATCACTCCTTTAATAATTACAAACCTCCATCATTTTCTATAATATATTGCACAAAATCAGCTAATTATAACATGATTATATGACAAGCTGTTGAAACAAACCAGACAGCACAGACTAATGTTTTGCCTGTGAAAGGACATATGTTTATTTGATTTGACCTCAACTTTACTTCCTCTTCCTTCCTTCTTTTAATTTATTATTTGGTGACAGAAATATGTCAAAGCACGGGTAAGTTAATGTCTGGCCCTGGTATTGAGTGGTTATGTACATTTGTTGTAGCTGTGTGGTTCAGCTGTGCCGTACTGTGCTGTGCCATGATGGGTATATTTATTAACCCATAAAGACCCAAACCTCCACCAGTGACCAAAGGCATCTACTGATCTAAAATATTTAATACCTGTTGATCCACTAATCCTATCAATACATGTAAATAATTGGTGTAAATGCTGTTTGTCATCTTTTCATGGTCATCAGATATGACCCATTTGGACGTTCAGAGGCTCCGTGGTGAACGTGGAAACACCGTCATCTTCTACAACATTGATTCATCAGTAAAACCCATGGAGTTGGATCAATGACAGTGGATGGACACACTTGTTTTATGTTCAGTTAATGATATCTTTGCTGAAAAAAATCCCCTTTTCTTCAGTTTTCTCTGTTTTGATATAATAACCTTTAAATAAACTCTGAGTTTTCATTAACATATAAATCAAATAGAGAAAATAAAGTATAGGAAAATACATGTTTACAGTGAAAAATGCAAAATATAGAGGATAATATTTGAAGAAATTGTGATAAATCACTTTAGAATTGTTAACGGCAGATAAAAATTCATTTGGAAACTGCCACATAAATAGCACTGGGTCTTTATGGGTTAAAGGAGTACTAAAATAGGTGTTTGTTTTATTTGTAGGTATCTGTTGTATTTGATGACAGTGTGTGTTGTTTTTCTCATACAGAGTACATTAAGCCAGAGTATAAAACAGCTGCAGAGGACGTCCAGCGACCTGCCGGTAGGAAAACACTGAAGGCATCTGCAGAATAATGTTAACAAAACACAAAAAACAACGTGTCTGATTGTGATTTCAGGTCAAAGTCACTAATATCCTGAGTGCCATCGATGCAGCCGAGTACCTCATCACTCACAACGCCTCCCATGTAGTGAAGCAGGTAAATAAACACTGATGTACAGCATGGAAGGTGTAACTGCACATATGACCTGAATGTGAAACTCTGAAAGTGACACTGAATGTGAAACTCTGACGGGATGTCAAACTCATTTTACTTTAGTTTCCATTCAACCCATTTCATCTGAAGTGGACCAGACCAGTCAAATAATAGCGTAATAGCCTGTAAATAATGACAACTCCAAATTTTCTTCTTTGTTATATTGCAAATAACATTGAATTAGGAAAATATTTACATTTGCAAACTATCCAAACAGAAAAGATGTGAATAATCTGAAAAAAATTAAATTTCTTAAGAAAAATAAGTGATTTTAACAATATCAACTTATCATTTTTCCATGTGCATTACGAACTGGATCTACAAAGGTACAAAACATTTAGTAAAGGGCAGAAGATTGTTAAAATTTCACTTAATTTTCTGTAGACATTTCAGATTGTTCATACTTGTTGAGGTTATTCACATTTTATTGTTAAAGGATAGTTTATTAATGGAAATATTCTCATAACTTAATGGGGGTTTTTGCACTAAAACAAAGAGAAAAATTTGAAGCTGTCTTTGTTTAGAGGCATAATGTAATATTTTTTCACATTTAAACCAAGAGGAAAATTTTGAGTTATTATTAGGATATATATATTTTTTTACTATATTATTATTTTATTTATATTATTTTAATTGATCTGTATGTGGCCCCTGAACTGAAATGAGACTATTAATACATTCAGTTTAATTTTTGCACTTTGCAAATTCATCCCATGGGTTAGATCGGACCCTTTTGCGGGCCAGTTTTGGCCCGCAAGCTGCATCTTTGACATCCCAGTATTACTTGGATTGAATGGATGTGTGCAGTGATCCCACTGAGCAAGAACAAAGCCAACTTTGTGGTCTTCTGCTGCACTGAGACACATAATTCAGTGCTTTACTTAAATGTTTATACAACAAAGGTACTAATGCCATCAATCAGTGTGTATAAAAACTGCAGTCACGCATTTCCTAACTTTTTTTTTCCCCCCTCTCTTGGCGTTTAGGAAACAAAGGGCTACATAGAGAGCCTGGTGGGATACTTCAAACAGTACACAGAATGGGTTAAAAACTCTGTGAGTATGAGGAGTATTTTTCATGTGATGTTGTGGACTTTTTGAAACAAACATTAAACCCCTAAAAAAGATAATATTATTGAGCTACATGCAGTGTATTGAACATGGCAATGTTAACTAAATGAAGCATGATACCTGATTAGTTATTTTACACATTGCATTGCAAGTTTTCTATAATTAATTTTGCTCATTAAGTAATGTTTGTGTTTATTGTATTTTATACTATATCTATATTTATGTGTATCATTTAAAATATTGCTAATCGCTAAAACATGAGCTGTAAATGGAGTTAAATGGCTTAATTGTGATGAAACTCTTCAATACTGGTATAAGTACACATAATCGACAAATACGTAAAAATGTGAAAAGAAATCTGTTTGACAGGTGAAAAAAGCTCAAATTGCCACTGTTTTAAAATCTTCTCTAACCTTACCACCTTAGTGATGAGGCAGAGTCAAACATTAAGTACGACTGTACTTTATGAAATCTGAAACATTCCCACCTCTAATCACAGGTGTTAGGTTGTAATATTTTGCAGGCAGATTATGCCAAACTTTATTCATTTTCTGACAGGTTGAACTGAAGCCTCTTTATCAGTCTGTTCAGAACCACCAGACTTAGTTTGGCTCTGTAAAACTGCTGCCTCGATCAGTTATTTTGTTTGTTGGTTTGAATCCAAAGTAACATACTAAAACACAATAGTGGCACAACACATGCTACGGAATTGCTCTATCTTCAGAACATGTTAGTTGGTTTAGATGCTTCAGGGCTTCAGTATAGGTAAGACCCTATGATGGTTGTGAAAATAGTCCAAATGAAAATGCATCCTTAAATGGATATTGATTTCTAAGGTGGGCCTTTATAAGGTTTTGTATAAGTGTGCTGTGATTCTCTGTCACATGGATGAACCTGTAGAACTCCTGCCTCACATCTACACCTGCACATTAGGGGCAGTTTCAGAATCATTCAATGGGTGCAGTGAATGATGATGGACTGACACAGAACAGGGATACAGTTACACTTTAAGTAACTTATTTACAGCTCCTTAAGAGTGCATTTTCTTTCTTACCTCCTATTGTTTGTGTGGGACAGATGTAAATGTGGTTATGTCTGAGTAACACATCCCTCTGTGAGTAAAGAGTAGAGTTGACGATCACTGTTTGGCCTTATTGGTGTTTATTGAAGGCAAAGAGCCCAAAGAGTCCAGAGTATCAGACTCAGAATACTTTATTTATCCAAGGGGGAACTTAGTGGGTGTTACAGTCACTCCATTCAAGTATAATAAAGTAGCAGAAAAGAAATGATTAATACAACAGAAAAACATAAGGAAAAATATACAAATATATACATATGAAAAGCTTTAAACATTCAAACATAGACATATATAACTTTGAATATACATATTAATACACTCTATTCAGACACAAAATTAGAACAGCAATTTGTACAATATGTACTAGACAATGTATTATCAATATGATATTAATAGAAATGTACATAATAAGTGTGCAAAATATCATTGTGTATGATTATAATTATGTGGTTATATCCTCCTGAGACCCAGCAATGCATTTTTGTCCTCTGTAGGGGACAAAAGTTTGACAGTTTTACTTAAAAAATGCTGTCCATTGCAAAGGACATTCTATGAAAAAAATAAATAAAAATAATTTTAAAATGTATCTGGAAAAAACAAACAAACTGTTGCATTATGCAGTTTCCAATCAGACAACCGTTTTAATGGAAAAAAGCTAAAATATTTATGTTCCTGGGTCTCAGGAGGATAAGGTGGGGTTAAACAGTCTGATGGCCGCAGGCAGGAATGATTTCCTGTCGTTCAGTGGTGCATTTAGGTGGAATCAGTCTCACACTGAACATCCTCCGGTGACTGACCAGCACGTAATGGAGTGGGTGAGTGGAGTTGTCTAATATTGTCCTGATTTTGGACAACATCCGCCTCTCTGACACCTCTGTCAGAGAGTCCAACTCCATCCCCACAACATTACTTATTGAGGCCTTGTGAATCACCTTATTGAGTCTGTTGGCATACCTGTGAAGAAGTCCGAGTTATTAATAATTTGATGAACAGCTTTAATTTATTCAAATGTCTCCCATGAACACGTATTGTTTTGGAGATTTGTATTTAAAGGCATAAGGACACTGAGAATAGAGATCAGAATGGACTTAAGTAAAAAGTCTTCCCACTCCACAGCTGATGCCATGCACACACACTTCTTTCACAGCTGCATTTTTCAGATTTTTGCATGTGTGTGGTTTTTGCCTACAGCTGACTGCAGAGGTGGCCCAGTGTAAACCCATCAGTAACATTGTGGACAGCATGGAGATAGTAGCCTGCAGCTTTATAATCGATTCAGTGGTAAGACACTAGAAAACTGAGCTTGTGTGTGTATGTGTGTGTTTCCTCATTCATACAGTAAATGCTCCCTACATGTCGCTGGATTTCAACCTGAAACATAAACACCTCTTTGACAGGCGTTTGAGGAGTGAGGAAGGGACCGTATGTATGAGAACAGTATGTTCTCGAGCCTCCTGCATCCACTGAGATAAAACAGAGTGTGTTTTGCGGCAGGATGAGGAGCTACATACACACTGATTCTACAGTGTTTTCAGCTCTGGGCTCAGAGGAGTTGTAAAGTTTTATATTTATATATCAGCTGTATATCAGGTATGTGAGTTTGTCAGAGTTTATTGAGAGCTCAAACAAGCCACAGACTGTGGTCTATATAAACAGAGAATCTTTTATATCAGGGCTACAGCAGCTGCATCTGTAGCCACTGTACATGTACACACATGTGTCTGTGTATACGTACTTTATGTAACACAGTACACTCTGTATTTGCTGTATTTGTGCCATTTGCCATATATTACCTACACGTGCCTGCATGTATCCTCTCATATCTTTGTGTCAGATGCAGCGATGGAATGTAAATCATTTATACTGAATTCATGTATTGTGAAAATTTGAGTAACTTGAGAATTATTCATACCTCTACTCCACTACATCACAGACAAATATTGTACTTTTTACTGTGCAGATTTTTCGTACCTTTCCTGTCCAGTGAAAAGCACATATCTTCACATATGTAGCCAAAAACAATCACATAATGATCTTATAGAATGGGATGTATGCTGTATGTTACATTATACTGCAGTATATAAAGGATTCAAATAAGCACAATATATACAACAGAAACATGCACCATACACATTAATGCTGTAGTAAAATGGATAAAAAAAAAAAACATTACATACTTTTATACTTCAAGTACAGTTTACTAATATTTTACGTTTTAAATATTAGGACCTTTACTTGTTGTTTAGTTTTTTTCTTGTATTTTAACATAAGTAAAGGATCTGAACACTTCTTCCACCACAAATCAAATGTAACCAAAAAACAATGGGTAACTTTTTTGATTCATCTTTGCATCTGTAAAATATCATTTGAATTCACTGCAACAAAATGTCCTGGTTTTTCCCAGATTTCACAGCTTTTATTTACATCCTTACTAGATTATGCGGTTTACACGGCATTTAATTTTCTATTTTCATACAAATTTAGCCTTTCATGTATTACTTCCATTTCATCACAGTGAAAATGAACACATTCACATTTAGTTTGTTTTATTGTTTCAAATGTTACCAGAGCATTCTCTACTAAATATGGCTGCAGCTATTTTAGACAGTGTAAAAACGTCTGATTAATGTGATATAAATGCCCAGTATAGAGTTAGTTTCATCTGCAGGCTGGTGCATTTGACTAGAATTGGCCTTTAACCCTGTAAAGCCTGAACCATTAACTCACTGACAGAAAATTCTAGTTCTTTGAAACTGGAGCCTTTATTGGTCCCTCTGAACAACCAAAGCTTTTTTTTTTTTTTTTCAAATATCAATTTCCATGTATGAGTTCAAATTTTGTATCATATTTGATACATCGGGTCTCAATGCTCAAATATTATTTTTGAACAAACAAAAACATAATATAACACAAACATGTCCAACAAATCGGTCATTTCTTTTCTAAATTGGCAAAGTTCTACCTCCTTCCTCATTATTTAATCTTGTGTTCTCAGCCAGAGAGTCCAAATACAACCTTAGGGGGACCTGTATGTTCAAGAAAACAAAGGCAAGGACCAACACAGAAGGCAAATTATATCTGTAACTGGAGTAAAATTATGGAACAACCTTGATAGAGAATTAAAGACATGCACATCAGTCACCACATTTAAAAGGGTGTTTAAAACTAAGGTATTCAATGAATATAAAATATCTGTATAAACTAAGCCAATTATCAGTATGAATCCAAGATTTTGCTTAGATTATATTATTTCTTTATCTATATTATTGTTTAAAACTGCACCGTCTTGTTATCTTGTTTTGTTTCTGCAACTTTCCCTTTTGTAAATAGGGTGGGCATAAATAAGCTGTTACTTCTGCCCACACCTTTTTGCCCATGTTTAATATAGAAATCCAAACTGTATGTATGCATATATCATGTTTTGTTAAATGGACAAATAATCTACTTACTTGCTTGTATTGTCACTGGAAAGGCCTCTGGTGAACGAATGCCTCCCCCCTGGTGGATTATTCATGTATTGCATGTATCTAATTAGGTTTTTCAAGACATAAAATATCGCACTGATCATGTAGAGCAGGGGTCTCAAACTCATTTTCCTTCAAGGACTACTTTCAGCCTGATTTGATGTCCAGTGGGCCAGACCAGTAGAATAATTATATAATAACCTATAAATAATGACAACTGCAAATTTTTGTCTTTGTTTTAGGATAAATAAAAAAACATTAAAACTATCCAGACAAAAAAGATGTGAATAACCTGAAAAAACTGATAATTCTTAAGAAAAATAAGTGCAAATTTAACAATATTCAGCCTCAACTTATCATTTCTACATGTGCATTATGGATCAGATGTACAAAGACACTAAACACTTAGTAACGGGCAGAAAACAGTTAAAATTGTGCTTAATTTTCTTTAGACATTTCAGGTTGTTCATATTTGTTCACATTATTCACATTTTATTGTTACAGAATAGTTTGTAAATGTAAATATTTTCATAATTTAATGTTATTTTTTGCACTAAAACAAAGAAAAAAATAGAAGTTGTTAATTCAAGATTTTTTGCTTAATTCAAGATTTTTTTTGACTTAATTCAAGATTTTTTTTTTTTACTTAATTCAAGATTTTTTTTTTTTTTTTTGCCTAATTCAACATTTTTTCCTTAATTCAAGCTAATTTATATTTATTTATTTATTTTGCTTAATTCAATTCAAGACTGTGAAGTTTTTGACTTTCCAAAAACATCCCAGGGGCCAGATTGTAACGTTTGGTGGGCCACATTTGGCCCCTGGGCTGCATGTTTGAGACCCCTGATGTAGAGGGCTTCAAAACTCATGTATCAAATACAATGCGTTCAGCATTATAGGGTTAAATGTTCATTCAGTTATTTGTACATGATTTTGAGTGAGTAATGAAGGAGAAAGTGTCCAGTTGCTTTAACTCTTTCAGTGCCATGGGCCGATTAAATCGGCTTTACAAAAACAACCTTTAAAGTGCCACGGGCCGATCAGATCGGCTTTGGAGAACACGCCACATTTGTGTACAAACAAACCATCCACCCCCATTTCTTTCTCACATTTCAATGACGTTCTTTCTGTGTCCCCCTTTTGAGACCAATCAGACGGGAATTTGAGGTCACGCGACCGAATAATATTTTTATATCTTTTTAATGTTTCTTATTCTCCGGTGTTTCATCAGAGGGAGCCCTCCATGCCGGGGGGCGGCTGTGGACTCCGGGGGCTGTGGCGCCTTCTCTCACTGGGGTCCGCTCCTTTCTGGTGGGTGGGGGTCCCAGTTGGCCCTCTCCCACTAGTTGGGATGCGGGGCTGTGTTGCTGGTGCCTGGTTGCCGGGGTCGGCGGCTGCCTCCTGGTGCGGTTGGCTCCCTGAGACAGCGCCTCCTAAATTGATGCTTTACTTTTACTTGTACATTTTTGTTCTGGTCTACCCGTGCTCAGTCAGTCTTCTTAAGTATGTGTGAGCTTGTGGGTTTGCATGTATATGTGTGTGTGTGTGTGTGTGTGTGTGTGTGTGTGTGTGTGTGTGTGTGGGTGTGGGTGGGGGGCGGTACTGATTTTTATACTGATATGTAAAGCACTTTGTGCTACAGTTTTTAATGTATGAAAAGTGCTATATAAATAAAGATTATTATTATTATTATTATTATTGTTATAATAATAATAATAATTATTATTATTATTATTATTATGAATTATGCAAATTACGATCAATAATGAATCGGCTGCGTCCGGTGTGTTTTGAGTCTAATTAGCAATCGGTCGGATGTTACCGAGCGGTTTCCTGCAGGATTCTTCAAATATTATAAAAACGACGCGAAATACTGAAAAACGGCCAAATTCTGTGGCACTTTTAAGGCTTATTAGCCCCTTAACTGTCTGGCACCGAAAGAGTTAATGTAAGAAGCTGAAACCTGTGAATGTTCACTGTTTGTGTTTGTTAAACCTGTTTTCCAGAACACATTCTGGTTCGGCCTGGGGTGCTGCTCCATCTTGCTCATTCCCAGTATCATCTTCTCTGTCAAACTGGCCAAGTATTACAGGAGGATGGACACAGAGGATGTCTTTGAGGAGTGAGTATCACACAGACACAGGTTTTTACAAATGCAGGCTTCACACAGACAGACGTTACCTTCATTTTACTCCTAGTTGTTCTGAATCGTTTCTATTGTAGATGAAAATATAATGAATTCTTCTCTTTTTCTCCTTTTTTTCTATCATCACTGGCCGATTGTCCTCATGTTATTTCCGCTCCTTCTTCAGCTCCTCGTACCCATGGCTCGTTTCACTTTGATATCTGTCTGTTCTTCACACATCTTCATCTCCTTTTCTTAGTCGGAATGCGACATTCTGAATCTGGATCTCTTTTCCATCTTTGTACATCATTTTCATCTGAAATCATAAGCATGGTCTTTCTCTCACTCGCTCATTGTCCCTTTGGTCGTGGTTCTTCCGACTTGAGCATCTATTTCCGAGGATCGTTGCACCCTGATCACTTTCAGACTCTTCCCATTCTCTTTCTCGTTCCCACCTGACCTGTGTCCGCCCTTGCTCTTGTGTTGCAGTATGGGTAATACAGGTAACCATGGTGAACAGGTGTGTGATATCCATGGAAACCTCACTGTTGTCAGGTATGAGCAGACTCACTGCTTGCATGCCATGGTGTTAATTGGTGGAGGGATTTTCCTGTCCATGTGACTTCAAGTTCAGCTTTCTTCGCTCCACATTTGTACATATTGATAAAAAATCCCCATATGTATGTGCGTGTGTGTGTGTGTTTACATGTGTAGCTCCCCCTATTGTGACACTCTGACCCGGTTTCCTCGGGCCTCTGCTCCCCCGACTTACGCCGACTGGTGACCCAAAGGAACAGTCTCCTTCAGCAGTAAGGTATCGGTCATCCTCATCTACCATCGACTAATGACCATGTGACAAACCACTGTCATCATCTGAGACACAACATCCAAAACCACCCTGAAGACTGATTCTTAATCCACTTTGCTGATTTGTCATCATCTCATTCATCTTCTTCATCCTTCATCTGTCGCCCTTGTCTGTTCTAAAGGGGCCATATTTTGCTAAACCCACTTTTAGTTGTCTTTGGTTCATTTATTTGTATATTTGGACTCTAATAGTTCATAAAGTTTGAATTTGAACCCTCCAGGTGCTGCAAAGCTATCTTTATATTCATTCCGGCAAAAATCGAGTGGATTTCTACAACCTGTTGTAATTCCTGCTTAATTTGTTATATCTACAGGGTGGGGAAGCAAAATTTACAATGAACATTTAGTTGTTTTTTCTCAGCAGGCACTACGTCAATTGTTTTGAAACCAAACATATATTGATGTCATAATCATACCTAACACTATTATCCATACCTTTTCAGACACTTTTGCCCATATGAGTAATCAGGAAAGCAAACGTCAAAGAGTGTGATTTGCTGAATGCACTCGTCACACCAAAGGAGATTTCAAAAATAGTTGGAGTGTCCATAAAGACTGTTTATAATGTAAAGAAGAGAATGACTATGAGCAAAACTATTATGAGAAAGTCTGGAAGATAATATTAAAGAAGAATGGGAGAAGTTGTCACCCGAATATTTGAGGAACACTTGCGCAAGTTTCAGGAAGCGTGTGAAGGCAGTTATTGAGAAAGAAGGAGGACACAAAGAATAAAAACATTTTCTATTATGTCAATTTTCTTGTGGCAAATAAATTCTCATGACTTTCAGTAAACTAATTGCTCATACACTGTCTTTCAATCCCTGCCTCAAAATATTGTAAATTTTGCTTCCCCACCCTGTATAACTAGTTACATCACGTCATTTGCACATATAAATTTGAGGCGACCATGGTTCAGGAAGTGGAGGGGGTCATCCAATACCCGAAGGGTCGGTGGTTCGAATCCCGGTCTGTCCTAGTCAGTCCATTGTGTCCTCGGGCAAGACACTTCACCCTCACACTGGTGTATGAATGAATGTTCAGTGGTGGTGGGAGGGGCTATAGGCATGAATTGGCAGCCACACTTCTGTCAGTCTGCCCCAGGGCAGCTGTGGTTACAGGTGTGGTTTACCACCACCAGAGGGGGAATGTGAGGGCGAATGAATAATGGGTGAATAATGTGAAGCGCTTTGGGTGCCTAGAAAAGCGCTATAGAAATCCAATCCATTAATATTATATATTCCGATGAACATTTCTCCGAGTATGCCATAATTGTTTGTCAGCAGCAGCGGTTGCAGTAAAAACTGAAATTTTGTCCAATTACCTAAAATGTTCAGTTGTTGGTTGAACAGGACAGAGCAGCACAGTCAACCTGGGGGGTGGGGTGGTGAAGTGGCTCATGTGCATTTAAAGGGCCAGTGCTCAAAATGACCTTTCTTGTGTCATTACTCAGAAATAGGGTTGAAGATGGACCTGTGGAGTTGAATTAATGAAGAATTTACAGTTTATGTAGACCACAGGGAAATGTTTTAAAATGCATAATTCCATGTAAAAAAAAAAAAAAAAAAAAGCTAAATATCACTCCTTTATCCACACAGCAGTTAAAATACTGGGAATCAAGAAAGGAAATGGTACTTATAATGATGATGTGCAACAAAACTTTCTCTTAATTACACAACAAAACCTACATTTTGTAATAAGTATTGCAGAGATTATTGCTTTCAGTGGGTTGAAAATTTAATAATATGCTGTATTTTGTAAAAATCAACCAAAATGGATGTTATTTTAAAAAATCTAGTATAATGTCCTAAAGACTGTGCAGTTCAACATGAATCACATTTACTAAAAATATATTTTATACAGTTAATGCAGAAGATTTGTCAAATCTTTCACTGGTCAAACCTGCATCAAATATCACTATATTCCTTAACTTAATAGAGACTGTTCTGAAGTTTTCATAGAAATACAGAAAACTGAATAGTATTCTTACACAAACTCCTACGTACATGCAAATTTCAGAAGAAAGACATAAATATTCCTATGCATGCAGACATAGCTCTGGCATTAAGAAATGAGGACTGTGCAAATTCTATACAGAAGTACACAAAACATGACTGCACAACAAAACCTCCTTAGACAAGGATCATCTACAGTATATCATCAGTCTAATCTAGGTTTTTTCTGCTGTAATTTTAATTTAATATAAAAAGTTAAAAATATAACGTGTATATTTGAAAATATGCCTTTTGGTTGATTATTACATAAGACACTGGATGACTAAACTTTCATACTTTCCCATAACTTTAAAGATAATACACAATAATACGTTTAAAAACATAAAACGTATGTACAAACATATCAAAAGCATAACCCTGTCTTATTTTACTGAGATGACACTTACTGTTCTATTTCTAATGAAAAATGATCAAATCTACATGAAAAATAAAATGAAGAATAATAATGTTTGTAAAAAGCAGAAAAACAGAAAACAAAAATGCTGCTGTTGAGTCAGTGGAGTTTGGTATTAGCTGAACTGTGTTAACACCAAGAACTGAATTACCTTTACTGTTTACTTTTACCGTATGAAACGGTCCTAATACTCCTTCTGTGTAGTCTTTTATTCAGTCTAGACAGAGGTCGAGGAACTCCAGGATTCTGTTTCATTTTTCTTTGTTCTTACTAACACAGTAGATTTTCTGAAAAGTTTGACCACAGTAGACCTGGGACAGAATGACTGACTTTTCTTCTATTTCCACAGCGGACAGGAGAGCTGGAACTGACCTCCCATTGTGGTAAGAACAGTTCTCATCTTTGTTCAATCATTATTGGTCAATTTCACCACACATTTGACACCACATGTGTTCGACTTTGCAGGATCACGGAATTCTTAACACTTGCAAGGACAAAAGGGAAGACCAACTATGAAACACTGTGCAGTGAGGGCACCCCGACCCCCCAGTCCCCCCTTCAGGCCATTCAACAAGGACCTCTGGTACCAGCCAACTGTAATTCATCAAGTGTTTTCTCTACACACCAGCATCCCATCACAGCAGAACCACGGCAGTCAGTCTTTGTAGTGTGTCATAATAATGTCCAGGATCGTCTGTCCCTGCATAGATAGTTTTATCTGTAGACAGTACGTTTGTACCGACTTCATCCGTTTTAACACGGTGACACAAGTGTACATTTTTTACGCTTTCAAAACTTTTGAAAGTTTTATATATTTTTATTAATGTTTGTTTTATAAATTGTAAGTAGTTTTTATAGTAGTACTGGTAGTTATTTCCCTCCTTTTTCTTTTCTTTTCTTTTCTTTTCTTTTCTTTTCTTTTCTTTTCTTTTCTCTTTCCTGTGGATATTTTGAATATAACTAGTGCAGTTTTGGCTCAACAGTTGCACTGACCAGGTAGGTTTTACACTTCAATTTTGGCTCTTCGTAAGACATTTGTATAGTTGTACAGTGAGTACATTGTTTTTCCTGGTCCATGCTACTGCAAGAGGCAAAATGCATACACACACACACACACACACACACACATTTGAGGTTTTACGACAGCTAACAAAATATTGTGTCTTAGGCATTTCTCGCCAGACCATTAGTGAGGGCCTAGCTGCTTGTGTTGTAAGTTTTTTTTTTCTGCCATCCTGTGGTATGAAAAAACTCCCAGAAGCCTCTGTGGTCTTACAGACCAGGATAAGGAACACATACACAAAAACTGTCCTGCTGGAGTTTGTGGTGACAAATCTGTGAATAAAAACTTGAGTCCAACAAGTGTGCGTTGTGTTTTTCTTGGCTGCACTCGGCTGATAAAACTGCTGTTCTCTGGCTTGTGTATCATATAGCAAAAACATACACCCCCTGCGGAAATCCTGATTGCTTTTTCATGGCTTTCGAGGGTCATCAATCACCCTAATATTCTTTAAAGCATGTACTTAAGCGTGTATTTTCATTCATGCCCTGCAACACTACGTAAACTCTGACAACAGCTGCCAAAACACACAGCAAACCCGGAAGCACTGGGAACATTCATGTAACATATGCAGAGCTGAATCCATGCACACACACACATCTGACTGTTTTTGAGGGGTTGACAGGTTCACAGTGGATATGAGTGGGGAGTGATGTGGCAGGTTAGGGTGGCGTGACACTGCCGTATCCTATCAGAGGCCGATTACACTAACTGAATTTAAAAGAACATGTTTTCTTGACAACATACACAGATTTTTTTGTTTGTTTGTTTTTGCATTCCGCTTGTCACTTACAGGAGGCGCTCATCTCTGCTTTACCACTTTAATGACTATAAAAATCACCCTCCCTGAATGCACTGTGGGCATATGTGCATTTATACCAACATGTGTGACTTTGTACACATCAGCAGACTATAAACACTCTGTGTACTTTCACTTCATCTACGATATCGGTGTGTTTAAACACAACATCTGTTTTTCTGATCAGTTTCAGAAGTAGAAACATGTTTTTGAACTTCAGAACTTTAGACCACCAGTAATATATATAAATAACACAACAAACACACTTTACTAAGGCCCTTTTTCTACTTCAGACTCTATTTTAGGATTTAGCCTGGTTTTTACCCCTTAGCCCACTTCTGGCTGAAGGGGTATTGTAATCGTTTTGTCCTCTGTCTGTCTGTCTGTCCATTCAACAACATAATCACCTTATCTGAAGAATGCATTGACATTTCTGCACCAAATTTAAACTGGATGCATCTTGGCATGGAGCAAAAGCCTATTGAAAACAGGTGACCTTGACCTTCTTTTTCAAGGTCAAACAGCCTTGTGCAGTTATAATATCTGAGTACTTTCAAATATAAATATGTATGTAATAGTTTTTACATAAAGACAATCTAGTCTAAATTATAGAGTCACTTTCAACAGAATCATACACTATTTGTCCGAGGGGCATTAAAAGTGCGCAGCACGCTATGTTTAACCTATTATAGTTTATTTCTTTTACTCTTCTGCAACATTTAAGCATTCTATGAGTCTAATTAAACATTAGGAACACTTACTTTTAAGATACTTATTCACCCTTAGTTGCTTAGTGACATACTTATTTGCAACCTTTTGGTTTTTTATTAGTTTTGTGTTGTTATTTGCGTGGCTGTGGCTCAGTTGGTAGAGCGGGTCGTCCAATCACCAAAGGGTTGGCGTTTCGAATCCTGGCTCCGACTGTCCACATGTCGAAGTGTCCTTAGGCAAGACACTGACCCCTAAATTGCTCCCAGTAGGGCCTGGCAGCGCCTTGCACAGCAGTAGTCGCCCGCTGGTGTATGAGTGTGTGTGAATGGGTGAATGTGAGGAATTGTAAAAGCACTTTGGGCGCCATGAAGGTGTAGAAAATGCACTATATAAGTTCAGCCCATTTACCATTTATTTAGATTTAAGTGCACTGTCACAGGTAGTGATCACCTGCAATTTCGTTGCATGACTGGTGTAATGACAATACAGCCTATTCTATTCTATTCTATTCTATTCTATTCTATTCTATTCTATTCTATTCTATTCTATTCTATTCTATTCTATTCTATTCTTCATTCATTCATTTTCTGAACCCACTTCATTCTCACTAGGGTCACGGGGGTCGCTTGGAGCCTATCCCAGCTACATAGGGGCGAAGGCGGGGTACACCCTGGACATGTTGCCAGTTCATCTCAGGGCTGAACATATCAAGACAAACAATCACTCTCACATTCACACCTATGGGCAATTTAGATTAACCAATTAACCTATCAGTGCATGTGTTTGGATGGTGGGAGGAAGCCAGAGTACCTGGAGAGAACCCACGCAGACACGGGGAGAACATGCAAACTCCACACAGAAAGGTCCCACCCCCCATCGACTGGTGTTGGAATCGAACCCAGGACCTTCTCGCTGTGAGGCCCGAGTGCTAACCACTGCACCACCGTGTCACCCATTTTATAATATATTTTATCCAATCAAAAACAAAAAAACCTCCACGACCTAATTTCAGTTCTGACTCTAAGTTTGGGAAAAGGAACCTTACTAATACTAGGCTTTTATCTAACTGTACTGATAGGGTAAACTATACAAAGACTATAATTTATATCCAGCTTCCTTATTAACTGTCAATAAACAGTAATTACAATATTTGATTTCCCTTACTATTATGACAAAGTGTCATTATACGATCATTTATTGTACGTCATGTATAGAATATACTGTATACACTGCATATTTTATGTGTATTTAAACTTCAACTTTATTTTTGATTGGTATCCATACAGAATATTTTTGTTTGTTTGAATGTGAAAGAAATTTGTATAAATTCATACAGCCAAACATAATTGATTTAACCCTTTCATGCACGAATTATGAGAACCTTAATCAAAACTTTTTCCTGAGTGTTTTTATTCCTCTTTAGGCATGAAAAAAAATAATGCGATGAAAAATTTTCTTCTGAAAAATAATTAATAATAATTTTTAAAATAACAATAATAATTTAAACATTTTTAAAAAATACATAACAAAAATAATGAAAAAAAATAAAATAAAAAAATCTTATGAACCTATTTTTCATAAAGTTGCAAAAATGTCCACTCAGCTGGACACCACACGTTAATTTTTGACGCACAGAAACATGTATTTACTGATAAACTGTGTTAAAACTATGGAGAGGGCTTGTGATTCTGGGGCTTTATGCTCAGGAGAGATCTACATAATGTTACCAATTCATGCCAGAAAAGATATGTAGTGTCTTAAAACTTTAATAAAGATATGTGTAAAAAACAACAACAACGAAAAGAACAACAAAATCTATGAATATACAAGAGAACAGCTGTAGAATAGCTGTCCACTGGAGTGACCAGTGTGCATGAAAGGGTTAAGAGACTGTAGGATCTCACAAGAACTGAAGTGGGTTAGATTCATGTATGTACAATTGTATGCCTCAGTAATCAGTAGAAAGTTAAACTTTACCTTTTAAGATGGACATGATAAGGTTTTTACGTTGTTTTTTTTTACCACAGGTTCACAGATCAGATTTAACTCTTTGGCAAATAACTTCAGGCTGCACTTTGGCTCTGCACTCTTCGTCCTCTCTCCTCATCAATAGTCAAAGAACCTCCTATGCAAGATTATATAATGTCTCGCAACATTTGGCCTTATGTGTGTGCCGTCCTTCAGGCCTCCTAGTTACTCTCCTTCCCCCCATCAGCTCCCACAGACCCATTGACCCTCTTCCTCCTCCACCTCCTCCCTAAGTTTATGTTCTCCCCCATCCCCCATTCATCTTGCCCATCACTTCTTTTAGTTTTCAGTTTACCACACAGGGCTGAGCCTAAGCCACATGTGGTCGTCATATGTGTGTGTTTGTGTGGTGTGAAGGAGGAGTCAGAGCTGGAGAAGTTGGAGCTCACCTGAATAATACCGTCTTTGTGGACTTCAGCTTTATAAAGCCACACTCACATGCTTTCTGCCCTTGCACACCTTGAGCCTGAGACTGTGCGCTCACATTATTCTATAGCCACATCCATCTTTCACCTCCACCATGAGAATCGGAGTGAGGCTGTCGCTGCTGTTGGCGGCAACGCTTTGTGTATCGCATGCGCAAACTAACAACAACAGCAATGATAACAGGCAGCAGCCTCAGCAACAGCAGCAGCAACAGCAGCAGCAGCAACGCAGCGTCTGGGATGAGCCCATCAGGTTCAACACCAAGGCGAAGGATTCCTGTACCATGGTGGTGTCTGGAGCTGGAGACTACACCCGTCTGCGTGTCTCCTGCAAAGGTCAGAACCCAGCACAGTCTTACTACTGCGACTTCCAGGGCAAACCCAACCTGTGCCGCGCCTACAACCTCAACCCTCGCCACTTCTTCACCCAGATGATGTGGGAGTTGAGGAAGCTAAACAACGCCTGCCAGGGACAAAAACTCTACCGCCCTCAGATGTGCAAGAAATACCCCGACGAGGCCCAGATGACCTTCCTCTCTTCTTACCCCAAGATGACCACCCCCAAGCCCTCCAAGCCCGTTCAGGAGCCACGTAAACCAGTGGTGCCGGCCCAGACCAAGCCAGTCTCTACTCCTAAACCGGTTGGTAAGCCCCAGCCCCAGCCAGTCAGACCCCAGCCAGGCAAGGGGCCCCAGACCAAGAAAACCACCCCCAAGCCTGCGAAGACCACTACTCGTCCCACAGAGCAGCCTGACTCCAAGGCTTCCCGCATCGCGTCAGAGTACTGCTGGAGGAGCTTCCACGGCATCTGCACCTACTTCATCAGCTGGTTCCAGAACTGAGAGGACACACCGCAGACGCATGTGAGTAAAAAAAACACAAATACTTTAAATGAGGCTTTTTCTTTGAATAAAATGCAAAAGAAGTGACGCTGGAAATTGTTCTGCCTGAAGTTTGGGTTCATTATGACTTTTATCTCCATTTCAACCTGCCAGTAGAAACAAATCTTGTCTATTTCAGGTAGAAAACACAGCGGTGGAACCTGTCAAAACTCTACCTGTCTGTCTTTGACACCTTGAGGATCCTGGATGGGAGTGTTTGGAGCCAATTCATCACCTTATGAGATCTGACTCCGTACAGGCTGAGCATCTCCCAAAATACTCTGACTACAGTTAATGAAGATGACCGATTGTCAAGTCTGTTGTCAAGTCTCTGTGGTGGTAATGTAACTTTGAACACAGCAAGGCATAGAAAATGTGGCAGGCATGCGATTCTCTTTGTATATGAAGTAATATTCTCTCTTTTTGTCACAAAAATGAAATGAAAACATGATGGTGAAGAAAAAATAAAGTCAGAGCGGTGACTCTGCTTCCCAGTGTTACTGAGTTTCTCCTTTTTTTTTTTTTTTTTTTTTTTAACACACATTCATTCAAAGAGCTCCTTGTTTTCTTTTCATCGCTGGCTGTAACAACATGGCAGGAAGCTATTAAGGCTCAGACACAAAGTGAAGTCAGACTGCAGTAAAGATAATACAGCTAGAGTCTGAGAAGGTGTCTGAGCAGAGCTAAACACTTCTTTGTATGACCTGATGAATTGAGTCCTAAGAGCTACCGTATGTAGGAACAGAGGAGGTCTGTGTGGCAGCCGGAGACGAGTGGAAACGAACGACTCGAGGCAAATAAACACACACCTTTGCCCACTGTGGAAATGAGGGATGAAAGCTGGACTACTTTAAAATTAGCCACCATGAGTGTAGTTGCTCCATTCATTATCAACATGTAGCTAATTATTTACAATAAACTCACGCCGCTCGAACAAATATACTGAACTTTATTTAATATTTCCATTATATAACAATAACTATGACTAAAACTAGAACTAGAGAGGATAAAACATTGTTGACTCTAAGTAAAATGAAACAGAATTGTACTTAGATTTAATGTGTCCTTTCCCTTCTTAATTTACCGAGCTCTGCTGTTGGATGAGCAATTTTTGGAAAACCGTGCTTTCATCTGTGCAGCTTCAATAAGTCATGGGTTTATTCTTAATATCAGAAAAACTAAAACGAATATAAAACTAAAAATCCAAAACTAATAAAGTAAAAAACTACAATCAAAACTACTTTAACCTCCTGAGAGTTTTGTCATTTTTACATTAAATAATTGTCTTGATTGTAAACAACATAATGCAACAGTTTTTTCAGATGCAATTTTATTTATTTATTTATTTATTTATGTTTCTTTATGGCATGTCCTTTGCACAGGATAGTGTTTTATTCATTCATTCATTCATTCATTCATTTATTTATTTTCAAGTAAAGCTGTGAAACTTTTGTCCACTGCAGAGGACAAAAATGCATCGCTGGATCTCAGGAGGTTAAGATAAAACATTTTATTTTATTTTATTTTATTTTTTTGTCTTTTGTTTATCCAGGAGGCTGTTATTAATATACAAGGTCTGTTATTTCAGGAAAAATGGCAGGAGCAAGCAGTTTCACATATAAAACAAGTTCACATGTAAAACAAACATTACAACTCAAAATATAATTTACAAAAGAAGAAGAAAGTGAATAAAAAAACAGGCAAATAGACGATGCCAATGTTATCCATAGCTGCAGAGGTTTATGCATCAAATATATTGAAAATTAATATGTTAAAAAAAAGATTCATTTCAGTCATCATGCAATTAGACCAGTGTTTTTCAATCTTGGAGTCGGGACCCTACGTGGGGTCGCCTGAAATTTCTAGCAATTGATAAAAATAAAAATAAAAATAAAAATAAAAATAAAAATAAAAATAAAAATAAAAATAAAAATAAAAATAAAAATAAAAATAAAAATACAAATACAAATACAAATACAAATAAAAGTAAAAATAAAAATAAGAACTTACTGATAAAAATATATGGTGAGGTGATAGAGACAATTCCAATACATAAACGACATGACAAACTTTGAAGCTGAAACTGAGGCACTGTGGTTCTGTTTATCTTTCTAATGTTCATTGAGATTCTGCAGCTCTTTCATAATTCATAGTTTGAGTTATTGTTTTTTTTTTTTTTTTTCAGTATTAATTGTCAGCCTTGTAAATCCAAGATGGACTGACTGTACATATCCTGACCAAGGAAAATAAAATTCTCACTTTGTGCAGTAATCTACACCTGGCTTTTCTGCCTCCGTCCAGAATAATATACATTATATATCCTATAATGTCATCTAAAATAATATTTATTTGCAACACAGTATAGCAAACTATTATATGATCAATAACAAATTAATTTGAGCAAAAAAAGGCCTGTTTTGAATATCCGGGGTCGCCAGAAATTTGCGATGTTAAAATGGGGTCATGAGCCAAAAAAGGTTAGAAACCACTGTCTTGCTCCCTCCCACTCGGCACGTTTAATTTAATGACATTTGGAACATGATATCTGCACCAAATCTTATTATATAGCAGTGTTTCTCAAACTGTGGGGCGGGACCCCTAGGGGGGGCGCGAAGGCTTGCCAGGGGGGTCATGGGATCACTCCTGGGTGTTTTTTTTGTTTTTTTTCTTCAGGTTAGAACATGTAGCAGACAAACATTAGCATAGTAATGTTTTAGCGTAGGAGCACCCCGGACTCATTTTAGGGACGTACAACAAACAAATCTACTGCCATGGTGATCTGTGACTAGACTAAACAAAGAGTTCAGGTTTGGAGAATGGACAAGGACTGGACTGGAAAAGAAAAATGGGATATGTTTGTGTTTTTGCACAGTTTGAGATGTGCAATGGAAACAGGCTCATTTCAGCCACTCATAATATTAAAATGTTTGTCTTTGTTACCAAAATGTGTTTGTTGTTCTAAAAAAAAAAAAAAAAGTAGCTTTATTATCATAGTTGTAAGATAATTGCACATTTCTTATTTTTATTTGGAAAAATATTGTCTCGGGGCAGTCTGGTTAAGTTTATTTGCATTATTCAAGCAAAAATCTGAGTTATTTTTAATTTGCACAACAAATTATTCAAGGAAAAGCAAAAAGTATTGGTACAATATTGATGTTTTTTTCAATAAAAGTTATAATTGCACCACTGTTACAATGTTGTTGGGGTTGAGGGGGGCCTAAAGATTTTTCATCCTCCAAAGGGGGGCCCGACAGAAAAACATTGAGAACCACTGTTGTATAGACAGAGACTAAAACTGTTTGAGATGCAGAACCTGCACTTACCACAAGGTAGTGCTAATGAAGCACAGAAGTCTGAAGCTGTAAACGTATGTAATGCAGAGGATTGTATTACCCTATAACTGGTTGGATTGTTGGACGTGTGCCCATGTGAACATTATATGGGTGTCCTTTGTTCGTCTTCTTTGTTCATGCCTGCAGACACTTCTTCATTACAGGCGTGAAACTGGAAAGCAGGGAGGGGCGGATTTATGAACCTGACTTCACAGAGTCAGCGGACTTGATGAAGTATTGCACCAAAATATAACAGGCCGAGTTTAAGGTGAACTGAAGAAAGCTGAATTTGTTAGATTTAACATTCAGCTTTTCTATAATGTAAACCACAGACGCTCCTTGAACTGCACTGTAAACATACACTTTAACCCATTTTCCTGTGGGCTATAATTCACAGAAAACATTTTTATTGGTACTCTGTGGATACAACACGTCCTCATAAACTGGACTGATGCTTACTGTCTTTTACTAAGACTCAGCAGGTTCAAAGCTTCAAAGAAAAAAGGATGAAAACCTGCAGTGATGAACAAAGACCAGAGAGAAAAGATGAAGAACACACAGTTTGCAGGAAAAAGACACGTGTGATTGATAGCATTAATGATTGATGCCTTGCTTAAGTATCGCAGTAAGACAATCCAATGTAGGACAGAGTCAGACACGGAAAAGACAGAGACGTGAGCACAAATGCATGAAGTAGAAAATACTCGTATTAGAAAAAGTATAAAACACAAGTACTTTTTTATATTAAAATAACATAAATACTTCCTAAATAAACTGAAAGTGAACATTTTATAGATGTTTTGACAAACAGTGTAGATGGAATTTACTGTATTATTTAAATATGTGTCTTTAAGTTTTATATTTCTCACTTTTGATACGTAACAGGTCTGTTTTTTGTCCATATTTTTGCAACTTATTATATAATTTGCTTGCATTGTTGTACTGTGCATAATGTTTGTTTGACTTCTTTTGGCTTTCACTGAGGTTTATCTATATGTAACATTGTTTTTTTCATTATCTTGTTATTTTAACAGCTAATTCAACATCTGGCCACAGGAGTTGAATATTAGCCATTTTGTAAACACTGGCATATTCACAGTAATGTTGATAAATGTGCATTGTCCCTTTAATATGCGATTCATAAGACTGCACGCCATCAGTACAATAGAGTGGTGTCATATTAGCACCGTGTTTTACACAAAGAACTTTAAGAAGCTTCACAGCAACACAGCAGTGAGTAGAGGATGAAATGTTGGTAAATGTTCTCAAAATTTATCAGGACAGCGAGTAAATATTGCAGTTAAATAAGTTCAATTTGTGTTTACAGCAAAATACAACCATTTACCCATAAAGCTGGAATAAAATATTTGCATCTCTTCTCATGAAATGATTGTGACAATGGGATTTATTCTCAATAAATAAAGTGCAACTGGGATTCAGTATGTAAACCTTACACGTGGTCAATACTGGTGTGTATAAACAAGAATAAACACAAAAAAAATGTGTCTGAAAACAAAACTGTCACAAGTTTATGGACAACAATGTAGAAGAGACAGGTTAAAAATGGGGATTCCTTTGCTACAATATAAGATATTCTATTAAAATGTGCACATCAGAAATAAAGGGATGTTTCCAAAGGTAAATAAAGGCATATTATTTTAGAACTGAGAGCATATATAAAATACAGCTTCTAGAAGATAAGGATATTTTTCTTTTTTCTTTTAAACCCTGAGCCTAAAATGGTCTGTCCAGAATTATTTTCTATTTTTGACAATGAAATGGTTAGAAAATATGCTGTGAGTGAATCCTTCTGCCCATTTTTCTAGAGCACTTAGAACTTTCAAAATCTTGCTAAACTGATAAAACGGCTTCTTCTCCACACTGTAAAAAATAGGACCAATGGCCCTGTATCTTACCGGCCAAATGAAAAGCTTTGGGAAATGTATCCAGATGCCATTTATTATCACCCAGTTATGTTTATTTATTCTATTACAGAAATAGCCCATGTTTTGGTCATATTCCAATCAGATCTGTAAAAAATTTTAATTCCAACTTGACATCATTGATACTCACTGATTTATTGGATCAATCTACTTCCTATCTCTTATAATGGGAACATTTTTTCAAAGTCACACCAAATCCAGAATCAGATCCGGATGGAAATAATTTCAATACCCTGTGTTGACATCATCATACAGAAGCTGTATACCAAGTTTGAAGTCAATCAGAACTGGAGTTCGGGAGAAAAAGACGATTGAAAATTTTTCCCCATAAGAGCCCATGTTAAATTTTCCGTAAGTTCCCAGATCCAGAAGAAGATCCTGATCAGCATGTGGCCATTATGTTTTGGTCATCTCCCCATCAGGGCTGGACTGTAGAAATTTACACTGGATATCATTTATATTTACTGAGTTATTGCATAGATCCACTTCCTATCTCTTATAATGGGGAAATTTTCAAAGTCGCACCAAATCCAGAATCAGATCCGAATCCAAATAATTTCACTAACTTTCGTTGACATCATCATAAAGAAGCTGTATACCAAGTTTGAAGTCAATTGGAATTGTAGTTTCGGAGAAGAAGACGATTGAAATTTTTGTAACAGACGACGACAGACGCTGCATGACGACAATAGCTTAAAAGCCTAAAAATAGCCTAAAAATGACTGTAGAATTAACACCAAAAAGTTGTAAAATTGCAACATAAAAAACTGTAAGTGACAATATAATGAAAAGTTGTTTATCTGAAAAGGTTTTTGTGTTATACCTTCATACCTGACAGAGCTGGTTACACTATATGCACCTTCTTGTGCCCTTCGCTCTCAAGGATCTGGCCTCCTGACGGTGCCTAAAGTCAGGAAAAAGACTGTCAGTGAGCGAGCCTTTTCCTTCCGTGCGCCAACACTCTGGAACAGTCTTCCTCTGGACATAAGGCAGGCATGCTCTGTGGATGTTTTTAAAGCAAAGCTCAAGACCCACTTGTTCACTTGGTGTTATAAGTCATGATGTGTTTTTACTGTTAATGTTTTTAGCTTTTATGTTTTATTGTTTTATTGTGATTGATTTTATATCTGTACAGCACTTTGACTGAAAGCGCTTTACAAATAAATTATTATTATTATTATTATTATTATTATTATTATTATTATTATTATTATTATTATTAACAATTAAATCAAATATAGCTGTAGTTTTTACAGGAAGAGCATGTGAACAAAACCAGATGTGGATGTAGAAATGATGGATTTCTATTGTTTTTTGAAAATAAAACTGTGAATTGAAAAACAATGTGGTGCCGTTTAAATTGCAAAGACCATAATGTTGAAATAATGGTCTATTTGCTTTTTTTTTTTTTTTTTTTTAAAGTTATATAAAAAAGTCAACATTTGACAATTTAACATTTTAAACTTGTAAATGAATGGGTTGGTAGAGTTGGTAGAGTGGCTCGTCCAGTAACCAAAGGGTTGGTGGTTCAAATCCTGGCTCCGACTGTCCATATGTCAAAGTGTCCATGGAAGACACTGAACCCTAAATTGCTCCCAGTTGGACCTGGTGGATTTGGAAAGTGCTTTGGACACCATGAAGATGTAGAAAATGTGCTAAATAAGTGCAGTCCATTAACCATTTAAATCCAGTGTTAAATCTACATGTTTAAAATGTTAAATCTACATGTTTAAATTGTTACTCCGTACACGTTTACAGTTGGATGTGTTTTTTACAGTGTTGTTCTGGAAACCACAGCTGCCAGTTTTGTTTCCGTAAAAACAACAGGATTTTTTTTACAGTGCAGCTTCTTGTAAAGGTATAAGTGAAATTACCATAATGGCCCAAAAGGTGCAATGTCTCAGGTTTCAGCAGTCATTAGAATGTTTCCAATTGCACAAACAGTGAAAGAGTTACCGCCATCCAAACTGCATATGTGCAGGGTGTGTCGGCGATGACGCATCAGGATTCAAAGAGTTAAACCTGTGGATAAAAAAGTGTGTTGTATCTGAAGGTAATGTTACATACAAAACAATGTATTTTAAGCAAATACACAAATACAAGCTACAATTAGACCACCTATTTATACATATTATTTATTTTATTACAAAATTCAAGTGACAAAATACTCCAAAGTGATTGAATACTCTAAAGTTAATTATATTGGAATAAACAAAACAGATTCTACTTTAGACACACACAGAAGTGGAGCCACATGCCAGAGGACAGATAAGGAGGTGGATGAGGGTGAAGTGGATCAGTGCAGACTGACGGAAACACGAGCTTCCCAGAAATACTCATGCTGTGAGGCGGGATTACTCATGACTGCAGTATATAGTAGTACTTTACAGGAGTATCAGATCATCGGCGTCAGTTTACAGACTCGGATCTGTCTCTGCACTGTAAGCCCGGAATTTGTATTTACTAAAATGGTTTAATTACAATGTACTTAAATGAGTTAAGTTTTATGATGTTACTATAAAATGTTAAGTATATTCTACTAATTTGTAGACATAGTTGAAAGTACGAAAAACTTTAAGTTGAATGGAATTAAATCACTAAGTTTTAGTTATGACCACACCTTTTTAGCTTTGCATTGCATTGTGGGTATTGGTCATGTTGTTGAAAATGTGTTATTTTTCTGTGCAGGGGTTCAGCGGGGTTGTGGTGTTAGTGTTAATTTGGATTTAATGTGTATATGGCAGTGTTTATTGGCCTTTTTGTGTTTGTTTTTGTATTTTTGTAGAGCTGTACCATGAGTCAGAGCCAGAGGAAGAACAATGGCTTTCCTGATCATCTGTAAACGTCATGACATAGTAGATATCCTAATGTTTTGTCAAATAATAAGAACTTCCTGTATTTGTAAATGGTTTTGAACAAATTTCTGCTTAGGCCACAATATATTATGTTGAATAATTTCATAACTGTCTTGGTCAGTAATAGGTTTTAAAGTTTGATTAACTTAAAAAAAGTTATTTACCCAATGATTAATTAACCCTTTCATGCCCAAATTATGAGAACCTTAATCAAAATTTTTTCCTGACTGTTTTTATTCCTCTTTAGGCATGAAAAAAACAATGTGATGGAAAATTTTCTTCTGAAAAATAAATAAATAAAATAGAAATAATTTTTAAAAAATTTTAAAAATAAATTTAAAGAAGTAATAATGACAAAAAAAATCTTATGAACCTATTTTTCATGAAGTTGCAAAAATATCCACTCAGCTGGACACCACGCGTTTAATTTTTGACGCACAGAAACATGTATTTACTGATAAATTGTGTGAAAACTGTGGGGAAGGCTTGTGATTCTGGGGGTTTATCCTCAGGAGAGATCTACATAATGTTACCAATTCATGTCAGAAAAGACATGTAGTGTCTTAAAACTTTAATAAAGATATGTGTAAAGAAAAAAAACAAAAACAAGGAAAAGAACAACAAAATCCATGAACATACAAGAGAACAGCTGTAGAATAGCTGTCCACTGGAGTGACCACTATGCATGAAAGGGTTAATCTGGCTGCAATTGAGGAAATTAGTCAGTGTAACCTAAAATGCTGAGTTGAATGGTTGGATAGTGGGGTTGATTTTACAACAGATTTAAAGTACAAATAACTTGTCTTTTAGTGTTTTCTACTTAATAGTTTAAGTTCAATACTTTTAGCATTAAAGTTCAACCTACTTAAACCAACTGATTAGTCGATCATTACTCAAATCATTTAAGTGTAATCACTTGCCTCAAATTTTTGGAGTGAACTCTACTTATCCGGGTTTACAGTGTGAAGGCGGTTCAGAGTCTTGTCAGTTCAGAATAATCCCATTCCCATTTGCCCACAGAACCCGCTGCCAGCTTTCCTCTGCTTTTCCACTGCAAGGAGGTGCGTGTGTTGGGCGGGAGGAGTGGGCGTGACGCAGCGGTGCACTATGAAAGGCACGTGCGGGGCCGGAGACACCCAGCAGAACAAACAGACGCAGCTGCGCACACTCCAGTACCAGTAAGTGGACATGACTGGAGCTGTTCTGACTAAAACCCTCTGCTCAGTTTAAAAGGGGGCTGAGTGATGAGCATAAGTGATGTCCTCTTTCTAATAAGTGTCTCCTGTGTCCCTCAGGTGCTTCCTCCTCCTCTTGCTGAAGACATGTTGCTGCTGAGGACTTCCACCCTTTGGCTTCTGTTGGCCTTCCTCGCGCAGCTCGTCTGTCTGTCCTCCGGGGCTCGTGATAAAGGACGCGGAGTTTCTCAGAGTGCGGCTGCGCAGAGTGCGGCACCGGCGGCGGGCAGAGCGCAGAGGAGCGGGGCCAAGTCCGGAGGGGCCACCCGGGGCAAGTTCCCCATCAAGGACGGGATGCAGTGCACGTGGACGGCCAAAGACGTCGGGGACAGGGTCAAACTGTCGGTTAAATGCGAGAACCCGCGGGCGCGTGTCGAGGGCGGAGAGACGGACCTGAGCTGTGAGTACTACGCCAAACCCCAGACCTGTCCGGGGTTCCAGTCCGACCCCAAGGCCTTCTGGAAACAGGTGGGCCGCGCGCTCAAGCGACTCCAGCGCAAAGTGTGCCGAGATGAGCGCGCGCTGGTTAAAGCCGGTATGTGTAAGCGCGCGCCTCGGGACGCGCACTTCAAACTGGACATGTTCAGCTCCGTGGTGTCCGCTCAGTCCGGCGAGGATGTCACTGTCCCACCGACACCCAGGACTTCCGCCTCCTCCACTGCCTCCACGGCGACCACCACCACGCAGGCTCCCACGGGGACCACAACCTGCAAGGGGCGCGCGGACCACCGGAAAACGGCAGAGGAGTACTGCAGCAGCTCGTGGGCCAGCCTGTGCTCCTTCTTCTTGTCCATGGTGCAAAGTGAGGACTGTTAGCTTCAGGTCCCTGGACGGAGTGTGGACACAGAAAATAGAAAATACACAGTTTTATGTAAACATATTTTCGTTTTTTTTTTTTTTTTCGTTTTTTTTTTTTTTTTTTTTTGTAGATTTTTAGTGTTTATTCTAAAGAAGAGAACTGAAATATTTTTTAACCCTTTCATGCATGAGTTATGAGAACCTTAGTTGAGGTGTTTTTTGGGGTGTTTTTATTCCTCCTTAGATATGAAAAAAACAATGAGATTGTTTTTTGTTTGTTTTTTAACATAGATTTACAAAAATGTCCACTCAGCTAAACCAAGAATTTTATTCTTGAAGCAAAGAAACATGTATTTAAAACCCAATATCATAAAGTGATATGAAAACAATGAAATGAAACCATGTTTAATGCTGCTAATCTGATGTTTTCTCACATTTTAACATATTCTAATACTAGTTATTTCTCACTTCATGGAGATAATATGCAAAAAGTAACAATTAACAATTGATTTCCATTCAAGAACCAATCAAGAACAGCAAAGTTACAGTAATGGTATGAATTGCAGTTTATAAAATGATGTATAAGTGTCCACTGTGTTGGCTGATATGAAACTAAAACAACTAAACCCATGAATATACAAGAGAACAGCTGTAGAATAACTGTCCACTGTAGTGACCACTATGCATGAAAGGGTTAATGTACTCAGGTGTGCATATTATGAGCTATTTAACAGGTGTTTGCAGTGAATGAGAGACATCTAAACACTATAGTTAATAAACAGTTAATTTAAGAGGTACAGTCCCTCTTAACATAGGTACTGCTTTGGTTGGCCTACTTGTACTTCACTGTTTTGGGCAGTTCCATTTCAGATCAAAAGTTTAATAAATAAACACAACTAAACAGGTACTGATGAGCTACTATAGTCTGTGACCAAACATCAGAAAGAAGGACATGTTACAGTTCTACATACAGAAATACAGGCACACCTTTCAAGTAGTGTACAAAAACAAAAAAAAAGAAGTGTGGAAGTGGGCATTCCTTTTACTTTCAAGGTTTCCTTCTATTTAAGGCTTAGGTGTCGCATCCATTCCAATTTAGGGGGAAAAAAAGTTGACTTTTGTTTGTTAGGCTGTTTGTCAGTACCTGTTCTAGCTTTTCTAAGTTTTGTACGTATTGTAGTAATCATCTAAAATTCTGTGCAATTTCATACTTTTTTATCTGAAAATAATTGGTTAAGTTTTCCACATACATGGATTTGAATAGTTTTAAAAATGTGAAAATGAGTGTACATTTTTTGTCAAATAACACTCCAAACCCCCCTCAAATCACCTGATAAAACCCTGTAAATTCTGCTTCTATTGTTGGTTCTCATGCTTGGTTGGAGTTGTTCAACCACAAAGAACTGAAAATTGTTTTTTTTGTTTTTTTTGTTTGTTTTTTTTTACACGCATTCGAGATTTAATTTCTTCTACCTCTAGTCAAGTTTCTCATCAACCACTAACTCGATATAAATGCCACTGTATTTATGCACCACAAATAAATATTTTCTATTTATATAATGTGTTTTGAGGCTTGAATTTATCATTTATCATGTCATTATTGTCCTGTATCTGGAAAAAAACTAAACAAAAGAGATATTCTAAGCATTTTTACATTTTTAAACCCTTAGTAAAAACCACCTTGAAGAATTAGATGATATTATCCTCAATGTTTGATTTATTGATGTTTTTTGTGGAATAGGCTCAAACATTATAGGTTATGCCAGTTATTTAAAGCAAAAAATGCCTTAAACTGGACTGAAGAATGTGCTAGATGTGTATTTTTGCAGCCTAAACAGAGTACAATCCTTTTCTTTTTTTTTTCTTTCCTAACAGAGTAGAATCCTGTCATCCCAAGTTAGTGTTAGATGGTTTGACATGACAAACAGCTGTACACACTGAATACACTTTCCAGTAGACTGTATTTTAGGCTTCCCGCTCAGCTCACATGCCCTAAGGTTAAAGCTACCACACACATGATGAAAGACTCCCTCCTTTTTATATGCACAAGTGGAGCAATTGTGCATGGCATCCAAATCTATGGCTCATTCCTCCAGTTTCCTGCAGGGCTCTCTAATTACTTTCTCAGTGACAGCGGCTCAGGGTTATATATAGGAAGATTGGACATAACGAAGGCTGCGCTGTGCGATTGTAATCCCTGAACAAGTGCAACCCCAGATGTAGATTTTATGCTTTCCTGTCTGCTTCTGACCCTCGTGACCTCCGACCTGCTGCTCTTTCGTCCGCTTCGACAGACACTTAAAGAACAACTGGAGAATGATTTCCACACTCTCAACGGACGTCCGCTCTCTTTGATGCCATAACAGAGATTTTTGTTGAGATATAGTTTTACTGACCCAAGGACACATTCCAGTGACACCACACAGGAAGGAAGTAGTTAGAGGTTAGAGGTGAGGGGTTAAGGAGGAAATGAGGATACCATCCACCCGCTTCCTCCCCCCTCTTTACTTCGACTCGTGAGCACATGGTGTTTATTTCTTTTGTCTCTTGGCTCCTCCAGGCTTTGATCAAAACATCCACCTGCAGGATAATGGACACACAGATTAGTCAGACAATAAATCACAGTCAGTGTGGGCTTCGAAAACCTGCTACACTTGAGAGTTTTTATGTCTGCTTTCAGATACAGATGTGACGACTCAATTAACCTTCATTCAGTCAGAGTCAGAGTCTGTTTTTGTCATTTAAACGTTGCATCGTAGATGTACTGCAAAACAAAATGACGATGCATTAGTCTAAGTCAGTGGTTCTCAGCCTTTTTCTGTCAGCCCCCCCTTTAGAGGACAAAAAAAATCACATCCCCCAACCCCAATAACATTGTAACAGTGGTGCAATTATAACTTTTATTGAAAGAAACATCGATATCGTAACAATACTTTTTGCTTTTCCTTGAATAATTTGTTGTTCAAATTAAAAAAATAACTTAGATTTATGCTTAAACAATACAAATACGGCCCCCCACCCCACAGTTTGAGAAACGCTGGTCTAAGTGAACACACACATAAAATACTTGTAAAAAGAATAAAATAGTGGATCAACAGATATTAAACATTTTATATCAGTAAGTGAGGATAAAGTGAGAATAAAGCGGGTTCAGATAATGAATGAAAATCAGTAAGTGGTTTTGGTGGACTGTGGAGTTTTGAGTATTTTTGCGTTAAATGCAAATATTTCCCAAAATGCAACATTTCATTAAACACATCAACATTTTACATAAGAGAAAATGTGACAAATATTACATTAAATAAAACATTTTCTGTGCTTTCTAATCCCAAAAATAAATGAATAAGTGAATGTACCTAATCTAATTTTGTGTGTAAGTTGTGACACTGAAGTCAGGTGTGGTTTTTCCTGTTACACCATTGTTTCACACTCTGTGGTCGTGCGGTCATGTGATCAGCGGCCGCAATAAAAAAGATAAAAAACACAGCCGAAATGAAGGATTGCTGACATGTTTGCTCATGATAGTAAAGGGTATATCCGTGTGTGTGTGTGTGTGTGTGTGTGTGTGTGTGTGTGTGTGTGTGTGTGTGTGTGTGTGTGGTGCCCTGCCCCGTCATTACAAGTGTTTTCACTGGAATTTGCTCACGGGGAACTCCATATGTATTAGTGAAGTATACACACTGTGCACTGACTCACACAATATCACAAAACTGTTGTGTAGTTATTTCATAAAACATCACAATCATACGATTTATATCAACCAATACCATGTCTTGATCCTCTGTTTGCGTCACTAGTATTTAAATATTGGAGAATCGTTGCGAAAACTACAGGGATTAAAAGACTGCAGATGAGGTCAGGTTTACAAACGTGATCAGATATGTTTTAAACTGTACAAAAAGTCAACATGTTTTAATATCATCATGTTTTAGTTGCTAATTTCCAGTAATGTACCACACTGTCCAATCTTTTTTTTTTTTTTTTTTTTTTTTTACATGACTTTTAGACTAATTTAGATACAGTAAATATTTTCTGTGTTTCAGTATGAATTCTTTGAATTCTTTGTTAATTTCACAGTTTAAACAGTCATTTAGCTGGAAATGGATTTCAAATGAATACATATACAAAGGTTTGTACATCTTTTGTTTAATTATTCTATTAATCTTTTCATTCATTCATTCATTCATTATCTGAACCCGCTTTATCCTCACTAGGGTCATGGAGGTTGCTTGGAGCCTGTCCCAGCTACACAGGGGCGAAGGCGGGGTACACCCTGGACAAGTCGCCAGTTCATTGCAGGGCTGAACATATAGAGACAAACTATTAATCTTTTTATTTAGTGAAAATGTACCTGGCAAAAGTATTGAAATATTTCAAACACAGGCAAGCAAGTTGGGGAATGTTGTATAGACAGGTCCCAACTGTAATTAGTCAATAAATTGGAGCAGAAACAGCTAAGACATTTTGACTTCTCCTCTTGTTGCCAAAAACAGAACATTCTTTCATAAGACATCACTTGATCTTCCCAGACTTTTCAGATGGCAGTTTTATATAACAAAATGTGTGGAATGGAGCGTGATTTACTCGTTACTGTCATTAAAAGCTGTATAACTTTCGAGACAAATACTGCCATAGTGTAGCTAAGACCCATAATATCTCAGTGAAGTGAACAAATCCCTGAAGGAAAGTCATAATTGTTGAGAATCATCACCTGAGTCATGTTTAGGTATGTGCGTTCTTTGCTTACTCTCATCAAACATAACGGTCTCATGTCTGATCTTGTTTCTTCCACTCACTGAGCGAGGCAGTGCCAGGCTTTTGCAACTAAACAATGGCCTGTGAAAGCACCATCCTTTAACTCCTCTGCTCTAAGTATTAACAAACTTCCTTGCAAAACCCTTTGAGGTTTGGGCTCAAACATGTAAAAGCATGATTTTACAAACAGGAGATCAACTGCTGATAGTGTTTTCTGATTTTCTTTGGTTCAACCTGAGCCTGTTGGTACAAAACCAAAAATGTTTTTTTCTGATGAATGAAGCAGGTGTACATACATTTCTGTTGGTTTTAGTTTAATAGCTTCCTTAGTACCTTTGCTAATGCTGGATTTCTTTATCCAAGCCTTTGTAGTTTAGACGTTCAGTATCCGAGGCAGTAGTGGCGCTGTCACACCTGCAGTATTGAACAATCAGAAACTCTGTAAAGTTCTAAACTAAACTCCAAACTTTATTTGTTATTTTAATATATTATTCCAGTTAGCATCATTAAGTAGATGTTGAATAAGTGTAGTAATAAGTTCCAGCTTAACATTTGCATTGTCTATGTGGATGAATTTAACCCAAAAAGACCCAAACATTCATCACCGACCAAAAGCATCTACTGATCTAAACTGTTAAATACTTGTCGATCCATTAATCCTATCAATACATGTAAATAATTGAATAAATATACAGTTATTCATCTTTTCATCAGATATGACCCATTTGGACGTTCAGAGGCTCCATAATGAACGTGGAAACACCATCATCTTCTACAACATTGGTTCACCAGTAAAACCCATGGACTTGGACCAATGACAGTGGATGAAACTGCCTGGTTTATGTTCAGTTAATTATATATTTCACTGAAAAAGTCATTTTTTCTGGATTTTTTTTTTCTATTTTTTATATAATCCTCAACTTTAATCTCAGATTTTATGAACATCTACATGATTAGAGAATTAAATACAGGAAAATACCAAATTTATACTGATAAAATACAAAACACGGAAGATAATGTTATAATAAATGTACATAGATCACTTAAGAAAGGTTAAATATAGAGAAAATTTCATTTGGGAACTGACACAAAAGTAGCACTGGGTCTTTATGGATTAATAGAATAAACAAATAAAGTGACAGGTATGTAGCCTCGATTATTGCCACAGATCAAAACATCTGTAGCCTAAGGTGATCCTAATGCCTGCATTTAAACTGGGCTTTTAAAACACATAAAACTCAACAGCATAAATAAAGATGTATAAGATAATAAACCAAAAAATGAACTTTTTACTGTGAACTATTGAGAATTGTTTTAGAATTTCTGAAATTTTGTTTTCCCATTTCAAACCTTTCTGGAGAAACTTACATTATTAAACAAACAAAATTAAATGATGAATTAATCATGCTACGTAACATGATCACATTCACTAAAGAACCTCAAAACATCCAAATGAAACATCTGTGATGCTGAAAACCTGAGAATCCACCATCCCAGTCCCACGCACTGATTTGACATAACACGTTTAAACAGAGACAAATGGACAAATTTAAGAAAGATTAGGTAACGTTCAACTTGAAGGCAGCAACATGTCTACAAAAAAATAGGAACTAAAAATAAAGACCCAGAGGAACATGCAATTAATTCTGTTAATTGGCAAAAAGGTCAGTGACATGATCAGGAATAAAAACTGCACATTAGAGAAGTAGGGTTTATCAGATGTAAAGATGGGCAAAGGTTCACCAATCTGCAAAAAAAACCCTGCATCTACAAATAGCAAAACCTTTTCAGAATTGTAAACCTTAACGTCTTACTTCTATGTATAATATCTAATTGTCTAACGAAAATAATATGATCAAAAGACTCTGAGAATCTGGAGAAATCTGTGCAAAAAAGGAACAAAAAGGAGTAAGGCTCCAAAACTTTGCATTTGTTCCACATGATATTTGTTCAAAGTGCTTTTATTACATTCATTCAGAAAAGCATAATACAGTCATTGTTTTTGTTTTTTTTATACCCAAACCCATGAACATTCCCATCCTGTTGCACCATAAAAAAGATGATAATTGACAATAATAATAAATAAATAAATAATAAGGAACACAGATATTAGTCACAGACTCGTATTAATAAGACTCCTCTGGAATAAGTGAAGGATCTAACTCGTTTACATGATTCAGAACAGGTTGCCAGGTACTGAAAAACTTATTGGCACATCTTCTT
Organism: Sphaeramia orbicularis; assembly: GCF_902148855.1. Taxonomy (NCBI): domain Eukaryota; kingdom Metazoa; phylum Chordata; class Actinopteri; order Kurtiformes; family Apogonidae; genus Sphaeramia; species Sphaeramia orbicularis. The sequence continues at coordinate 52,523,804 of NC_043957.1, read as the reverse complement.
ATAGAATATCTCATTTTTTCCAATGTTAAATGATATAAAAGATCCAAAAACCAAGATTTAAATGTTGGAGGTTGTTTATCATTTCATTTAAGTAGTATTAGTGTACAAGCTAGTAGGGTGGTGAAGGCAATTAGATGTTATGATTTTTGGTTAAAATGGAGAGAATGTGATGTAATGCCAAATATTGCAATTGTTGCCTCAGGTTCAATATGAGACCCTGTTACGGCAGAAAGAAATTTAAATATAGACTGCCAAAAGTTTTTCAGTTTTGTGTTGCATATGATATTTAGGCCCTCAGGTGCTACTGCATTAAAACCAGGTGTGATCCTGTAATCTGATCATTTTCTTCACATTTTACACAACATTTAAGATTTTCTGGAATTGGGGTTTTACATGTGAAATAACGTTTTAGTGTAGGAGTGTAGTTTTGGTTCAAAGGCCACATTTTCTTGGCCAAAATAGCAAAACAATCTACAAATAGCAAAACAATTTCAGAATAATGTTAAATAATATACAGTACAGGCCAAAAGTTTGGACACACCTTCTCATTCTTCGCATTTTTTTTATTTTCATGACTATTTACATTGTAGATTCTCACTGAAGGCATCAAAACTATGAATGAACACATGTGGAATTATGTATTTAACAAAAAAGTGTGAAATAACTGAAAACATCTCTTATATTCTAGTTTCTTCAAAGTAGCCACCCTTAGCTCTGATGACTGCTTTGCACACCCTTGGCATTCTCTTGATGAGCATCAAGAGGTAGTCACCTGAAATGGTTTTCACTTCATAGCTGTGCCTTGTCAGGGTTACTTAGTGGAATTTCTTGCCTTATTGATGGGGTTGGGACCATCAGTTGTGTTGTGCAGAAGTCAGGTTGATGCACAGCTGACAGCCCTATTGGACAACTGTTAGAATGCATATTATGGCGAGAACCAATCAGCTAAGTAAAGACAAACGAGTGGCCATCATTACTTTAAGAAATGAAGGTCAGTCAGTCTAGAAAATTTCAAAAACTTTGAATGTGTCCCCAAGTGCAGTCGCAAAAAACCATCAAGCGCTCCAACGAAACTGGCTCACATGAGGACCGCCCCAGGAAAGGAAGACCAAGAGTCACCTCTGATGCTGAAGATAAGTTCATCTGAGTCACCAGCCTCAGAAATCGCAAATTAACAGCAGCTCAGATTAGAGACCAGATGAATACCACACAGAGCTCTAGCAGCAGACACATCTCTACAACAACTGTTAAGAGGAGACTGCGTGAATCAGGCCTTCATGGTCAAACAGCTGCTAGGAAACCACTGCTCAGGAGAGGCAACAAACACAAGAGATTTATTTGGGCCAAGAAACCCAAGGAATGGACATTAGACCAGTGGAAATCTGTGCTTTGGTCTGATGAGTCCAAATTTGAGATCTTTGGATCCAACCGCCGTGTCTTTGTGCGACGCAGAAAAGGTGAACGGATGGATGCTACATGCCTGGTTCCCACCGTGAAGCATGGAGGGGGAGGTGTGATGGTGTGGGGGTGCTTTGCTGGTGACGCTGTTGGGGATTATTCAAGATTGAAGGCAACCTGAATCAGCATGGCTACCACAGCATCCTGAAGTGACATGCCATTCCATCCGGTCTGCGTTTAGTTGGACCATCATTTATGTTTCAACAGGACAATGACCCCAAACACACCTCCAGGCTGTGTGAGGGATATTTGACCAAGAAGGAGAGTGATGGAGTGCTGCGCCAGATGACCTGGCCTCCACAGTCACCAGACTTGAACCCAATCGAGATGGTTTGGGGTGAGCTGGACCGCAGAGTGAAGGCAAAAGGGCCAACAAGTGCTAAGCATCTCTGGGAACTTCTTCAAGACTGTTAGGAAACCATTTCAGGTGACTACCTCTGGAAGCTCATCAAGAGAATGCCAAGAGTGTGCAAAACAGTCATCAGAGCTAAGGGTGGCTACTTTGAAGAAACTAGAATATAAGAGATGTTTTCAGTTATTTCACACTTTTTTGTTAAGTACATAATTCCACATGTGTTCATTCATAGTTTTGATGCCTTCAGTGAGAATCTACAATGTAAATAGTCATGAAAATAAAGAAAATGCAAAGAATGAGAAGGTGTGTCCAAACTTTTGGCCTGTACTGTACCTTTATGTAAAATTGTGGTGCTTTATCTATGCTTTATCTCTATCTATGTCTTAACCAAAGGCTAAAAAAAGGCTGTTCTTAGAGGGTTATCTTTAGTCACCTACAGCCTAATGTTCAAGTGTGTCTTCTATTCATCTAAAGAGCAGGACAACAACTACAGCATGATGCTCAACACTTCAGCTCCACCCTCCAACTGGCTTCTGATGAACTTCTCTCCAGATATATATTAACACTCTGGTCTCATTTGCTTTATTTAAAATCTTACAATAATTGTACTTTTGGTCTTCTAAAACATTTTTTCTCTGTTAATAAGACTATATGAGTAATAGAAGGCAATAACATCTGCTTGTCATGCTTTTATTGACAGGTGTGTTTGACCACTTATTGGATAAATGTGCTTTCAGACAAACAGCTGTGTTCATGGACTTTATTGTTTCACTGGGAATAAGATTATCTTTCACACCAGGTCACTTGGCTGCACACTTTGTCCAAAAAGAACAATAATAAACATGGTTACTTTTAGCACAAAGAGCCAAGATGATGACATCCAGAACGCAAACTCACGGCCAGTTTGTGTCATCACAGTAGCAACATCCAGCAAAACTCCCAAAAATATTTCACATAAGTACATGCATATCTTACATATTGATACTTTATGATCAGCTTCTTTACAGTCTCCACTACTTCTGGTTGGCCCAAATCATTTCTTGATACCTGATGGAAAGATAAAACATGGGCCAAGAACAAACCTCTGAAATGTTAGTGAAGAACCATCAGAAGTGTTGGATCTGGGATTTTCCTCCCATTTTTCTAATACTAGGACAGACTGTTTGACTTTATTACATTGGGGCCTTGGTGGAGGTACATGCTCTTCTTGTGTTTTTACCAACATGTGTTTGTATTTACATCTGTGACTATTGTCTTGCTTGTTAGGCACTTCTGATTTTGTCCACGAAGGTAAAATCAAAATAACCCCTTTGTGTATTTTCTTTATATACATATTTTTATTGAAAAGTATGGCACAACAAAGACAAACTCAACAATTCAGGCATTTCAAGTCTGACAGAAAAATATAATAGTCACTGTCCAACAAAAGAAAAAAAAAAAACCTGAATTCAGAGCCACACTTAGCCTTTTCCTTTTCTTTTCTTTTTTTTTTTTTTTGAACAAGGTGTACAAGAACCAAACCCACAATGAAAATAAGAATAAGAATAAATTAAAAAAAAAAAAAAAAAAAAAAAAAAAAAAAAAAAGAAGAATTTACCCTGAAAACCAAAAGTAAAATCACATATGTACAAAAAACAAAATTCTGTAGTAAAATGGATATGTGTTCATTTATTTATTCATTTTCTGAACCTGCAGTTGGGATAGGCTCCATGCAAAGAATATATACAGGGTGGGGAAGCAAAATTTACAATATTTTGAGGCAGGGATTGAAAGACAGTGTATGACCAATTAGTTTATTGAAAGTCATGAGAATTTATTTGCCACAAGAAAATTGACATAATAGAAAATGTTTTTATTCTATGTGTCCTCCTTCTTTCTCAATAACTGCCTTCACACGTTTCCTGAAACTTGCGCAAGTGTTCCTCAAATATTCGGGTGACAACTTCTCCCATTTTTCTTTGATAGTATCTTCCAGACTTTCTGGTAATAGTTTTGCTCACAGTCATTCTCTTCTTTCCATTATAAACAGTCTTTATGGACACTCCAACTATTTTTGAAATCTCCTTTGGTGTGACGAGTGCATTCAGCAAATCACACACTCTTTGATGTTTGCTTTCCTGATTACTCATATGGGCAAAAGTTTCTGAAAAGGTATGGATAATAGTGTTAGGTATGATTATGACATCAATATATGTTTGGTTTCAAAACAATTGACATAGTGCCTGCTGAGAAAAAACAACTAAATGTTAATTGTAAATTTTGCTTCCCCACCCTGTACATATATATAAATACCAAAAAACAAAAACCAAACAAAACAAAAAGCTAGACACACCCACATGCACTCACAAAAAAACAAAACAAAAACAATTGTGTATTTTCTGTGATGAACATATGAATATACACAATATATAATTTAATTTAGAAGCAGAATGTGGGGAATGCCATAGAACCCGTTCAGGAATTTGGACGCTTTGGATTTGTGACAACTTCCATCACCGTCAGATTCCAGCAGATTTATGGTCACATGTTAAAGTCATGAAAACAGCTGAGAAAATCAGCTGATGCTCTTTCATAGAAAGCAGCAGTGTCTGAGTTAACATGAAATTACACTTTACAATCTAGTTCAGATCCGATCTAAGCGCTGATACTATCTGAATAAATATGGCATTGACTTGAACTCCTCATGAGGGAAAACACATAAACAGATCATGGACGGAACAGAATGTCCTGTGATAATTACTGTAAATTACTGTTTTAAAATATCCTCACATCTGTTGAATCTATAAAGCCTTTTCCAGGTCAAAGACCCCATAGAAAGAAGGATCATGAACCTGGTGACATTTTATAGAATTACTTTAAGTTAAATATTAAAATGGTCCAACAGTGACATGTACAGTGGTCTGAGGTGCAATGTAACAAACATACTTTAATTTGGGCGTACAATACAAAGCTGTTAAAATAACCAGTGACTGTTTTATATAGTCATGTTTTTATCTATATAAACAAAGCAGTGTCAAATAAAAAAAATATTCCTTTGTGTCTCACAAGAAAGTCTGTGCCCCTCCAATAATAATTATACAACTATAGTTGTGTAAGAAGATCGAGATTTGTGAATGATGTAACAAGACAAAAATTACAGAATGAAAATTAGGTAAAAGAAAAAAATACATAATGGGAGGAAAACGTCATATTTTTTAGCATCAGTCATGTTTGTGTATGTTAGCATGTGATGTTTTTGTGTCTTTTTGAATAATGGTGTGTCTTAACTGTATCGTGCTAAATGTGGTTGATGGTCAAACCTCTATAAAACATGTGTTCGACTATGGGAGATTCTGACCACAACACTGAACTTTTGGATCTTGGAGTTTGGGCACTACTGCTTCTTTTTCAGTGGGATAGTATGAAGTATTGTTTCATCCACCTCTGGTCTCAATCACAACATAAAATGATGCAGCTTTTATTGAACCAAAGACATAAAAGTAATACATCAAGGAGGACCAGGGGGTGGGGGGTATCAGATGACGTCTGGGCAGAGATTTTGAGACAGGTACATAAATCTTCTATTTGTCCAAGGCACAGTCTCATTCAGTGCACAGTTGTACAGTGTAACTATTGTACTAAGGCTGGACTGGCTCAGATTTATGATGGTGTAATTCTAACTTGTGACAGGTGTCAGCAATCTCCTGCAAACTTCACACACACCCTCTGGCATTGTCCATCTCTATAAAAGTACTGGACTAAGATTTTTAATACCCTGTCAGAGGTAGTTGGGGAATAAATAAGGCCAAATACTGAGTGCACTATTTGCCCCCCCCCCTCCCCCTCCCCCTTTCCTCTCTAAGTCCAAAAAGGATGTACTTGCTTTTGTTTCCTGCTGGCCAGAAGATTAATTGTAACAAGTGGTGCCAGGCACAACAAACCCCACCCCTCGCGTGTATTGTAGCTTATTTTGGCATCAATCCAGCTGATGTCATCATGTCTATGCGTGTGCTGATGCAAGCGTATCAATTGCCTCTATATATGTGTCAAGTTTGAAGTAAATTGAAACAAAATTGATGTTTTTATAGACAATTGAAATTTTGCCCATTATCAGTAAATAGGAAAAAAATTTAAATTAAAATTAAATTCATCAAAAGTCTGAACTTTGACCTACTTTTCCCAGAATGTAATAGATGTAATTTGGTATGAATTCAACTATAGTTTTGCTGTTACAGACATTTGAAATTTTGTCCATTATAAGTAAATGGGGGAAAAAAGATTTTAAAAATTGAAAAAAAAATTTGAACCTACTTTTTCCGAAATGTAGTCAGATCTATTCTGGGTCACTGGCAATTCATATCATAAACCCAATATGATATGAATTCAACCAATAGTTTTGCTGCTAGAGTGTTAACAAACAAACAAACAAACAAACCAAACCAAAAACAATACCCCTTGCCTCCACATAGGGGGGCTGGGAATTAACAATTGGAAATCAACAATACCGCCCCATCATGCCTGCTGGATTAGAGACACCCCTTATTTTCTTAAATTAGAGAAAATCAGACTGTCTTTAATTGACTGCTCCAGTAAATTCGGGAAATTTTGGGTCCCATTTCTTCAATTTGTTAAGAAGACAGATCTTCCACTCACCCTTACTGACACGACTGAAGCAGTTTACAGGGATAGATATGTTATTCCTACTGTGATGAGGGTTATATGCTGCTACTTTGACTTGGGGTGTCTGTGGCTTTCTCTATTGCAGTTTACTATTACCTGACTGACGTGCCTGTGTTCCTTTTATCCCCCCTTTTTTTTAACTGTCGTTTTCTGTCCTAGTTCTTCTTTCATTTTTTGTATTTAATCCACAAAGACCCAGTGCCAGTTCTGTGGCAGTTCCCAACTGAATTTTTCTCTCTATTTGACCTTTCTTATGTGATTTATTACAATTTATTATAACATTATCCTATATATTTTTCACTTTTCACTATAAATCATGTATTTTCCTATATTTATTTTCCTATACTTAATCTAGATGGTCATGAAAATTCAGAGTAAATTCATAGGTTATTAGATCAAAACAGAGAGAAATGAAGAAAAAGTTACTTTTTCAGCTAAATCTATCATTAACTGAACTTAAACCCAGTGTCTCCATCCACTATCACTGATCCAACTCCATGGGTTTTACTGGTGAATCAATGTTGTAGAAGATGATGGTGTTTCCACGTTCACTACGGAGCCTCTGAACGTCCAAATGGGTCATATCTGATGACCATGAAAAGACGACAAACTGTATTTTACACCAGTTATTTCCATGTATTGATAGGATTAGTGGATCAACAGGTATTAAACAGTTTAGATCAGCAGATGCTTTTGGTCAACGGTAGCTGTTTGGGTCTTTATGGGTAATAGTTTCTTTCCTGTGGTTGTTCAAGAATGCAGCAATACTTCAGTGACCACTTTTTCTTTCTGTTGTTTTTCTTAACCTGTTTAACCCTGACCATATTTTCAGGGGAAAATCACCTAAAAAGACATACCCTAAGTAAATGAAGAATTACTTCACAATAATAAGGTTCATATGGATGTTCTTGGTGTCTATGGACATTTAGAGACCTCACAGAATCTATTCCCATTGTCTAAAATATTGTATCTATTATTATGCCTGAGTAAACTGTAACAAACTAAAAGAGAAATTAGAATTTTTTATCCTCGCCTGTTTTTTTTCGGCTGGATTGACGATGATATGCATAAATTAATTGTTCGTGTCAGAGATTTTTAATAGTGTATATTTCACCCCACAAAGATTAAAAATCATGTTTGAACATTAAAGTTTGCACTAAAATACACTTTTGATGTACTTTTATTAACATTAGGGTCTAAACTTTGAGCAAAAGTTGAAAAAAACATCCATCGTCCTGATGTATTATATTTTCATAGTAGATGAATATTAATATAATTTTTTAGGCCTGCCGGCGGGCCGATAGGCCTAAAGGGGTTTTAAAAGAAACAATTTATACTTAATTCTTTGTAAGTGTTTTAATACAAATGTATACTTCTGCAAAACCCAATTTTAAAAAACAGTATATTAAATAACATCAGTTTGGTCTCGTTGTACATTTTAACCTACAGATAATGGTAGCTGATATGAGCCTTTCTGCAAAACAAGCCCCTAATCTAAGTCACGGTGAACTTGAGTCGCTGCTTGTTTCAGATCTGAGTGTGAGTGATGAGGGGAGGAGTGGGAGGGCTGGATGGCAGGAGGGAAAACATCCAAACACAACTCAACGCTCCACTAAGTACCACAGATCTGACCTACAAAGTGGGCCGAAACACATGCCCACCCACAAACTCCTACATCCACACACACGCAACCCAGCGAGAGGGAGGAGTCAGAGGTATTGTTCCTCCTGTGGCTCGAGGTGGCCTGACCCCACACCCTGCTGTTCAGACCTTGTTATTGGCTGCCTGTTACTGCGGCAACAATCAAGGGCAACCGCCTTAGTGGAAAGAATAACAGAAAGTAATGTAACTAACAGGACCTGGGATGACCCAAACTTCAGCCAAATACACACAGACAGACACACACTGATGCACACAGAAAAACAATTCACTCTGAGATTATTTTAGAGGCAACGATGAAGCCAGGAAGTCAGCACTAATAAGTCTCTGGTGTGTATTCACCAAGAGACAGCCACCGTGTAGCATCAGAACTTCATTTTAAAGCTTCAGACGCAGATGAAGCTTTTGGAATTAAAAACAGTCCACAGCGAATGTCTCTTAATGAGTTTTTAGGGAGTACCTTCATTTACAGACAGAGAAATACATAGAAACATATTCTGTCTGTAAAAGGTATCATCACTGAATTATGGAAACCAGGGGTGTCAAACTCATTTTCCTTCAGGGGCCACATTCAGCCCGATTTGATCTCCAGTGGGCCGGACCAGTAAAATAATAGCATAATAACCTATAAATAATGACAACTCCAAATTTTTGTCTTTGTTTTAACCTCCTAAGACCCACTGTCCACACTTATGGACAAGAGCTTCACAGCTTTATACAAAAGAAAAGAAAACTGTCCACCACAAAGGACATTCCATAACATTTTAAAAACTGCATCTGAAAAAACTGTTGCATCATGATGTTTCCAATATAGGCACTTATTTAATAAAAAATGAAAAAAGCTTGTACTTTGCTGACATGTCCTGGGTCTTAGGCGGTTAATGCAAAAAAACAAAAAAACAAAAAAAAACAACATTCAATTATGAAAATACTTACTTTTATAAACATTCCAAACTAAAATGATGTGAATGACCTAAAAAAACTGAAATTTCTTAAGGAAAATGAGTGTAATTTTAACAATATTCTGCCTCAACTTATCATTTCTACATGTGCATTACAGATCAGATCTACAAAGACACTAAACACTGAATAACAGGCAGAAAACAGTTAAAATTGTTCTTAATTTTCTTTAGACATTTCAGGTTGTTCATATTTGTTCAGATTATTCACATTTTATTGTTACAGGATAGTTTGTAAATGTAAATATTTTCATAATTACCTCCGCCAAGGAGGTTATGTTTTTGCCAGGGTTTGTTTGTTTGTTTGTTTGTCTGTCCGTTAGTGTGCAACATAACTCAAAAAGTTATGGACAGATTTGGATGAAATTTTCAGGGTTTGTTGGAAATGGGATAAGGAAGAAATGATTAAATTTTGGTGGTGATCGGGGGTGGGGGGGCCCACGGGGGGGGGGGCACTGATCAGCCTTGGCGGAGGTCTGTGCTCTCTGAGTGCTTCTAGTTTAATGTTATTTTTTGCACTAAAACAAACAAAAATTTGAAGTTGTCATGATTTATAGGCATAATGTAATTTTTTTTTTTTTTTTTTTAATCACATCAAATCGAAAAGAAAATGTGGAGTCATTATTTTTAGTACTTTTTTCGCTATTATTTGACTGTAGATCATATTGGTCTGTATGTGGAACCTAAACTAAAACGAGTTCCACAGCTCTGACTGTGGAATTTTTGCACTTTCATCCTACATTGGACCCTTTGGTGGGCCGGATTTGGCCCCCGGGCCCCATGTTTGACACCCCTGATGTAAACGTTCCGTAAGGCTATGATGGATCTCTTATTGTTTAGTTTTTATGGTTTTTACCCTCATGAATATATATTCCAGATCTTGAAAATACACACTTCTGCACCTGCAGATTCTTCCTCTCTGTCCAAATCAAAAGACCAAATATAAAGATAGAAGATCCCACTTAATGCTGCTGTGGAAAAGGGAAGACATATTTAAAAACTTCAATATCAAGTCATGGAGTAAAATAATTGTGTAATATCTGAGGAAACCTTTACAGCAGGCATGTCCAAAGTCTGGCCCAGGGGCCAATCACGGCCCGCGGTCAGATTTTATACGGCCCACAGCTTCGGTTTTATAATGTATTCTTTATGGCCCTCTTGGACTGTTGATCCGAGTACATGAATCATAAAAGGTTCAAAATGCAGTTTCTCCTTTCACCTCATGGTGGCAGCACCACTCTAACTCTATCTGGGTCTGTGACTTTGCCGTGAACCATTTTCGCTAATTTCTAACCATGGCGCCTGTAAATAAAAAAAACGGAAGTTGACAGTGAGGGCCGCCGCTTCCAGGAGAGATGGGAATTACAATTTTTTTTCACTGAAAATCGAGGCGATTATGTTTGCCTAATTTGTCAAGAGACTGTTGTGTTGTTTAAGGAATTCAATGTAAAGACACACTAGCAGACAAAACATGCTAACGCATATGACGAGCTAGCAGGGAGTGAGCGTTCTGAAAAAGTGAAGCAAATTCAAGCTGCTTTAAACTCACAACAGTGACTCTTCATGTGAACCTGGGAGTTCAATGAATTCACCACCAGGGCAGGCTACCAAGTTGCCAGGTTAGTTGCCTATAATTGCTGGTGTTATGTACTTGTAGATGTGACACAAATATTACTTTCTGAATGATTTTGTGAAAGACAAGAGTAAGAGTCATATGTTTTCATCTTAAATGTTAACAGACTTTACATTACTGAGTAATATATGAGTAATGATTACTCATATAAGTCATGTTTAAAATGAATGTGGGGTTAAGATTTTTATCAACTTCTTGGACGTTTAAGATACTCCACACGGTTTGTTCTATGTTATCTGACTCCAGATGTGAAAGGAAGGCAGAATTTTTTTTTTTTTTAATTTGTTCACACCTGAGTGGCTTAGATTTGGTTACATTGCCATTTAAAAAAATGATATTGTGACAATGAAAATAAAGTTGTTTTTAAAATTATCGCTTTTATATGTAATTTTTACTGTTTAAAAAACGTCCGAAGGGACCACTGGCCCCTGTCAATCTCCACATTATCAGATATGGCCCTCTTTAAAAAAAGTTTGGACACCCCTGCTTTACAGTGATCAGTTAAAGTTATTGATTATCATGACACATATTTAACTCTCTACCTGTGATTAGTAATAAGTCTGCATCTGATGGTAGATTGTCCAGACTTCAGTTGGTTCTGTCCACAGAATGGGCAGGGATTCTATTTTCTTTTTCCCTGCCAGACAACTATAAACCGCTGGAATTTTAAAGTTCAGTATGTAAGGTTTGTACATGCTCATGTGCATACATAAAGTTTGTGCAGGGAGCAATTCATTTGTTGCCATTATCTAACTGCATATTTATGCTAATGACTGCCTCAGGTACCTATACTCAGTGCCAATGAAAACGCAACACTTGAAGATTCTTATATTTTTTTAAATTGATGAGGATTTTTATTCCATAAGCTCTTTGGAATTAATCATAGGCTATTTCTATACAGTAAAAATAAAAAAATCACATCCAAATTTGTTGACAAAAAATAAGGATAAAGAAAGAAACTCAAGGACCCCCAAAACCAAAAGTCACAAAGCGGTCCCGGAGGTGCTGCAGCTCAATGTAGTGATTCTGCTGTGGCGTGGTCACACGTGCTCTGGTCTGGATGAGGTCTGTCTGCAGTTGAGCCAGTTTCTTCATGCCTCTGTTGCATCCTGACTATGGTGGACACGTTGCATCCAAAACGGCGCGCCACCTGCCGAGCAGAGATTCCGGCCTCCAGGAGCCCCATAGCATGGCATCTGTGGTCACGTGTCAGTCTAGGCATCGCTGAGTTATTGCAAATGATTTTGGTGCTTTTCAGCTTGCCTTTATATACAGAACATGACCACTCCTTAACTGACCACAGTTCCTGAAGCTGAGCAGTTCATTGCTGAGCAATGAGAAAAACAAGTCTTATGAATGCAGACAAGTTCATTCAAGCATGACAATAGCTCAACCCGTCTCAGGTTGCTAAGAAATTGTCTGAGATTATCTTATACAGGTGAAACTTCAACATATTGATGCAGCTCAGGAACCATAAAACACATTCAAGTGTTGCGTTTTCATTGGCACTGAGTATACATCCTTAATAACATGCACTTATACTGATGATGTAGTAGTTATGGGATAGTTTTTCCACCAAGATCATAATGCTTACTCGTGACTTATGTAGGTAAGTCTGTAACATTAGCTACTGTTAGTGTATAAATGGACTTCCCAGTACAACATTACAAATGTCCATTACAAATGTTGTGAACAAAGAACCAATTGAGGAAAACAAGTAGAGGCACTGCTACTAACTGTGGACCCCATGAAAGCATAAATGTTGTGGACCCTTCATAAATTCACTATCTTCTCAATATGTTGGACCAGGGGGATGTGATCCATACATAACATCATTTATGCTAACGTGAAACGAAACTGAAACTTTACATACTTTCAATGTCTGACTCCTGAATTCTATGCCTCTGTTACACATCGGATCTTACATGAAATTTTCACAACTTTTAACCTGTATCCACCGGACCCCCTCCACTGCTCAGTGGACCCCCCACAAATGCTGGGCCCCATGAATTTGTCATGCTTAACCCCCCCTTATCGGCGCCCCAGAAAACAACTTGTTCACATTGATCATTTATCTATTTAACCAGTGGTGATTTCTCATAGACTGCAAGGGAAGCTCGGCTTCCCCTAAAATTATGAAAATTCAGTGGTGAAATATGTACGGTTGTGTTGACATTTCATTGACTACAAATGTGTTAGAATACGTTCATCTCAAAGATGAGTTTGTTCAGAATCAGCTTTATCACAAATCAGCAGACTCGATGTTGTTCACTTCTCCTCCATTCCCGTTGCGCTGTTTTCTCATACATCTCTGTTCAGTGCATTTGCCCGTAGACGCTGGGCGTCTCTGGGCTTCAATGGGACTGAGTGGAACAGTTTTTTTCATTGCCTCAAAACTGGACGGTAATTGGATAAATGCCACGATGTTGTTCCGCCCCCAGACACCTGGCATCTGTGGGGGTGAATGGAGCTGTGGGCGGAGCTCGACCGGGCTGGATGCCAGGATTCCACGTGCTGATTGGAGGATCAGTTGAAAGGCTGAATCCCATTTGATTGACAGCTATTTTCAGATTTACTCCTTCACTGACACAGTTCAGTTTAATACCGTCGCGCATTCTGCTGTGAAAGAGAGAGAGAAACCACTACGAAATTATTTGTTCATTTCTTGCACTGTAAATAAACACACTCATTGTACCTCCTTGTTTCAATTTAACATAATTTCAACGTTTTCTTGTTTACTCGGTACGATACGGTCATTGACCATTTTCTTAAAAATGGCTGAATTTATGTTTAAATAACTTGACATTTTTTTGATGTAAGCCAACAATGAGCTTCCCCTGTCTGAAAGATGAGCAGCCACTGCTGTATTTAACATACCAGTAATTGACAGTTCTGCCATGGTTGTCCAATAAACCTTGCATGTGGTGTCCCACAGGGCTCAGTTTTGACCATAATCTATAATTAGAAATAGCAGTAACAGTCCTGCAGACTGAATCAGATTGTCCTCCAGGATTTCCCTGTATTTTACTACAGTAATTTATCCTCTACTATTTTAAGCCACCCAGGGCCTGCTGCTGAAGAGCATCTCCACAACATGATGCTGCCCCCATGCTTCAGGCTGTGGATGGTGTGTCCTGCTGCAGCCTTCTTCCTCTTGCTGTCGAGGGTTCTTGGCTTCCTCTTTGCCACTCTCCCATAAAGCTCTGACCAGTGAAGAACCTGCAGTTGTTGTCGTACAGTCCCTCCTGTCTCAGTTGTTGAGGCTTTTTGGAGTAATCATAGGGGTCTTGGTGGCCTTCTTTGGTAAATGTAGTCATGAATACTAAATGAGACTAGATGTACCCCCTCAGCTGTCTGCATGTGCCCCCACACAGACTGGAATATCATCAGCAAATGGATGTCCGTCAGTCCTGGTTACATCTACAGCCTGTCTGTCCATGGATCTCTGCTTCTCTCTGGTTCTCCCTGACGTTTCTCTTTTTCCCAGTGTTTTTTTTTTTTTTTTGAGTTTTTCTTTGCCAAGAAGGAGGGTCTAAGGATGGGGGACATTGATCCATTTACTTCACCAACTGTTTTCCTAACTGATTACTTGACTGTTTCATTGTGTGCGTGTGCGTGTGCGTGTGCGTGTGCGTGTGCGTGTGTGTGTGTGTGTGTGTGTATGTGTTTTTTATCAATTCAACAATTTCAGTAAAGCCCTGTGAGGCGACATTGTTGCGATATTGGGCTCAGTAAATGAAACTGAATTGAATACAGATTAACTACTGAGTTGACGTTCCAGATTTAGGTCAGTCACTTTCAAGGGGATGAATATTTATGCAATCACTTATTTTACATAATTATTTATTTATTTATTTGCACATAATAAAAACAGCAATGGAAAAAAACAACAACATTCAAACAAGTAACAAAACTGTACAGGTGAGGTTAGAAGCCCAAAAAAAAAAAAGGCTTATATGAATACCTCCCCCGAAATGAACAATACACAGAAAAACCAATTACAAAATACAATATAACTGAAATAATAAACTAAAGTAAAAACAACAAAAATGTAATCCACATTACAAATCATCAAATACAAATCAAGTGATATACAGCCTTACATTTTTTCATGAATTAAAGTCCTTTTCAGATGCTTTTTAAACAATGATAAAGTAGATGTGGATTGAAGTTCAGGTCTTAGATTATTCCACAGATTTGATCCACGATATTTCAGAGAATACTGACAGACTGAAGTTCGGCAGTACGGAAGATAAAATTTGCTCGAATGTCGTGTCGAAAAGTTGTGAATAACAGAAGACAACATCAATTAATTGTCATCAGTAAGTAGAAATTTTATTCTTACATTAACCCTTTCATGCACAAATTATGAGAACCTTAATCAAATTTTTTTCCTGAGTGTTTTTATTCCTCTTTAGGCATGAAAACAACAATGCGATTGAAAATTTTCTTCTGAAAAATAAATAAATAAATACACATACATACACACATACATACATACATACATACATACATAAAAAAATAATAATGAAAAACAAAATTCTTATGAACCTATTTTTCATGAAGTTACAAAAATGTCCACTCAGCTGGGCACCACACGTTTAATTTTTGACACACAGAAACATGTATTTACTGATAAATTGTGTGAAAACTATGTGGAGGGCCTGTGATTCTCGAGGTTTAGGCTCAGGAGAGATCTACATAATGTTACCAATTCCTGTCAGAAAAGATATGTAGTGTCTTAAAACTTTAATAAAGATATGTGTTAAAAAAAAAAAAAAAAAAAATCCATGAATATACAAGAGAACAGCTGTAGAATAGCTGTCCACTGTAGTGACCAGCATGCAGGAAAGGGTTAATGGCTTTTTTTCGCCAACTTACATTGCCACATTATATTCACCATGATTATATTTATAAACGCAATAAAACATGAAAACATCCAAGGGGGACTTTCTATAGGTTCTGTAAATATGAAACCATCTGGAAATTGGACCAGTTGTATTTACTTACATGTAGGCCGGACACAGAGGTGCAGCTTATGAATGGGTAAGGCATTCACCTGCTTTGGGCCCCAGGCTGTTAGGGACCCCAGAGGCTGACAAATGTATTCTACTGCAATGTCTCTAAGTGTGGGGACTGCAGTAACTGTGACGCCTCCTAATTCAATACATCGATTTGCAAAGACATGTCAGTAGGAACCTCCCTAAAGGGGCCCCACGTCATTAATGTAGAACAGAGCTGATGAACACTGGCCTTAAAATGAAACTTTAACCCCCTGTAAAGTCTCTTCAGATCTAGGCATGTTTTTGCAGTTTATATTGTTTTTATTTAAAATTCTATGCAATTCTATAGATTATATTTAGCCCTTTCATGCATGAATTATGAGAACCTTAATCAAGATTTTTTTTCCTGAGTGTTTTTATTCCTCTTTAGGCATGAAAAAAGCAATGTGATTGATTTTTCTTTTTTCTTTTTTTTTTTTTTTTTTTTTTAAATGAACCTATTTTTCATGAAGTTACAAAAATGTCCACTCAGCTAGACACCGTTCGTTTAATTTTTGAAGCTCAGAAGCATGTATTTACTGACATACTGTGTAAAAACTATTAAATAAAAGCATTTTTAACCTCCTGAGACCCAGCAATACATTTTTGTCCTCTGTTGGGGACAAAAGTTTTTACAGTTTTACTTAAAAATGCTGTCCATTGTAAAGGACATTCCATTAAAATAAATAAATAAAAATAATTTGTAAAAATATCTCAGGAAAAAAACAAACAAAAAAAATGTTATATTACGTAGTTTCCAATCAAGACAATTGTTTAATGGAAAACAGCAAAAAAAAAAAAAAAAAAAAAAAATCACTTTCCTGGGTCTCAGGAGGTTAATGCTGCTAATCTGATGTTTTCTCACATTTGAACATACTATAATACTAGTTATTACTCACTCAGATAATATGCAAAAAAAAAAAAAAAGACAAAAAAAGACAAAGGACATTTTTGTTAAAAAAAAAAAACTCTGTTAATTACAGTCTAATAACAATTAACAATTGATTTAGATAAAAGAACAGGAAAGTTACAGTAATGGTATGAATGTCAGTGTATGGGATGATGCATAGGTGTCCACTGTGTTGGTTGATTTGTCACTAAAACAACAAAACACATGAATATATAAGAGAACAGCTGGAGAATAACTGTCCACTGGAGTGACCAGTATGCATGAAAGGGTTAGAAAATTACAGTTACTGTGCAAATTCATAGGTCATCTCTAGCTTTGTTATTTTTGCAGGGTTGAAACGAGTACACATTTATTTCTCACTCTTTTTTCTTCAGATGCAACGAGGAAACAGGAAATATTTGCACAGCCTTAAAAGACACTCAAAATTCTGAATTGCATGGGTTGTAAAAGTTAAAGTCTCTATTTAGTGTGACCTCTGACTCCATGACACGAAGCAACATGAACAGTTAAAAACATCTGACGTGTTGAATGAAATCTGATAAAAAAAAAAAAAAAAAAAAAAAAAACATCAGAAAATTAATGCAATAAATCTGATTTTGAACAAAAGGGTTAAAGACATGTTAAGTGCAAAAAGAGGTCACACTAAATGCGACCACTTTGGTTTATAGAAGTTATTTTGTCCCTGAATCTTTAGCTTTTACTGCTGTACATGCGTCATGTATATCCAGATTGGATTTTGATACAGACTAAGAAATAAATATGTATGGTCATTAGAACTGCAGTAAGGCGGTGATTCTCATGTTGACCCAAGACTTTGGTACAGTATCATATACTGATGTGAGGATTTGGACTCAATTTGTAAAAAAAAAAAAAAAAAGTTTACATTTCACACATTTTTGGTTGTATCAGAAAAGAAATCTAATGAATGTTATTTGGAAGGGCCCTCCACTACAGCCACTGTAATAACTGTCTATAGAAAAACTACTTCAATCTAAATTCGACTATTGTTTTGTTATATGTATTATAAACTTTGAATATATGTGATGTACTGTATGTATCCATTTGTCTAGGGCAGTGTTTTTCAACCTTGGGGTCGGGACCCCACATGGGGTCGCCTGGAATTCAAACAGGGTCGCCTGAAATTTCAAGCAATTGATAAAAAAAAAAAAAAAAAAAGAAAAAAGAAAAAAACCTATTGATAAAAAAATATATGGTGAGTTGACAGAGACAGTCCCAATCCATAAAAGACATGACAAACTGTGAGCTGAAACTGAAGCACTGTGGTACTGTTTATGTTTCAAATGTTGATTGTGGTCAGTTTCAGATGCTGCAGCTCTTTCATAATTCATAGTTTGAGGTAAAACTCTCACTTTGTGCAGTAATCTACACCTGGCTTTTCTGCCTCCGTCCATAATAATATACATTATATAGACTAAATGTCGTTTAAAATTAATGTTTATTTGCAACATAGTATAGCAAACTATTACATGATCAAAAACAAATTAATTTTAGCAAAAAAAAAAAAATCTCCACTTTGAATATCTGGGGTCAGCCGAAATTTGTGATGTTAAAATGGGGTCATGAGCCTAAAAAGGTTGGGAACCACTGGTCTAGGGGATATACAGGGTGAGTCAGAAAAAACGCTCTTTCCATTTAAAGAAATTGTACTGCTAAAATGGAAACACTGATTTTTCTTTTGACCATACAGTCATATTGATGTGGTTATTGAGCATGTCTGGTGATGTAGTCATAGATTTATTGCATTGCATAAGAGAGAGAAGGTCCATTGTTTATTGGGCACTGAAATACCTGACAACACAATGTATGCTACAGTGAACAAACTTGAAATTGACAACAATTACAGGAGTCGGGGCTTTGCTTTCACACTCAGGACATAGGCCTACATGACAGTGCCCAGGGAGTTTTCATCATGGCAAGACCACAGCGATTGCAGGTATTATTTCGACATCGAGTTGTCTGTTTGGGTCAGGAGAGAGAGTGGCCACCTAGATCCCCGGACTTGACCCCCCTTGATTTTTTCTTGTGGGGGTATCTTAAAAACCGTGTGTATCAGACTGTTCCACAAACTCTTCAGGAACTCCGAAATCGCATCACGGCTGAAATCCAAGCCCTACGACGAACACGAATGGCGAGAAGAGCTGTGTTAGAGATGCGACAACGAGCACAGATTTGCATCAATCTGAATGGTAGCCAGGTTGAAGGTCGTGCCGGACGACTTCGTTGAGACAAAACATTTTGATGGCGAGTAAACATGCTGTAATGGTTGACAATTTCAATTTCATTCACGGTGGCATAAACTGTGTTGGCAGATATTTCGGTGCACAATAAACAATGGACATTCCCTCTGTTATGCTATGCCATAAATCAATGATTCAATCACCAGACATGCTCAATAACCACATCAATATGACTGTATAATCAAAAGAAAAATAAGCATTTCCATTTCAGTGGTACAATTTCTTTAAATGAAAAGAGCGTTTTTTCTGACTCACCCTGTATATGTGATAATAGATTTCCTCATAGGTAACATCATTTGATTCAAGGCCATGTGTTTATATTTCACTGTGGGATCAGTGCTCTGTTATTGGAGCTGTAAGGGAAACACTTAACAGCTAAAATTACTAACAACAAATACAAAGTAACTGATCTAAAACCTTGGTGTTATCTGACTTACATTTTCACAGTGTGACTGTCCTCATATTATCTCTATTTGTCTCAAAGACAGAAACAGAAAAGTAAACACAAATTCATATCTCCAGATTATTAGGCTGGTATCATGCTCTTCTGGGTCCAATGTCTGAAACCACATTACTCCCATCTTAACATATTTACACAGTCTATCTTTCTGTCACAATAATATATATATATTTTTAAATGTTTTTTATTGCTTTTCAAAGTCACAAATGTCCTTGTTGTGTCTTATCTGTCTGATATGGTGAAATATGTGCCTCCTACGTCCTCTGGCTCAAAACTTTTGATACATAGAACAGATCTTTTTTTAATCATTGCAGTTGGTTTTGTCTGTTACCTTCTGTTGTTGGAGTTTAATTATTTTCCGTATTTTAATCTATTCAATGCTTTATCTGCTTTTCTGCCATTTTCTTTATACATTCATGACTTCAATAAAACATTTTCCTCATTTAAAAATCCAGTTTCAGAGAATGCAAATACTACAAACTGAAAATTATTCACTGAGATGAGACTCCTCTCACATTGACATGACCATTCCTAACATTACATCTGAACCCTGGACTTGGGCTTTGGTGTTGATTTTTGCTTTGCCTCTACTGTCTTTTCTGAAACAGATGTTTGTCTGAGATGCTACAAGGTTTAGAACACCACATTTAATCTCTATTAAGGGTGCTCTAGCCCCCTCTAATGGTCAAAACCAGCCAGTACAAGTCAAACAGGAATCAGTAAGACAACAAAGAACAGAAAAAAGCAGTCCTCATGTTTAAACTTCATCAAATGAAATGTTTATTATTGTATTTATTGCTTATGCCATACAAAGTGCAACAGAGACAATTGTAGTCTGATAATTGAAACTATAAATGCATGTCATAACATTGGTTACATTGACAATATTAGTGGACCAAAGCTTCCATGTGGACAAAATGTTAGCTACCTTTCAAAGACATATTGGAATCATAGTTAAAGACCTGACTGGCTGTCTGTCACTCACAAGCAGGTTTGTTATGATAAACTTGCTAAACAACGAGCTTGTTGTTTCAATGAGCTGACGACCCAAAGGACTCACTTAGGCACTTCAGGTGTGGTTCCTAGTAGGCGTGTTGCTATGGTTACGCATCATCTCCTCCACAGAGCAACAGTAAAGCTTTACGGTAGTCTCCGCCAGTGTCTCCCTGTAATACAGCCAGAGAGTTTAACAACCAGACCAACACTTAATGGATAAACAGGAAGTAATGATGCTCTGTGTGCGTGTGTGTGTGTACCTTGATCATGGAGTGCAGAGAGCATGCAAACATCCTCCTGAACTCATTCCTGATGTCCATCATGTCCACCTCACAGCGACTCGCCATCACCCTGATCAGAGTGTTGTCATCGGTCCCTGCGCCCTGAGAGAAACACACAACAGCGGAAAATACACTTACTCCAGACATGCTGGATATTTGACTTGATCTTTGCTGCTTTTAAAAGGTTCAGTGAGTGATATTCAGTAACGGGTGTGGTTGCAGATTAGTAAAATAAAATATCTTGGACTCTGTAGAAAAGCCCTGCTCCCTCTGTTGATATAAACTACTGAAAACTCAAAAAGGTGATTACACGCAAATAAAAACCTAGTTGGTGATTAGTAAATATCACATTTATGTAAATGCATACACACACTGGAGATTATTAACAATTCTAAAAAAAAAAAAAATCATAAGGATTTTATTATAGTTAAAGTCTGTAAAGTGTTAAGATGTTTCTTACAAGAGCTTATAAATGTTTTATAATCTGACAATTATTATAATTTACATGTCTTGTTAGCATATTAATAAGCGCATTAATTAATAAGCATCTTATAAGGGCATTATCATTATTATTATTATTATTATTATTATTATTATTAATAATCCAACACTTGGCTTAAGTGACCAGTTATTATAGGCCAACTACTCTGAATTTAATGTATTTAATTGTCTTTGGATACATTATTAATAATATTGTACATCAAGAAAAATATTTTTTTAAATTACATTCAGAGACATTTAAATGAATATGCAGAATCTAAAAAGACATTTTACTGGAATTTTAATAAACTTTTACAACCCTTTCACCATGTTTGTGAGAAAGAGGTCAAACCTTGTTGAACCTTTCCTCCTACCTTCATGGCGTAGTACAGAGTCTCTGCAAAATAAGCTGGAACACTCCTGGCACACTTCACTGTAAAACAAAGATGGAAATAATAATTGAACATGTGAATTATACAAAATCTAAATTCTTCCTGACATTGACACAGAACTGAACCAGCGATAGTGTTTTAATTCCTTACCAACAGCGAGAAGCAGGTCTCTTAGAGGTCCAGACGTCTCCCTCTGAATGCTTTCCTCCATCTCATACCCAGACATCTTCATGTACGCATCAAATACTAACAAAACAAACGTAAATATTAAGCTTGGTTTTCATATAATATCATAAATGAACTACAAACTCTAAAGCACAGACCTTTCCTCAGATGCTCTGCACTCCGGTTGCCAAGAATGGTGACGAAGGATTGTTCATCAGTGCCAAATTTCTCCTCTCCTGCCTTGAAGAGGGCCTGCAATCACAAAAGTACAAAGTCAGCTTTATGGTATGCATACATCTAATCACAGTAACAGTAGAAATAACTCTGTAGTTTTATTAAAATGCCCTCACTGCTACTCTAAAAACAGTCAGAGGAAACAATATTTCCTAATTCAGAAAAATTATAAATAAAACTGAAAATAAGCCACAGTCTTAAAATTAGAAAACAAGAGATTTGGTCAATACTTGTATTAACTTCATCCACTAGAGGGAGGCAAAACACTGAGTTCCATCTTCAAAACAGGCTGTTTAATCCACCAACAAACACATGTGACACTTACACCCTCAGAGTAAAAGACAAAGACACCATTGATGGTGGAGAGTCAAAACATTTTATGACCA
The DNA here is from genome assembly GCF_902148855.1 of Sphaeramia orbicularis. NCBI lineage: Eukaryota > Metazoa > Chordata > Actinopteri > Kurtiformes > Apogonidae > Sphaeramia > Sphaeramia orbicularis. The sequence continues at coordinate 52,501,477 of NC_043957.1, read as the reverse complement.
ACAGTTACCAAGCGACTCACCTGAGCATCAGCCTCGATGTTTCCCTCCTGGATGCCCTTCTGCCTGTTGGCCTGAGGGCAGATAAAACATTACAGGGTTTCAGTGAATAGAAGCAACAGTAGAGCAGAGTAGAGCAGAGTAGAGCAGAGTCAAGTAGAGTCAAGTAGAGTCAAGTAGAATAGCGTAGAGTAGAGTAGAGTAGAGTAGAGTAGAGTAGAGTAGAGTAGAGTAGAGTAGGGTAAAGTAGAGTAGAGTCAAGTAGAGTTGAGTAGAATAGCGTAGAGTAGAGTAGAGTAGAGTAGGGTAGAGTAGAGTAGAGTAGAGTAGAGCAGAGCAGGGTAGAGTAGAGTAGAGTAGAGTAGAGTAGAGTAGGGTAGAGTAGAGTAGAGTAGAATAGCTTAGAGTAGAGTAGAGTACAATAGAATAGAATAGGGTAGAGTAGAGTAGAGTACAATAGAGTAGGGTAAAGTCGAGTCAAGTAGAGTCGAGTAGAACAGCGTAGAGTAGAGTAGGGTAGAGTAGAGTAGAGTAGAGTAGGGTAAAGTAGGGTAGAGTAGAGTAGAGTCAAGTAGAGTCGAGTAGAATAGCGTAGAGTAGAGTAGAGTAGAGTAGAGTAGAGTAGAGTAGAGTCGAGTTGAGTCGAGTAGAATAGCGTAGAGTAGAGTAGAGTACAATAGAATAGAATAGGGTAGAGTAGAGTAGAGTAGAGTAGAGTAGAGTAGAGTAGAGTAGGGTAAAGTCGAGTCGAGTCGAGTCGAGTAGAACAGTGTAGAGTAGAGTAGAATCGAATAAAGTAGAGTACAGTAGAATAGAATAGAATCGAGTAGAGTCGAGTCGAGTACAGTACAACTGAATCGAATAGAGTAGAGTAGAGTCTGTTTTCACCTGCAGCAGAATAACCAGGAGTCTCTTGAAGTGTCCTGAGGTGTCTCCACAGACGTCCTCCTCCAGGTCGTCATCATACTCTGAGAAACACAGATCAGGGTTTTGACTTTTTTCTTGAGCTCAGAAGTCTCTTTTTAGAGCATCCGTTACCCACCATGCAACTGTGAACAACCACCTCAGGACCACATGTGTACTAATCCACTGTTGAAAATAGTCCCTTAATAAAACTGAACTACTGACTTGCATTTGAATTGTTTTACTGAGACGATCAGCTCCCAAAAGTCTGACGTCTGTTTTAAAAGTGAGGTGAAAATGGGAGTTGGTAGAACCATGGAGTGACTCAGACCACAAAGGGAACTTAGTAAGCAGTTATTTAAAAGAAAAAAATGGTGGTACCAGTCATTTATACTTGTACTTTTAAATCCTTATCAATGCATGGAACTTTTTTTTATCTTTTTAACTAATTATCTTTTTTTTCTGCATCCATAATATGCAAATGGAAGCCAGTTAGAACAAAGACCACATTTTTTGGAGAAACGTGAAGCATAATATAGTTTTGTACATGCTGTCCATTAGGTTAATATTTGCCAGATGGATAATGACAGACATTGTGTCCTGTAAAAACAGCAGTTTAAAGCCACATACTTCCCTTTATAGAAAAACAGTAAGCTTACTTCTGTTTCGTGAGTTCCTCCTGGTGAATTATTATTTCAATGAATCAATTAACATGAATATCTGACAAATAACTAACTTATCTTCTCTGTTGGAGACTACCCAGACAGACTATTCCTATCACAGCTGATTACGAGTTTAACCTGAGCAGTTAATGACCCACGCATTAATACTACCTCTGTACTCAGTGTATGTAATGATGACAGTAGAAAAACTCATACTGCTTGAAGTAGAAAACAGTTTTGTCAATTGTACAGGGTGGGGAAGCAAAATTTACAATGAACATTTACAGGGGTTGGACAAAATAATGGAAACACCTTCACCTCAAGATGATAATGCCCCAATCCATACAGCTAGAATTGTTAAAGAATGGCATGAGGAACATTCTAATGAAGTTGAGCATCTCGTATGGCCGGCACAGTCCCCAGACCTCAACATTATTGAGCATTTATGGTCAGTTTTAGAGATTCAAGTAAGACGTCGACTTCCACCGCCATCGTCTCTAAAAGAGTTGGAGGGTATTCTAACTGAAGAATGGCTTAAAATTCCTTTGGAAACAATTCACAAGTTGTATGAATCAATACCTCAGAGAATTGAGGCTGTAATTGCCGCAAAAGGCGGACCTACACCATATTAAATTATATTTTGTTGACTTTTTAAGGTGTTTCCATTATTTTGTCCAACCCCTGTAGTTGTTTTTTCTCAGCAGGCACTACGTCAGTTGTTTTGAAACCAAACATATATTGATGTCATAATCATACCTAACACTATTATCCATACCTTTTCACAAACTTTTGCCCATATGAGTAATCAGGAAAGCAAATGTCAAAGAGTGTGTGATTTGCTGAATGCACTCGTCACACCAAAGGAGATTTCAAAAATAGTTGGAGTGTCCATAAAGACTGTTTATAATGTGAAGAAGAGAATGACTATGAGCAAAACTATTACGAGAAAGTCTGAACGATACTATTAAAGAAGAATGGGAGAAGTTGTCACCCGAATATCTGAGGAACACTTGCGCAAGTTTCAGGAAGTGTGTGAAGGCAGTTATTGAGAAAGAAGGAGGACACATAGAATAAAAACATTTTCTATTATGTCAATTTTCTTGTGGCAAATAAATTCTCACGACTTTCAATAAACTAATTGGTCATACACTGTCTTTCAATCCCTGCCTCAAAATATTGTACATTTTGCTTCCCCACCCTGTATGCTCAGATTTCTAGTAACGTTCAGATCCTCGGTTAGGTGACTGAACTGTGACCAATAAGTTTTACATTTTGCTCATAAATTAACCTAATTCAAACTGCAAAGGTCTTCAGTGGTTAGGACAAAGAAAAGCATATAATATTAGAAGATTTTTGCTTTGGAAAAGGGACAAAAAACTATTTAGGGGACCTAACTGTATGGATTTATACATTAACCTGTTTAACCCTGACCATATTTTCAGGGGAAAAAACGCTTAAAAAGACATACCCAAAGTAAATGAAGAATTACTTATAATACTTACAATAATAAGGTTCATATGGATGTTCTTGGTGTCTATGGACATTTAGAGACCCCACAGAATCTAGTCCCATTGTCTAAAATATTGTATCTATTACTATGCCTGAGTAAACTGTAACAAACTAAAAGAGAAATTAGAATTGTTTTATCCTCGCCTGTCTTTTTTCGGCTGGATTGACGATGATATGCATAAATTAACTGTTCGTGTCGGAGATTTTTTAATAGCGTATATTTCACCCCACAAAGATTAAAAATCATGTTTGAACATTAAAGTTTGCACTAAAATACACTTTTGATGTACTTTTATTAACATTAGGGTCTAAACTTTGAGCAAAAGTTGAAGAAAACATCCATTGTCCTGATTTATTATATTTTTATAGTAGATGAATATTAATATAATTTTTTCAGCCCACGGGCGGGCTGATAGGGCTAAAGGGGTTGAAAGATTAAAAATGACCTCTAAAAGTCATTAGAATGTTGAGAATAAAGAATTCTTATCTTATATCAAAGATGTCATTGTATTACATAGCAGATACAAACTTAATTCTTTCACAGCCACAGACCAAAGAGTTGTCAATCACCCCACATTGTTTCAAACATCAAGGGGGAACTGAGGTGAAAACCAGTAAAAAACAACTTTTAGAGTAAAAAAAATTGACAAAGTAATAAAAAAAATAGAAGCTTTGTTGTCATTTACTCCACTGGACACAGCTCTAAATGAAAAGAACGGAGTTTGATGCTGAAATCTCAGCATTTCTTCTACTCAGGTGAGTTTGATTCTGTGGCTTATGAAGGTATAATATTATTATGGGATGTTATTGTCTTTACTAAGTTGCTTGTTTGTTGATCCACGATTCAGACTAAACTGTGACAATTCTGACCTTATTTGTTTCATTTCCAAACAGACCTTTAGTGCAGCTATTAACAACACAAACCATGCAGAAAACAGAGGTGGTTTGTGGTTTTACTGTGACTGTTTTATGTGCAAATACAGAGCTATGCTAACAGAGCTATAATGTAAACTATCAGCTAACACAGCACATGATTAGACTATAAGACAGTGTTATTTTAACCAGCTGTCTAAGTTTATGTATGAAGAAGAAGGAGTGTCAAACTCATTTTAGTTCAGGGGCCACATTCAGCCAAATTTGATTTGAAGTGGGCCAGATGAGTAAAATAATAAGATAACAATATATAACTAATGTCAACTCCAAACTTTTCTCTGTGTTTTAGAGCGAAAAAAGTAAAATTACGTTCTGAAAATGTTTACATCTCCAAACTATACTTTAAAACAATGTGAATAGCATGAACAAACTGAAAAAAATAAGTGTAATTTTAACAATATTATGCTTCAGTTTATCATTTACACAGGTACATTATAACTTACAGACCACAGTGGATCTACAAATACACACATTTAGTATTGGATATTATGGTAGTATTTTACCGATTTGACCCACTTGAAAGTGAATTGGTCTGTATGTGGCCCCTGAACTAACATGAGAATTTCACAAAGTCATCCCAAGGGCCAGACTGGACCCTTTGGTGGGCCGGATTTGGCCCCCGGGCCGCATGTTTGGCACCCCTGCTGTAAATAAAAACACAGCTTTCGAGACCAGACGAGACGAGACCAGACAAGACCAGATAATAATGGATTAGATTTTATATAGCGCTTTTCTAGACACCCAAAGCGCTTTACATTATTGATCCATTATTCATTCGCCCTCACATTCTCCCTCTGGTGGTGGTAAACTACATATGTAGCCACAGTTGCCCTGGGGCAGACTGACAGAAGTGTGGCTGCCAATTCGCGCCATGAGATGAGATGAGATGAGATGAGATAAGATCAGATCAGATAAGATCAGATAAGATTTCATTTATTCCACCATGGTAAATTTCACAGTTTTGTAAACATAAAGTTCACAGACAGTTCCTCAGGTGTTGGTGCTGTATGACTGTGTCTTACTTACCCTGTCTGTACGCAGCAATGATGTCCTTCACCTGCTCAGGCGTCCTGGAGGAGAGAATCTCCACCAGCACCTTCTCATCTGTTCCTGCCCCCTACAGGACATGGACATTTGGGTTTTAAAATCATCTCAGTGCTCATATTCAGGGTGCTTGCTCTTTATCCAAATAAAAATTCCAGACTTTTTCCAGACATGTTCAAAACTACTACACATTTCCCCCAGACCTTGACTTTATGTACTTTTATACTTGTGTGCCTACTTTCTTGGTTGAGAGTGTACCCATTATGTATTGTAGAAAAGTTCATTTTATTAAAATGTATGAATGAATGAATGCATAATTTGAAGTAAATTATGTTTTACTGACAAACGTTTTCAGAACCTATGAAAATCACGAAAGTGCATGGATATCACACAAACAAGTTTCACAACAATTATTCCAGTTCCGACCGGTTAGTGAATCCATAGTTTTTTTTTATATGTTTTCTAAGTGTTATAAGTTACACTTCCTCCCACTCTTTTTTGATATTCGAATGAAGTCATGTTTTGTTTTCATATATATACGTTTTTCATGTTTTCTTGCAATCTGTTTTGTTTCTAAGGACTTAAGTAGGATGAAATTGTTTTGTTGTGTATTCGAAATAAACTGAAACTAACCGACTAATATGCCTTCCTCATGTATTTCTTCTCTTACAAGATTATGTGCCTTTGAGCGTACTCTAAAATTTGACTATGACAGAAACTTTTTTTCCATACTTTATTAAGTCTTTCACATAAAATTCCATACTTTTTAGACTTTCAAGACCTGTGCAAGCACCCTGATATTTTTGAAGAACATCTCCAGCCTGTCCCTGTCTCACATCTGGCAGCTGAAGCACCTACCTTGATAGCATTGCGGAGGGACGTGACATCATAAGCAATGGGTGGGGTCATCAGAGCGACAATAAGGGTCTCGAATTTACCACCCAGCTCTCCCTTCAGGTCATCAATCAGATCCTGTCAAGAAGATGCAGCATCACCTTTAATCAGTGTGACTGCTGTAGTGCTATGCAGTTCAGAAATGCTACAGCTGTTGTGTGCAGCTGGATTATAAGGAAAACATGGACTCCTTTATGTTAAAGCTTGCTGAGACCACGTGATGACACAAAAGGAGGACTAAATCACAACAAATGCAAAATAAACAGAAAATAGTAATGCCATCTGCATCAGCTATTGGATAAGTTCTTGTTTTAAATTTTGCATTGTATCAAACCAGAATTTTACAGTCCTTGCATCCCTAGTGATAAATCAAGTGGTTTTACTATTTAAAGGTTAATACACTCATGATATAATGAAAACAGAGCTGTGGTTCATCATTTTGCTTTTAGGCGACAACAATGAATGGAAGATAGTACGAGCAACACAAAAACTAAATATCAGTCGTGTTTATCAAGTCACCTGACTATTAGTCAGTTCATTTTTTTATTTCCCAATAATCTTTCCTATCCCGTTTGTCCCATCTTTCCTAATGAATGTACTCTAGGAAATATGACCAAACATGGCTTGGTTTCCTGATCACTTAAGCTTTAAATGAATCTAATCACTAATATAAGCCATAAGCCATCATTCCACTTTTCACATCCACATGCACTTTCACCATCTTAAATTTTCTGTTATTAATTTGTGTTACTTTCAATCTTATAAGATGATGATGACGATAATGATGATGATGATTATTATTATTATTATTATTATTATTATTATTATTATTATTATTATTATTATTATTATTATTATTATTATTGTTATTATTATTGTTATTATTATTATTATTATTATTATTTCCATTCTTTGTTTATTCAGAGAAGTAGATCATACAAAACTTCCCTTTCGGATACAATTAAATGTCCACACCTCAAATGTGAATAAAGAGTGAGTTGCTAATACAACTTTTTTAGGAGAATATAGAACAAATATAACAAGTGGACAGGAGGAGAAGGCTTGTTCCGTTTCTTCATTAACAAGATGAGACACATTAAGGTTTGTATGTTTACACTAACCTAAACAGAAATGTATATCATGTAAATGTTTTCACATAACCAATATATTCAATTCACATCAATTACAGGTTTTACATAGTTTGTCCATTTTGACCAAATAGTGGAAAATGATTCTCTTTGACCAGTAAAACAAAATGTCAACTTCTCCAGAATGTAAATGTCCTGTACGCTATCGATCCATTCTTCAGTTGTGGGTGCTTCAGGTTATATGATTATTTTTGGTGTCTTTTGTAACATTCTCTCTGTCATGTGTATTGCCTGGACACTGACTGTTATTTCTGTACTAAACGTCATCATTAGCTCCCCTACTGTGTTTCAAAATGTGTTTTCATAAACAGACAATAATGCATTAACAGCATCCGAAACATTTTATAAACACTTTGTTGTGACTGAGGAGCTATAAATACAATTCCAACCTTTCCGAACAGAGTTTTGTAGGTATTCTTGATCTCCTGTCTCTGGGCGTTACTGCGAGCAGTCAGCAGCTGCAAGATGGCATCCTCATCAGTCCCTATGGAGACAACCACCATGGTAACTCAGCCGGTGTTTACAACTACCTTCACATGATACATAATGAACATGCGCTGTCGAGGTGGCTGCTGATTACATTACAAGCCGCATAATTGCAGTGTTTAGTCAGGATGTGTGTTGGCTCATAGTGAAACGTCTCATGTTTCACTGGCCTCGTGTTTAGTGACTCATCGTTGTCTGGGTGGATCTCGGCAGTGGCAGCAGGAACTACTACAACAGTAACAGTTCAGAGAGGAACTCCTCAAACAATGCTCACTCACTGGTCTGCTGCTGTTGTAGCGCCGACCGACACGCCTTTAGCATCAGATTACACCGCACTGACAGCAGATATGACCGTCTTACCCAGCCCTTTCATGGCCTTCTGCAGAACCTCAGCATCTGCACTGGCGTTGAAGTTTGGACTGGCTTTTACGGTTCCCCTGGCGGCCTGCAACATGGACGACACAGGAAAATGAAGTTTTATTAATTGTATTATAAAAAGTAGAGAGCAAAGGGTGAAGAAAAAAGAACTTTCAATGTAAGCTTCAGCAGAGCAGCATCTCAAACATTCCTATAGAATATAAATAAATAATGTGAAGATTAACCCTTTCGTGCATAGTGGTCACTGCAGTGGACAGCTGATCAAAGGTGTTTTCTTGAATATTTATGGATTTGTTTTTTGTGCATCATCCCCTATGCTGCAATTCATATCATTACTATAACTTTACTGTAGATAAACCTGATCTGCAGTAACATGTTCGAACGGAAAAAATTGCTAATTGTTACTAGACTGAAATAAACAGTTTTGTTTTGTTTTTTTTCCCTAAACAAAAAGTTGTTTGTTTTTTTGCATATTATCTCCATGCAGGTATGTTAAAATGTGAGAACACATCAGATTAGCAGCATTAAAAATGTTTTTATTTCATAGTTTTCATGTAGTATATCAGTAAATACATGTTTCTTTGCTTCTAAAATTAAACGCATGGTGTCCAGCTGAGTGAACATTTTTGTAACTCTGTGATTAAATAGATTCATAAAAAATCTATCGCTTTTTTTTTTTCATGCCTAAAGAGGAATAAAAACACTCCAGAAAAAAATCTTGATTAAGGTTCTTATAATTCATGCATGAAAGGGTTAATACTACAAAGGTTTGTTAGATGCATTCTGTGCACACACTCAAAGACTCAGCATTTAACGAACTTAATGACTAACACATGCGCAGCTGCTCTGCCTACAAATTCTCACATCTTTATTCATTTGCATTTCATAAACAGGATGTTTCATGTCTACACAGACAAGACAATTTAAAGGGAAAACCAACAAGATCACAACTTAAACCTGAATAAATGCTGTGTTGCACCAAACTTCAGAACTTGTTTCAATAAAGATTGAATTTCTCTTCTCTTACTCTGAGGTTGAATTTAATGATTTTGCACCAAAAATTCCAGTTTAAAGTGCAATCCAGTTTTAACTTTCCACTTATGTTTCATGAGTTTAACTTTTAAAAAGGCTGTGATCTTTGACATGGATTGAGCAAAATCCTCAACTTCCTCAAAGAAAAAAAGTGAACAGATCATTTTTCTCCTTCTATTACTTGGCCAGATGGCGCCATCAATTCTGCCAAGATATTTTACTCAAAGGAGGAGATATTACAGCTTTTGTGCTTTTTAGCCAGCGAACAAATACTAACGTTTTAAGGAAAGGAAATGTGTGAAATTGATGTATTACAAGTTTAACACAAGATCGAACCCACTCAGTTCATTCATTCAAAACAGTAATCTAACCTTCACTCAAGGTAAAATATGACAAAGCTGTGAAAAATTAACTCTCACATTGATTTTGGTTAAAGTGTTTCTGGCTCTAACAATGCTACACTCATTCCAGGCACTCCCTCATACTATGACATTAACAAAGAAACATCCGAGTGGTCTTTTCAGAGGAGAGATGTTTAGAGAGCAAACCACGGGAATGTCTCTGGAATTTTGACCTTGGAAATTTGGTAAAAAAAAAAGAAAAAAAAAAAAAAAAGAGAGAAATGGTAAGTCAGAAAAACAAGATGCTGGTAACAAGTAGGATTCTGTCTTTTCCTGCAGGACGGAATGCCAAAAAGTTAATTTACTCGCCTTTTTCATAAACACACTCAGGCCCACAAGCTAAACAAAATTAAATCAACATGCAGCTGATCATGCAAACAGCAGAACAAGCAGATATTCAGGAAAGGAGGGTTCATCAGGAATGTCGCAACAACACAATACTGATCATTTCTACGGGGGTATCTCATCTTTAGACTCTATAGGCAGAGAACAGGTCATGTCCTATGCAGCGAGTTTAGACATGACTTGGGGCTGGGGGCTTCGACGGAACTATGCTGGCACTAAACATAAACAGAGGAGGCTGCCATACTTCATATGTGTGCTTTAATGCAGCATTAACAGTTTTTCCTTTGGTACCACTATTAAAAAAATGACATATAATTATGACCTAATTCACAACAGGGCTCTTCATCTATACAATTACTGTTGCCTACTGTGCATAATCAGAATAAATTAAAATGTATGTCCATTTTTTGTATCAAGTCCACATCATCTACTAATATTACTTTAACATTTGTAGATGAATACAGCCTTGTTTCATTCATTCATTCATTTTCTGAACCTGCTTTATCCTCACTAGGGTCACGGGGGTCACTGGAGCCTATCCCACCTACTTATGGGCAAAGGCTGGGTACACCCTGGACAAGTCGGGAATTCATAGCAGGGCTGACATATAGAGACAAACAATCCCTCTCACACCTCTTGCCTTGTTTTATGTTTATTGAAAACACAAAAAGGTATTTTTTTTACTGTCATCAGTAAAATAAAGTCAAAATACACTAGTTTTTTTTTTTGTATTTTATTCTTTTTATGTAATGGGTAAAATGATCGGAACAATTTATTCCCCCTAAAACAAGATTCTTGTGAGACATTTTTTAAAAATCTTGTAATGCAAATATATTTGTAGACCCAAATAAAATCTCCTGAGACCATGTCTTTGGGAATGAATCTTTAAAATTACCAACTGCATTAGTCTTTATGCAGTTAAATAACCAACACATCTCTTCAGATACATTTATCCCTTTTACTATTTTTGCTCAAACCTAATCTAAAACAGCAATGTGGCATTGGTAAGTAAAACAAAATCCAAATCAAATAAAAATATTGATTTCATACCCCATTAAATAATTTATAGATAGGATCCTTAAAGTCTGACATTGAGGCTTGTTTTTAGTTCAGTTTTTTTTTTTTTTTTTTTTTAAATCTGATTAGACTGCATATACTGTGGGTAATCGATCTGGAGGTAAGATCATTCCATTCCCCTTGCACATTTACAGATGATGGTTGCCATGGATACGGTACACAGTGATGCATTAGATAACGGAAAGTTTCATCCCATTACTGAAACTGAAATCAATGTGTTTATACATTAACTTTCCCTTGATCTGCTTTGGCCAGGGGTCAGCAACCCTGGTCCTGGAGAGCCACTATCCTGCATGTTTTAGATGTTTCCCTCTTCCAGCACACCTGACGGTCATTAGCAGGCTTCTGCAGAGTTTGATGGTAGGTTGATCATTTGAATCAGGTGTGTTGGCAGAGGGATACATCTAAAACATGCAGGATAGTGGCTCTTGAGTACCAGGGTTGCTGACCTCTGACTTCGGCCAAGAAACATTAAATATTAACATACAACTAGTGTTTCATCAAAAAAAGGTATCAATGAAATAGTGATAAATTTCATAACAGACGTGTTCAGATTCATTTTAACAATTCAAAGAGGCATAAGTCTTTGTTTCATTCAAGAATTTAACCTCAAACATGGCTACATCTCTTAAAATAATCCCATTCTAGACTTTTACAAGTTAGAAATAGTTTGATTAAAAGCAGCACCAAAGACAACCATGCACAGTAAGGAAAAAAGGTTACATACAGGCTTTTTGTATTTTATGCTGCAAATTAATATAAATACTATTAAGAGAGTGTTTATAGTGATTGACTCAAAATGAAAGTCAGTGACTATGAAAAAAATAAGATTTTAATAACCTACTACAACAACACATGCTCCTTGAAGTTCAGTTAAGCTTTGTGTAGTAGATTTATTAACCGATGGTTTTAAAATTTATTTTATCCATTTTATTCATCTCAAACTTTGAAGTAAAAAAAAAGAAAAAAGAATTAAAAAAACAATAAAAGCAAGAAGTCAATTACATACATTCATGGTCATTAATCACAGAAAACATAACAAAATACAATAAATTTAACATAAGTGTACATTTGTATCAAAATGATCTGCACTGTGAGCATCTTTAAAATTTTAAATTTAGTTTGCCTCAGACCAGGTCTGTCAAACATGTGGCCCAGGGGCCAAATCACCCCCCCCCCCAAAAAAAGGGCGTAGCCCAGCCCATGGGATGAATTTGTGAAATGCAAAAAGTTACACTAAAATATTAACAGTCACTTTATTTAAGAGTCCACATTCAGACCGATTCAATCTCAAGTGGGTCAGACCTGTAAAATATAATCATAATAACAACTCCACATTTCTTTCTTCATTCATTCATTTTCTGAACCCATTTTATCCTCACTAGGGTCACGGGGGTCGCTTGGAGCCTATCCCAGCTACATAGGGGCAAAAGCGGGGTACACCCTGGACAAGTCACCAGTTCATCACAGGGCTGACATATTGAGACAAAACAATCACTTTCACATTCACACCTATGGGCAATTTAGATTAACCAATTAACCTATTAGTGCATGTCTTTGGATGGTGGGTTCTCTCCGGGTATGTCAGCTTCCTCCCATATTTCTTTCTCCTTGTAAATGTTCACATTTTCATGCAATTTTACTATATTTACACTAAAACAGGCTATCATGTCTCAACAAATATGAATAACCTGAAGACACATTCACCTGAAATGTCTTAAGTAGTGCAAATTTACAATATTCTGCCTGTTCTTAAATGTTGTATTTGTAGATCCACTGTGATCTGTAAGTTGTAATGCACATGTGCAAATGATCAACTGAAGCATATTACTGTTAAAATTGCAACTATTTTTCTTAAGAAATTTCAGTTTGTTTGTTATTCACATTAAAGGATTGTTTGTAGATGTAAACATTTTCATAATGCAAGTTTTTACCTTTTTCACTCTAAAACATAGAGGAAAGTTTGGAGTTGACATTATTTATATATCATTTTGTTAGTATTTTACTGGTCTGGCCCACTTGGGGTCAAACTTGCCTAAATGTGGACCCTGAACTAAATGACTTTGACACCCTTGCATGATTAGACTGTTATATCACAGACTGAGTGATTCATGGGGCAAGAGGCGATTAGATTACGCTGGTCAACAACAAATTTATTGTTTAAGTTTTTTGAGCTGATTTAGGATAATTTTGGTGTGCTGAATCCAAAAATCACATTCATTTTGCTCAATCAGGTCAACTTTCTGAACTATGCTACATATTGGCTTTTTTTTTTTTTTTTTTTTTTTTTTTTTTTTTTTTTTTTTTTTTTTTTTTTTTTTTTTTCTTTTTCCACAATATTTTTATTAACTTTTTAACAGCATAAAATCAGGCATTTACAATCAATATATGCTGTCAGTTTGCTTCATTAAACTCAAAAACAACAAATACAAAATTAAATAAATAGAGACGGCTGCAACCTAAATCCAAATATTGTCCAATAATCCTGCTGATTATCTTCCTAATCCCCAGACAGGTGAACCGTCCATTAGATGTCAGAAAACACTGAAAAGTTTTCAGAGTATACCAAGGTCCAAAATGGCGCCCTCAGTTGTCTCCCTCTGTTCACAACCAAGATCCAGCACTGATCTTTTTGAAGGACAGTATTCAAACTGATCAATTGATCACAAAAAAAAACAAAAAACAGTAACTATCAATTCGACAGTTAACAGCCTATCCAAAAACTGTTTTAGCTCTAAAAGCAACAAAAACAAAAAACCAACAAATGAACACAGACTCAACAACAATTTGCTTCTCTGATATTACTGAATGGTAATCTATACTAAGTGGATTTTAAATTATAGTAAATACAAAATGTATTGCATACTTCAGAAAAAAGTAAAACTTGTAAAAATGTAGGAACTGTACTGCCTACAGCAATCAGTCAACTTGAACATCTGTTAAATCAAGATTCTTGGCATAATTAATAAAAGGTCTCCATATATTCTCAAATCTGTGCTGTTTAGCCTTCAATATGTAAGTGATCCTTTCTAATGGAAGGTCTGATAGCATTTGTCTCATCCAATGAGCTGTATTTGGTCTGTGAACATTTTTCCATAACTGTGCAATACATTTTTTGGCATACAGTAAGCTGAGGTCTATAAAGGTTCGTTCATTTTTACTATAATTCTGTGTCTCTGAATATAAGCCCAGCAGAAAAAGCTTAGGGTCCAGCGAAATCTGTTTTGAAATTATCTTCTCAATTATAGCTCTTACCTCTTCCCAAAACTTTTGAATCTTTGTACATTGCCAAATACAGTGAAACAATGTCCCTCTATGTTCCAAACATTTTGTGCATGTGTCTAGTATATTTTCTCTGTATCGATTTAGTTCCACCGGTGTCACATATGTCCGCATTAACCATTTATATTGTATTAGTTTTAGGCGTGTATTAATACTTTTGGATTGGGCATCAGCACAGGCTTTTTTCCAGTCTTCATCTGAAATTTCACTTTGCAAGTCCTCTTTCCAGGCAAATAACTTAGATTGTGAGCTTTCAGATGAGCCAGATGTCAGCAAATTATAAAACTCTGATATGATACCCTTTCTCAAACTGTCTTTTATCAGCATTTCTTCCAGCGGAGATCGTGGAGGTCTGGTGAATGTATTGTCTTGATTCACTTTAATAAAGCTTCTAAGCTGGAGATATTTGAAGAAATGTTTTCTACTTAGCTTGAATTTAGACCTCAGTTCATCAAAGGACATCATTATATCTGAGTCTACCTTATATAGATCCTGGATCATTCTAAGTCCCTTAAGGTGCCATAATTTAAATGTTGCATCTGCTCTACCTGGTACGAAGAAGTGATTACCCCATATTGGACTATACTGTGAAATGGAGTATGTTTCTTTTAAGTATTTTTTTATATCATACCATATCTTTACCACGTGTTTTACAATTGGATTTTTAGCTTGTTTCCGCAATCTTTTTTCTGTGTCTGAATGTATATATAAGGGAAGAGGTAATTTTAGACCATAAGATTCCATTTCAGTCCAGTGAGGAGAATCATTTTTTGAAAAATAGAACATAATAGACCTCAGCTGTGCAGCCCAGTAGTACCACATCAAATTTGGACATTTTAACCCTCCTCGGTCAAACGGTAAATACAGTAGGGACAAACGAAGTCGTGCCCTCTTATTGTTCCATATAAATCCAAGAAATATTTTTTTAACTTTAGAAAACAAGTCTGAAGGTGGTGGCAGAGGAATGTTTTGAAATAAGTAAAGAAATTTAGGTAGAATGTTCATTTTTAAAATATTAATTCTCCCAATTGTAGATACTGGTAATGACATCCATTTATCAATAGATTCATTCGTTTCTATCATCAAAGGTTCGTAGTTAGCACTGACAACATGTTCTAGCCTTGGTAAAATCTGTACTCCCAGATATTTAAATTGTTCTACAACATTAAATTGAATTACCTCAGTGATTGGGTTCTTTCTTTCAGTTGCATTAAGTAGTAGTATAGAGGATTTAGTATTATTTACTTTATACCCTGAAACAACACCAAATGCATCTATTAGCTGTGACAAGGTTGGAATTGTTTTATTTAATTTTGTCATCATTAAAATTACGTCATCAGCATACAAAGCTATTCTGTGCTCCGTCGGCCCCACTGTTATTCCACTAAACTGAGAATGTGATCGCACTGCTATTGCAAAAGGTTCCATTGCCAGTGTAAACAGTAGGGGCGACAGAGGGCAGCCTTGCCGACATCCTTTACTAATTTTTATTGGTTTTGAAACATTTCTATTTGTTATAATTTCAGCTGTAGAGTGTTTATATATCACCTGAACCCATTTTATGAAGTTATTTCCACACCCAAATTTTTCTAAAACCCTGAAAAGATAAGGCCATTTAACCCTATCGAAGGCCTTTTCGGCATCTAATGATAGAAGTGCTGTGTCAGGCATTTCTTTATTTGCATGAATAATATTCAATATCCTTCTCACATTGTGAAAACCTTGTCTTCCCATTATAAAACCATTTTGGTCTCTATCAATAATACTTGGCAATAGCTTTTGTAAGCGTTTTGCTAAGAGCTTACATATTATCTTAAGATCAGAATTTAACAAACTAATGGGTCTCATGTTTTCACATTTGTTAGAGGGTTTACCTGGTTTTGGAAGTAAAATAATTAAGGCATTATTGATAGAAGTTGGGAGACTGCCATTGTAAAATGCCTCTAAAAACATTTCCAAAAGCGGTGTTAGCAATTTATCTTTAAATGTTTTATACAGATCTATTGGGAGACCATCTGGTCCAGCCCTTTTCCCTGACTTCATATTATCGATAGCATGTTCTATTTCGTCTTTAGTAACTTCTAGCTCTAGATCTTTTTTTATTTCATTTGGGATATTGGGTATAGATAGTTCCTCTAGAAATCTATTCAGGTTTGGTAAGTCTGTTTCATTATTGGTATCATATAATCCCTCATAATAATCTCTAAAAGCATCATTAATTTCTTGAGGATCCACTATAATTTGGCCATTGGATAAAATGGTTGTGATTGATGTTTTGGTTTCTAATTGTTTAATCTGCCATGCTAATACTTTACCTGATTTATCGCCTTGCTCATAGAATGTTTGCCTTAGTCTTAAAAGACTAGAAGCTGCTCTAGAGGCAGAAATTTTGTCATATTCAGCTCTCAAAATTAGTAAATCATTTTCCAACTGTGGGTTACTATTCTCATTAACTTTTTCTTGGAGAATCCTTATTTTCTGTTCCAGCTGCAGTCTTTCCTCACGAGCCTTCTTTGATTTTGACCCAGTATAACTAATAATATGTCCTCTGAGAAAGGCTTTAAATGCTTCCCATTTTGTTCCCGCAGATGTTTGTGTAGTATTAATTTCAAAAAACTCATCTATCTGTTTTCCTATATATTTTACAAATTCTTCATCTTGTAACCATTTATGCTGAAAATGCCATCTAGGCGGGTCTTTTGTCAATTTTTTATCTATGTACATCAAACAACATGGTGCATGATCTGAGATCACAATATTATCATAAAAACATTTTGGAGTTTTTGATCGTAGTTCTGAGGAAATTAAGAAATAATCTATTCTGGAATAAGTCTGAAACCTGTTTGAAAAACAGGAGTAAGCTTTGGCATTTGGTTTCAATTCTCTCCATATATCCAACAGATTCATTTTCTTAATGAAGCGGTTAATTACTGTTCTACACCTGTTGTGTGATTGATCTGCTCCTGTGGATCTATCCATGTTGGGGTTTAACGTACAATTAAAATCCCCGGCTATTACATGTTGTCCCGCTAGTGTTGATAGCATAAGGAACAAATCTATGAAAAATTTTGAATCATCTATGTTAGGACCATACAGGTTCACTAAATTTAAATTTTCTGAGATCAGGGAACCTTGGACTATTAAGTATCTTCCCCTTTTATCTTTGATTACATCTTTTACTTGAAATGGTACGGTTTTATGAATAAGGGTCATAACTCCCCTGGCCTGGGATGAGAATGGCGCTGTAAATACACTACCCTGCCACCTCCTCCTAATCTTTTTATTATCCTCTTCTAATAGATGAGTTTCTTGTAGAAATACAATTTTAGCGTCTATATCTTTTAATTTATTCATGACTTGTTTGACTTTTCTAAGTTGCTGCAGACCTCTACAGTTCCAAGAAACAAACTTAAGATTTACTCCTTGAGACATTCCAAATGGAAAATAGTAGATCACCTTGCCATAAAGAAATAAACTTATTGAGAAGCATAACATATCTGGATGTTAGAACTACATCCAACATTGTGAACTTGAACATTTCCCTCGTGCCCACAGTTGTGGGAGCCCCCCCAAAAAATCTCTTGTCTCCCGTTATCGCTAGCGACAGTTCCATACTTAGTGAGGATCAGTCAATCCACTTCCTATTTCCCCTAAACTAACAAATCTCTGCTGCTGCTGTTCCTATTGAATCATTACTTAACTTATCTTGTCTTAAGTTTACACCTCATAACAGTTACAGATTTTATTCCCCTTATAAAATATACCAAATTATTATAATGTATGTTTTAAGATTGGGATAGATGGAACTTTAATATGAAATATAAATTCTAGTCCATATATTTTTTTTACATGTGCATGGTTATGTGAAAAGCTCGTCCTATCTGCTAATTATTGTATCAGACAGTGAGGTTGGATCGTTTTAGTCTGTTATAGCACCATCCTTCAAATACAGCACATTGCCACAGTCTCATGTACTTGCATTACCGTTATTGTTCCTCGTCATTTAACTGTCCGCGGCATCTTCCCGGATCTTCTTTATGAACGTTTGTGCTTCGTCTGGGGTCTTAAAAGTGCGAGTTTGTCCTTTATAAGTTACCAAAAGGTTGGCAGGGTGAATCACTCCATGTCGGATCCCTAGATTGCGCAGCTCCTGCCGGACCGGGTCGAACTTTTTCCTCAGTTGGTGTATTCCCGTAGCCAAGTCTGAGTAGAACCTGACTTGCTGGTCTTTGTACCGGATCTCCTTTTTAGCCCGTGCAGCGGTCAATACTGACATCCTATCCTTGTAGTTGAGAAACTTCATTATTAGTGTTCTCGGCGGCGCTTTGCTGTCCCTCATCGGTCCGATTCGGTGTGCCCTTTCAATTACCACTGGGGTTCGTAGAGTTACAGAATCCAGCAGCTCTGGAATCAATTTCTCCAAAAAAGAGCATGTGTCCTGGCCCTCAGCTCCCTCTGGTAGTCCTACAAGTCTCAGGTTGTTCAAACGAGATCTGGTTTCCAAGTCCAGAAGCTTCTCTTCCAGAGTTTTGTTTTTTGACTCCAGCTTGTTTACTTTAGCTTGCAGGTTAGCTACCTCGTCTTCGGCACTGGATATACGTATCTCAGCTTGTGACACTCGCTCAGAGCAGTCGTTTATTTCCTTTCCCATAGCATTTATCGCCGCCATAATCCCATCAAATTTGGTCGAAAATTCCGTTTTCATTGAGTTTATTGCAGCCAATACAGTATCCATTTTGGCATCGACAAGTTCTCCGACTCCATTAGCCCCCTGTTCTGCCATATCGTCATTAGCTTTCTGTGTTTCACCACGAACTTGGTAGTCAGTTAGCTTCGGCTGCTTTGATGCTTTGTTCTTATCTTTGCTCAACTTTCCAACCTTCGGCATTACAGCAACCACACTAGCACTATGTTATGAAGCCTCATAGCAAAAATGACATCTTTTTTGTAGAAATTGTAGCACCCAGGAAAGAGCAGCGCGAGATGCGTCTTCCTACGTGGCCGCCATAACCGGAAGTCCTCCATATTGGCTTTTTAACATTTTTGCTTACATTTATGAGCATTTTCACATCATATGATACAAAATTCTTTCATATTTCTTAAAATAAACGAGTTCTGAAGATTTTACTTTTGCCAATTTATGATTGTTTTTTTTTAATATTACAGGTGAATGAAATGGCTTCGGCTAGAAGATCTTGCAAAAATAAGCCTGATGTATTCTGCTACATCTGCGGTGAATACACCATTGTACCTAACAGGAATCAAGTCACAAGTTTCATAAAGTGTGCTTACCAATCTTATTTTGGTATTAATTATTATATTTTGTGAGAAGATCAAATTTTTCAAAATCAAATTAGCAAAAAAAACCTGACCTGATTGAGAAAAACAGATGTCATTTTTGGATTTAGCGGTGCAAAATGGTCCTAATTCAGTTGAAAAAACCTAGACAACTTGCAAAAAACATTTTTTTTGTAACCCAGTGTTATTCTCCCAGAGTCCAGTGTCTGCAGGGACATCATTTTGACTAACTGACCTGACTTTTTTTTTTGACAGAACGCTGCTCCACCCTGATACAGCGATTCCCCTTTAAGAGGAGGAGGTCGGCTGTAACACCAGGCCAGACGTGGAAATGGGTGTTTAAACACAGAGAGAGGTGGAGAGACATGAAAAGCCCCACCCGAATGGACTGGAGCCTGTACACTGTATGAGTCACAGACCAAACTTCCAAACTTCCCAAAATGATCCTCTCTGCAGCCCCACGGACATGCGCACTTAACACAGACATACACAGATGTGAAGTGAAAAAGTGTTAAAGTGACAAACCCCACTGTGGAACAAACTCCATCATGGTATCTAGTGGACTTTAACTGCATATGAAGTTTAACAATGACTTTGTCCTGCACAGCTCTGCCCTTGACAAAAGATAAAATACTTTAATATTAAATGTTGACTTTTAGTTCATCAACCAGACAGAGTATAAGTCAGACATAGTTTAACTCCAGCCTCCAGTTGGATCAGATCTAAAACATTATATAACAGGATGGAAGTGGGCGTTGTCTTGGAGTTCAGAGGGTAAACACTATCCTGACTCACACATTAGCATAAGTAACGGATTATTATCTCCGTTCATTGCAGAATTTGACATAATTGCTGTATATTTATTTAAAACGGTTAAAAGATTTCTGAAGTCAAACAAATGACAAAGGGACTCACCATGATGAAGTTTCTTGGAGTTTATTCGAGAGAAAGCTGTGGAAAAAGAGGAGAATGTTATCCAAAAATAAAACAACACAAAGCCCTGACTGTCTGAGAAGCAGATTTATTTACAGTAAACATCTGCCGACAAGTCCCTCCACTGTAGTCCTCCTATCTGACTGTCCACCACCGCTAACCCATGTCAGTCCAACCCTTCCTCTTCTTCTTCTGTGTTTTTTTTTTTTTTTTTTTTGTGTGTGTGTGTGTGTGTGTGTGTGTGTCCTCAGGTGGACTGTCCACACTCACCTGGCTGATGGACCTGACATTCACCTTCTCACTCACACTTTCCTGCTTCTGTGGAAAACTTACCGTGGAGTTCACAGGTGAAGCTCGGTGAGCAGACACGGACAGACCCGGCACACGGAGCAGACACGGGAGAAAAGGGACGGAGCGCACAAACCCGACCGGAATAAAACTCTCAGCTGCGCGCGTGAGTGTGGGGGCGTGCGCGTGGGCCACACCCCGGTGCGCACGACGGGCTAGAGGAGCCTCTGTCAGCAGCCTGGTCCGGAGCATTCTGGGAAATGATGTTTCATAGCCGACTATGAGTCATGATACATGAATTTAGAGAAACAGTGCGATAATGTGTTAACTTTCATTTATGAATGAATGAATGAATGAATGAATTAAATAATTAATTAATTAATTAAATCTTTATTTCAAACATGTAGACAGTAAAGTCAAAACAAAAATCAGCCAACAAAATATAAGTACTGGTACATAAATGATTGATAAGTAAACAAACAACAAAATAAAGAAATAATAGTAGTAAATAATAATAATAATGATGATAATAATAATAATAAAACAAATGAAATGAAAATTATACAAGCTCGAAAAGGAGTAGGAAGAAGTAAAAACTTATGTACTCCTACCTCCAATTACTATTCCATCTAATCATTATATAGCAATTATTAGTTATAATAATAATAATAATAATAATAATAATAATAATAATACCACTGCTGACACCAAACCAGATTAAACCCTTGGCTATAAGTCAAACTTCTAATTTTCAAACCTAACTTACATAACATTTTTCAGTCAAATGTAAAATTTTTACACTAAATTTTTTCAGTAATTTGCTGCTCAAATTTGTCATTGTGCAGTAAAAATACCCCCAGTCAGTATTTTTTTTTTTTTACATGAAAGTAGATGATATGATATTTTACCAAGGAGACAATAGATGGACAAAATAAACAAGAGATTAAATGATACTGAAAATAATTGTTAGATGCTCAAGAAGAACACCCTGAATACAGACAAGGACAACCATGTAGAAATGGTAAATAATGTGTTTACATAATGACAATGCTGTCATTGTATGCCCATCCACATGTGAAATACCTGACATGTCATCTGAATCTGGGAGACTATGGAGCAATTCTTTGTCCGGGAAATAGTTGGAGGCTCCTGCCTGAAGCATCCGTCATTTAATCCATGCAGACCGCTGACAAAAACAAACATCAAGGATCTCGGTGCCTCCAGTGGTAGCGATTGTCCATGAACTCCGCTGAAGGGATGAACACCATTCCAGGATTGGTTCTGAGGGTGAAGGTGAACATGATGGTCCAAAATCTCCCATAGGTGTTCATCTGGGGTGACTATAAATACCGCAGTCATCTGGACACAGGTATGGAAATGATTCACTTCATTCAATTCACATACGAAAATGATCACATTATTTTCATACTTAATGAAGTCCAACAGAACATCAGGTTGTACCTTTTATTTGTGTGCTTTTCATATCTGCTACTACAGTGGTTCAAAGACATTTTCAGCATGAGATTCTAAAGATAAAGAATGTGCCTCCTTGGGACCCACATTTACAAAGTTATGTTAAAGTCCATGAATTACAATACTTACATTTTCATCTTGTTGTATCATTTACAGGGTCTTTTATAACAGTTTGTCTTGTATGTCATTTAGGTCTGCACTGTAAGCCCGGATAAGTAGAGTTCACTCTAAAAATTTGAGGCAAGTGATTGCACTTAAATGATTTGAGTGATGATCGACTAATCAGTTGGTTTAAGTAGGTTCAACTTTAATGCTAAAAGTATTGAACTTAAACTATGAAGTAGAAAACACTAAAAGACAAGTTATTTGTACTTTAAATCTGTTGTAAAATCAAACCCACTATCCAACCATTCAACTCAGCATTTTAGGCTACACTGACTAATTTTCTCAATTGCAGCCAGATTAATTTATCATTGATTTAACAACTTTTTTAAAGATAATCAAACTTAAAATCCTGTTCCTGACTAAAATAGTTATGAAATTATTCAACATAATATATTGTGGCATGAATGGAAATTAGCTCCATGTCATTTGCCTGTACAGGAAGTGTTTTTAATTTGACAAAACATCAAGATTTTGATTGTATAATATCAGTCCTGGATGAACAGGAAAGCCATTGTTCTTCCTATTGCTCTCTGCAGCTCTACAAAAATACAAAAACAAACACAAAAAGGCCAATAAACACTGCCATACACACATTAAATCCAAATTAACACTAACACCACAACCCCGCTGAACCCCTGCACAGAAAAATAACACATTTTCAACAACATGCCCAATACCCACAGTGCAATGCGAAGATAAAAAGGTGTGGTCATGACTAAAACTTAGTGATTTAATTCCATTCAACTTAAACTTTTTTGTACTTTCTACTATGTCTACAAATTAGTAGAATATACTTAACATTTTATAGTAACATCATAAAACTTAAATTTGATTGTGATTGTGTTATAAGTTAACTTTTGTCTCATAGTCACGTCCTGTTACGACAACGCCCTTTCTCCTAATTTTCACATCGGCTTGATAAGGCCAACCATTATAAACTCCTCCACAGAGCATTCTTCTTCTCTCTCAGACAGGAACATGAACCCACATATCATGAAATCATCACACAATACATGAAACTGTTTTACTCTGACCGTTAACAACCCAGTAAAAACAGCTCTGTGGAAAAGTTTCAGGAGCAGTGTCAATGTACGACGTATATTTTTTCTTTTCCTTCATTATGAAATAATGAATGTAAATCACTTGTCGTTGCTTCAAGGCATTTACTGCTTTGACGGTGCAGGTGCTGATCTCAGCGCATCATCAATTTCTGTATCTGTAATGCTGCGATTGTTGAAACAAGAAGAAGAGAAGTAGTACCAACAGGATGCTGAGTAAGATGAAGAGGCAGGAGTACACCACCATACTCCATTCCCAACCTGACTCCAAAGGCGGCACACCAATGACCACTACAACCTGTGCTGGGATTGGCATGCTGGTACGATTCAAGAGAATATCTGTGAGCTCCAGTGTAAATCCTCCTGGTGATACAGCAACTCTGACTTCAGGTGTGTCCAGTTCTGTCCACAAGTTAATATTTGACTTCCTTTTTACCTTCTAAAGACTTAAATCCTTCCATGAAGTCCTGGCATGTGAGGTTTTCACCACCTACTGTAAATGTAGTTATCAGAAAATGAAGCATGTCTGCACTTGTCCCAAGATCTCAGAATTTTCTCCTATCTATCCCACAAGACCATGAAGGATTCTTCTGCTTCCGTCTTAAAATCAGCATGCAGCTCCAGTCACTTCAGTTAAAAACCTCACACCAGGCTAGGAATTTGGGTGTTGTCATGGATTCAGACCTGAGTTTTAAAAACCACATACAAACAATTACAAAGTCATCTTACTATCACCTCAAGAACATTTCTAGGATTTTTTTTTTTTTTTTTATGGGCTCAGCTGGCTGACAGGCAGCTGTTTGTACCGATAAGGCAGCAGCCAACACCAACTGTACTCCCAGTCATCATTGCCCATTTTTCTAACACCTTTGCTTGTGTATCCTCTTTTATTTGGACATTTTACCAGGGAGTATCTCACACTACTTTTTTTTTTTTTCCTACTTGTCTTGTCCAGCGTTCTAACAGCAGAATGGTAGTCTGGTTCCTTTTGGTGCTGAACAAATTTGCTTTGCCGAGGGTAACTTCATAAAGTATATGAAGCACCCTTTGATATTCTACTGTGTTTATTATGAGTTTTGTTGAACCACATTTCGATGCCGGACCTGAAGGTGGCGAAGACCCTCACAAGAAAGTATCAACAATACAAACGGCAACAACCATGGAGACAATTATAATGATGACAATAACTACAACCAGAACTGAGTAAACTGGGCAGAAGAGAGAGAAAAAAAACAAAACAAAACAAACAAAACTAGCCCGGTGTGTTGGGTGGGACCCCTGCCCGGGGAGATGGGTGGCTCCTGGGCTCCTGGGCTCGTGGGGCTCGGGGACCAGCACCTTGCCTGCCCCTGGGTGGCCGGCCCCCGGCGGGGGGGTGGCAGCTGGCGTCCCTGGCCTCCTGGGGCCTGTGCTCGGCTGCTGTGGGGCCTCTGGTGGGGGCCTCCCTCAACCATCTTCGGGACGGGCACACTGTTGCCTCTCGGGGGGGGCGGGCTGGATCCCCCCTCTCTGTGGTGTCTGCTGGATGGCCGGGCCTTGGGGCCCTCTTGGTCGGTCCCTGATCCTTGGAGGGAGTGCGGTTGCAGTTGCATGTCTGTGTTCTTCACCTCAGTCTGTTTGCCTGGTTCACTCTGTCACAGCAGATGAATGTGAACAACTGATGTTGTGTGGATTTGTTTCTGGTATTATCTGTTATAGGTATTATTTATGTGAATGTGGTATATGACATTTTGTTCATGCTTTCTTATATTCTTCATTTCATAGAACATTTCTAGGATTAAAGGACTGATGTCGATGCAGGACTTTGAAAAACTTGTCCATGCATTTATCTTTAGTCGAGTTGACTACTGTAACAGTATCTTCTGTGGTCTGCCTAAAAAGTCTATCCGACGACTGCAGCTGATCCAGAATGCTGCTGCTCCAGTCCTCACTAAGACCAAGAGAGTGGACCACATCAGTCCAGTTCTGAGGTCTCTACACTGGCTCCCTGTCTCTCAGAGAATAGACTTTAAAATTCTCTTACTAGCATATAAAGCACTGAATGGTTTAGGCCCAAAATACATCAGAGACCTTCTAGTCCAGTATGAACCATCCCGACCACTCAGGTCGTCTGGTGCAGGTCTGCTCTGTGTTCCAAAAGTCAGAACTAAACATGGAGAATCAGCGTTCAGTTTCTATGCTCCGTATATCTGGAACAAACTACCAGAAAATATCAGGTCTGCTGAGAGTCTGAGTTCTTTTAAGTCAAGGTTAAAGACTCACCTGTTCACTGCTGCCTTTGACTAAAAGGCTTTGGACTTTTTAAATTTTATATTCTCTTTGAAACTCTGCACTGCAACTCTTACTTTAATGTGTGTGTGTTTTTATTTTTATTTTATGTTTTTTGACTTTTTGTGTTGTTTTCTTACTTGCTGTTTTTAATCACCTTTTACATGTTTCTTTTATAATGTTTTAAGTGTGTTTCTTTTTGTTTCTTTTATTTCAATGTCCTGTGTGAAGCACCTTGAATTACCTTGTTGCTGAAATGTGCTACACAAATAAACTTGCCTTGCCTTGCTTCTCCTTCCACTGGATTTCACAGAGCTCTGGCTGCAAATGGCTGCCTTTTAAATTCACCCACAAACACCCAGACAGACACACAAACACTCTGCACGAATCATCACCTTACCATATATCTCTGATTTATGTACCCAGAATGCCACAGAGGAAATCTCTGTCATTCACATTGCCATTGATCTCACCCTGCAGGTTTGCGTGATCAATATCTGCTCCAGTTTCTGTCTTCACCTCTGACTGTCCAACTACCCCAACAAGCATGAATAAAAAATGCATGTTAAAAATCAACTGCAAAACTATTAGGCATTTTGAAAATCTTTTAATTTTACATGCATATTTTCCCAGTCCATCATCCTACATGTGCATATGAAAGAAACTAGTCTTGAATTGAAGCTTGTTTGGCCGCATGAATTGAAAACAAATCCTTAAAAAAACAAGTTTAGCTAGAAAAAAATGTGAGTCATGGTCCCAAATGCAGTCCCGAATTTTATAAAATAGCACGTTTCTTAATCTATTCCCTAATTATGCCTTTAGCAATAGGAAAGTCTATTTTTTATTTTGTCACATAACTCCTATAGAGAGCTAAGGAGAGCACCCTCTGTCTGGACTTGCTAGTTATAATATACAGTATACAGGGTGTGCCATAAGTCTCCATACATAGGAGACATAATACATTCCATACATATATGGTTCTAACATGTATTTCTTTATATTTCTTCTTTATAGTTCTTCAGCAGTGGAGGACACGCATTGAAATGTGTTCCTGACAAAATCGCGGTCATATAGAGCATATTATATAAGTAAAAATGGTTTATGTCAAGAAACGTTTATTTTTCCTATGTATGGAGACTTATGGGACACCCTGTATAAACTTTATGAGCCATCCAGTGCCAGTGTCCCCCTGACTCCAATTCACCAACTCACAAACTTATATTTTGCACTCTGTATAAAACTGACTAATTTGTGCTACGTAAAAAAAACTCTGACTAATTCACACGCTAATAATATATACATAAACATATATTTTTACAAACCGTATCCTTGTACATATCCACTCACTGTATACAAACTCCAATTTGCACTTTATGCGCATATTACAATATAAAATCCACTGTAAATAATACATACATAAACATACATATTTTTAATAGACCGGATCCATACATCCCCTCACTGTATAAAAACACCGATTTGCACTCTGTACATATTACATTATAAATCCACTGTAAATCTCAACCCATTGTAGCCCTTGTCTCCAGTTGAATGTTTGTCTATATCATGTCTAGGTCCACATGTGATTGGGTTCATGTTGTCTGAATTCATGTCGGAACTGTATGTCATGAGCAATGTAAAAACCAAAACCAAATTCCTTGTATGTATTCATATACTTGGCTAACAAAGGTGATTCTGATTATAATAATTATCACTTTATATACTGTATATGCATCTTAAAAAGCAAAAAGCTTTCAGAAAATGACATAACATCACAAAATAAAAGCAAACTCACTACTGTTGACGGTAGCTGTAACACTGAGAAAAAAACCTGAAACCACGCCGTAAAATATTAATCACAATCAGTTTATTGCACAGTTGTTTGCATTTCATGTTCTTATGCTTCACCAAGAACAAAACTAACTCAGGAGACCACAGACATTCTTACAGCCATGGCACAGTACTTTGGTACCATAAGGTGAAAGGCCTCACATTTTATCTTACTGACTACTCCCTAATTTAATACACATAATTCAAATTTCAACAGTGAATGTACTGATATGGACTTGGTTAAGAACATTACTGACTTATCAAGGAATCTGTCTTTTGGCTGTGAAATCTGCATATTTCTGCACATAGCTGAACAATTTCACATGCAAGCTCTGGAGGCACATTTTCATACATAAAATTGATCACATGACTCTTGGGTCATACCCTATTGGTGAAAATGATCCCTTTGTTACAGCTCTTCATAGTCTTGCATAAAAAAGCTTTTATGCATCATGCAATAATTTACAGACAGACCTCAAAATGTCACAACTCATTACTTTGGGGGAATTAAGTCTATTTTAGACAATTTAGAAAAAAAAATAGTCTTGGTCAATGTGATACTTCTTAAAGATACAGCGGAATGCCAAAACCTAATGATTAAAAAAAATAGACCTTTTTATTGCACTGTATTTATCTATTTGTAGTGTATGAAAGTTTGCTTGTTCCGCCTTCATTAATAGTTGCAACCATATCTGTGCTGCTTTCTCGGCTGGGTCACTCTTAAATTAGTTTTTAATTTCAATGAGGATTTTGTCTGATAAAATACAGCATATAATAATCATTTTGAAAAAATGCTCACGATAAGTGGACAGCAACGAAATAATTAAAGCCATTAAACAAAGTGTGACTGTGTGATGGACGCAGCCACACATGGTAACATCTCCACAAACACACTATCACCTTACTAGTTTTTATATCTCATTGTTTCTATAAGTTTGGTTAGCAGCACATGGTCTTCAGTTGCAGTCAGTCATTTAACATACACAGTTTAGTTAATTTTGTATTTGTTTATTTTAACCCTTTCATGCATAGGTCACTACAGTGGACAGTTATTCTACAGCTGTTCTTTTGTATATTCATGGGTTTTGTTGTTTTAGTTCCATATCAGCCAACACAGTGGACACTTATGCATCATCCCAAACACTGGCATTCAGACCATTACTGGTCATGTCAAATTTGGGTGTTAAAATGGACCCCAATCTTAAACTCGACCAACAAGTTAGTGGTGTGGTCAAGTCCAGTTTCTTTCAGTTAAGACAGCTTTCAAAAGTAAAATCTGTTCTGCCCAGGGATCTGTTTGAAACTGTGATCCATGCTTTTGTAACTACTAGACTTGACTATTGTAATGCACTTTATGCCAGGCTGAGTGAAAATGCACTTTCCCGACTGCAGCTGGTCCAAAATGCTGCAGCTCGGCTTTTAACAGGGACACGGAAACTTCAACATATTTCACCAGTTTTAGCTTCACTCCATTGGTTACCAGTGCATTTTAGAGTTGATTTTAAAATTGTTTTATTTGTTTTTAAATGTTTGAATGGCCTTGCCCCCTCCTACCTGTCTGACCTGATCCACCCCTACGCCCCCCCTCATGCTCTCAGGTCAGCCGATCAGCTGCAGCTTGTGGTTCCAAAAACTAAAAAGAAGCTTCGTGGGGATCGTGCCTTTTCTGTTGTCGCCCCAAAGTTGTGGAACCAGTTGCCCTTAGTTGTTAGACAGGCTCAGTCTGTACCTGTCTTTAAATCACATCTAAAAACGCATTTTTTCTCATTAGCTTTTAATCAGTGAGTGACATGTCTGTTTTTTTTTTTTTTTTATGCTGTTCTTAATAGATTTTAATTTGTGTTTGTTTTTATGATGGTTGTATTTTATTGTTCTTAGCCCATTTAACACCCTGTGTTATCACTAATTTTATTTACTTATTTAATCCCTTGTTTTATGTTTGGTGTACGGCACTTTGGCCAGCTGTAAAGTTCTTAATGTGCTTTATAAATAAAGTTGGTATGGTGGTATGGTATTACTGTAACTGTGCAGTTCTTGATAAACCTGATCTGCAGTGACATGTTTGAATGTAAATCAATTGTTATCTGTTAGACAAGAAGGTTGTTTTTTTTTTTTTTTGCATATTATCTCCATGAAGTGAGTAATTACCAGCATTAGAATATGTTAAAATGTGAGAAGACATCAGATTAGCAGCATTAAAAATGTTTTTATTTCATTGTTTCATATCACATTCTGATATTGGGTTTTAAACACGTTTCTTTACTTCAAAAATTAAATGTTTGGATATTTTTGTAACTCCATTAAAAAAAAAAAGACTCAATCACGTTTTTTTTCGTGGCTAAGGAGGATTAAAAACACTCAAAAAATAAATCTTGACTCAAGTTCTCACAATTCATGCATGAAACGGTTAATCATACACTGTTGTATAGGTGCATATATATTAACAGTGTAGGGTGACCATTAAATCATTTATGTTTTGTTATATTAATCCTTGATTCCTTTGTTTGAGTTACCATGTGCTGGAGTTTCCTGTTGCCATCCTGATGTGGAAAAAAGGCATGGCCAAGGATGGAGCAACATTATATACTGCAGCCGCCTCATCAGGAGAAACTATGGGTTGTGTTGTCATGGAGGAATTTAATGTTACCAAAGCTTCAGTTGTGTTTAGTTATAGTTAGTGTCCATTTTGTTTTCCCCTTTTTTGCTTAACGGTTTGGCCAAGCCACTATATACTGTATGTTCCCCCGTTGTCTCATTTTGTCAGGTCAGTTTGATGCATCAGTTCTTGTTCTTAGCCTTAGTGGCTCTTATTTTTTTGAGTACAGTTCTGTTATGTTGACCTCTTTTATATACTTAATTGCTAAAACTATCATTTGTAATCATTTTTTGGGATATTTTTAGGTGAGTAAAAACCCACACTTGAAACTTTAATCCTGTCTCCTGGTAGTCTTACTGTTTGGTCCCTAATAGATTCATACAAAAAAGTCAGTTCAGTCTCATCTCATCATTTATTATTCTTGGAAAAACTATTCAACATACCCACCATGGAGAACAGGTTGCAGCCACAACAGAAATAAAAAGACATTGATTCCGTTTGTCTCTGTGATAGAAACCTGTACCAACATGAATGATCAAACATTCACACAAAAACACACCAGCATGAACAAACAGGTGCACAAAAACCTGGAAAACAAGACAGGTGTAGCATTACGCCCAGATAGAAAAACATAAATAGTACTGATTAACCTAGTGCTCTGAATATGTGACATTTGGAACAACAGCAGCATTTCTGCACTGAGGTAATATTTGGCAGCTGTGCTCTGTCACATCAGATTAAACATTGCTCAGTAGGAGAACACGTCTTGTCCAGTAATTGGACATCATACTCGCTTGAGAAACTTTTTAATTACCTCTTTCACTATGACACTGGAATAATTTTGGACTTTAGAGGAAGGTAAACTGAAGTGTGAGTTCATAAGTCCTGTATCATTTTAATGTGTATTATAGGAATTCATAGTGTGTATGCTGTATAGTTTTACAATTTTGTGCACAGATAAATAACTTTTATGGATGACTTGGGAATATACAGAAAAGAAAAACAAAAGTAAAAACAAAAACAAAAAAAAAAAAAAAAATCCCTCTTATCCCTTATTAAACAATGAATTAAACAAAATGGCAGGTTCAGCAGTTTCTAATTTGTGGTGGATATACTTTACTGTTTACTACTACTACTACTTTTTGATTTTATATGCTCTATACCCTGACTTACTTATTTATTTATTTATTTATGTTGTTTCATCTCTGTTTTTGTTTCCCTCTAGATGTTCATGTTACATTCTATATGTAAAGTACAATGAATTGCCTTTGTGGATGAAATGTCCTATATACAGTACTGTGTAAAAATCCTAGGCCTACATTAGGTTTGTTGGTTTAGTAAACTTATAAAGACCACACATGCATGCATTTCTCAGTTTCTGTATTAAGATACAATCTGGATACAGTCTGCATCTGAAGTATGTACAGCAGTGAAAACAAAAGTTTCAGGGGAAAAACAGCTTCTGCATACCAAAGAGCTAGTATTTATGCCTTTTGTTCAGACAATATGAGTTTGTGATGTTTTACACTAGGTTTCATTCAACACATGAAAGATGTTTGTAATTGGTTTTGCTGCTTGTCATGGGGTCAGGGTTCACATTAAATTGTGACTTTAACTTTTACACCTCATTTAGTCCAGTTTTTTGTGTCTGTTAAAGCTCTGCACATGTTCCCTGTATTTTCTTGTTGTATCAGAAGAAAAATGAATTGAAACAAATATGTAAGCTCATTTCAACCCTGAAAAAACATCAAAGCTGATGGTGGCCTAAGACTTCTGCACACTACTATATATTAACTTGCTTTCTTTGTTTACAAATTTGAGTATTGAAAGGATTAATGCAGTGTTCTTCAACCTTGAGGTTGGGACCCCATGTGGGGTCGCCTGGAATTCAAATGGGGTCACCTGAAATTTCTAGTAATTAATAATAATAATAAAAAAAAAAAAAACTTACTAATAAAAATTAAAAATGTATAGTGAGTTGAGAGACAATCCCAATACATAACAGACATGACAAACTATGAAGCTGAAACTGAAGCACTGTGGTTCTGTTTATCTTTCAAATGTTCATTGTGGTCGGTTTCAGATGCTGCAGCTTTTTCATAATTCATAGTTTGATGTTTGTTCAGTATTAATTTGCAGCTTTGTAATTACAAGCTGGACTGACTGTACATATCTTGACCAAGGAAAATGAAATTCTCACTTTGTGCAGTAATCTACACCTGGCTTTTCTGCCTCCATCCATAATAATATACATTATGGAGACTAAATGTCGTCTAAAATTAATGTTTATTTGCAACATAGTATAGCAAACTATTACATGATCAAAAACAAATAAATTTTAGAAAAAAAAGTCTCCATTTTGAATGTCTGGAGTAGCCAGAAATTTGTGATGTTAAAATGGGGTCACAAACCAAAAAAGATTGGGAACCACTGGGTTAATGTATTTTAAAGGATAATTTTTGAATTAGGTAAAGCATGTGGTCAAATTTCTTACTGGGTATTTTGAATGTAGAAGTTATCTTGCAAAATCCACAAATGTTTGTATTTAATTCATGCCCGAAAACATTTTTACATTTCTTTACAGTAAATGTTACTGCTGAGGTTAATTTTACACAATGTACAGTCCAACAGACCAGCATTTGATTTATTAAAGAAAAATATGATACGTCATTACTTCCCTCTGGTAAAGGGTGATCTGACCAGCATGATGTGGCACTTAAGGTTGTTATTCAACTTGAACAGACTTTCCTGGACAAAACATTAACATATCTGTAGTGTCACTGATTAGCTAGCCGCATTGCAACTAAAATACAAGATTTAAATGCTTGTGTTGTTTCTCTGAAGCCGGTGAAATCGGAGGATTTGCCGTTATTTGATCTGAGTGCTCCCCCCAGTCTGCCGCTCAGTGGTACGACCCTTACCATAAGATCTACCCGCACCGCACGCGCTCCAACTTCTACTGACAACAGCAGGGACCGCACGAGCCGAACCGAACCGAACTGAACTGAACTAAACTAAACTAAACCAACCGCCGGAAAAATGGAGTGGACCGCCATGGAAATCAATCCCGAGGTGTGGAAAGAACTGTGTTTTCTTTACTTTTTCACGTAGTGTCATTTCCGCCCAGAAAAGAACTCACCTGTTATGTTTGTTTGTTTGGTTTCAGATGCTGAACAAGGTGAGTATTTAGCATTCAACGGCTAAAACACTTTAAACATGTCCGATTCAACCACCGGGTAAGTTTCACAGTAGCTGTATTAGCTTATTGTAGTGGCTGTTAAGTATACTTATAAGCAGGCCACTGTTACCAGCTACTAGCTAACTTAACAGTGACGTTTTCAGTTGGTTATTTAATAAGAAGTGGAGGATTAAATTCACAGAAGCGACAACCTCTAACAAGCTAACTGTTCATTACGTGTAATGTGCGTTAGCATCCCTATGAGCGCTGTCCCCTGTGTCTGGGCTACAGGGTGTGGTCTGAATGGACCAGCACAACGCAGCATCTTTAAAACCACGCTCAGAGAGCATCTCAATACATGTCGCCACTTAAACCTCAGTTCCTTGGTATCAGCTAAAAGCCGGTGTGCTTTTGTTTACATCCTGGTCATATATTTCAGATGATGAGTAAGCTAGGCGTGGGCGACAACTGGCGCTTCGTGGATGTGCTTGGACTGGAGGGTGAGCAGCTCTCCGGTGTCCCAAGACCGTGCTGTGCCCTGATGCTGCTTTTCCCGCTGACACATCAGGTACCAACGGGGGTCTTAGAGGCTGACGACTTCTTCCTGGAAGGGAAGGGCTGAGGGTGGGGTGATCCAGTGATACAAGCCGACAGGGGTGGGGTGAGACTGAGGTGCAGGGAGGGCAGAGATGGAGAGAGAGAGAGGGAGACAAAGCTGTAGTGTCATATGATGTTAGAATATGGTGAGACAGGAAATAATTCGTTCTGATGTCTGAGTCATCTTGACATAAATCAAGATGACTATATTCTTAGTTAGTAATGTGATCCAGGGAGCCAGACAGCCAGGGTTAAAAGGAAACGTCTAATCCATACAGGTGCTATTTCTTCACTCCAATACATTATACATAGGACTGCAACAAGTGAAAGGAAATGGTAATGATGAATCACTTCTCAGGGTATCATCTTCCCCTCTATCCACACTATAAGAAATAATATTAAAGAGAAAAAAGTAAACTCACCCTATTGCAAATGACCTCCTCCTCCCTCATTTAAAATTTCGCAGTTTAATACTATGCAAATTTGAGGCATCTAACTTCTCTAAATGTTCATGCCATGTAGGTTTCAGGTAACGTGTAAAATATTTGATTGTGACTGGCTTCACAATCTTTGTGATGTAGCTGTGACCAGTGTGGAATATTATGACCCTTATCACAGATCCTGGTCAAAAGTAAAAGCTGTTTATTCAGATTTTCAGATTTATTTTGGTGAACTTCCACATAGACCAGACAAAGGTGGAAGTATTTTGGCTGGGTCCTATTGTCCACAGACGCCTTTCTGCACAGTGAAACTTAAACTATACAAGGAAGTAACCTTTAAACTACTTTCTATGAATGTAAAAGGACCTTAAGAATGAAGTTGATAGATCAAAACATTTTGAGAGTATGGGATCAGACTGTCTAATTCATCTGACTTATTATCAAATACTCAACAATACACTCACTGCCACACAAGTTCTCAGTCCAACTACAGGAGAGGTAGATTTGGCAGCACTTGCTCACATGTGCAGATGATAATACTTATTCTGTGTCCATCCATTGCAGCATGAGTCTTTCAGACAGCAGCAGGCAGACAAAGTGGCAGGAGGCTCTGAGGTTTATTTTATGAAACAGACCGTGGTCAATTCCTGCGGCACCATTGCCCTGCTGCATGCTGTGGCCAACAATAAAAACAAACTGACATTTGGTGAGTTCAATTGAAAGTACAGTCACATAACGGTGTTGTTGATCAGCATTGATGGATAAGTGTTTTTGACATTTTGTTTCTTAATTACATGTTACATTAATATTGATGCATTGTTTTAGTTTCAGTCTCATCACTAAAACCCTCACATCAAAGAAGCCTGATTTTTGCGAGTTTTCATTCTCTTGATATTTCCAGATAGTGACTCTGCCTTGAAGAAGTTTCTAGATGAAACTGCTAACATGTCTGCTGATGACCGTGCCAAACAGCTGGAGAAGAACCAGGTACCACATCCACAACACACACAATGTTAATATCTGTTACATACAGAAAATGCTTGGGATCTGATGTATTGTGGTCTGCTCATGAAGATTTGATAAAGGAGTTCATAATTTAAGATGGATGCATCATTTTTCTATATGTCCTCTTGAGACCCAGAAATGCATGTCTGTCCTCTGTTGGGGACAAGGGTTTCACAGCTTTACTAAAAACAAAACAAAAATGCTGTCCACGGCAAAGGACATCCCATCAAAAAATAAAAAATGTATCTTGAAAAAACTTACAATATGCTGTTTCTAATCAAATCAATTATTGAATTAAAAAAAAAAAAAAAAAAAAAAAACTTCTCCTTGACTGGGTCTCAGGAGGGTTTAACAACATGCGTATGAGACGATGAGGAGAAAAACTGCATGTAAAGAAAGTGAAACCAATCTAAACCCAATTTCAACTTTCTAGTGTGTTGTTGCATAACCTACATGTTTTCGTTCTGGCCACTTGAGGGCGTCAGACACCGTTAAATCCAACCACGTTGAAGCCAGGACTTCAGGGCCGCTTTTGATTTGTGACCATTTCTTGAGCAGTAATTTTAGATACAGTACAAATGTTGTTTTGTATTTATAGATATTGATATTAAGTTTAAGTGTCTGTTTCTGGATTAAAATTACATGTTTTTTTCTGCATCAGGCAATCACAGATGCTCACAATGAGGTTGCTGTACAGGGCCAGTGTCGGGTAAGATATTGTACCATAATGCCATCTCAAAGATTAATAATTTATACCAGATGCATTATTCAAAGTAGCAGTTTGCCTTGAATTACTATCTTATAACATTTTAAATGAATTTAATTGTTTTTATTTCTGATCACTCATTTTTACAGCCAGAAGCAGATAAAGTCAACTTCCACTTTATTGCCTTTGTCAATGTAAATGGACATCTTTACGAATTTGGTAAGTGTTTATTTTCATTTATGAAATAATATGATTTTCGCACTTGCTTTAATTCTAAGTATCTTACTTATGTATCTAAGATGGGAGAATGGATGGAGCAGTGAACCACGGAGCCACCAATGATGAATCCTTTGTAAAGGTATATAAAACACTGACTGTGTTTATATGTACGTCAGTATCCCAGATACTGTGGGTTTTTGAAGAACCACTTTTTGTTTGCTCATGTAAAAACGGTATCTGTGTTGCGACCTTATCCTTTTTTGAGAAACCTGGATACTCTGAGTACTCTGATAGTATCTGTGATAATGTTACATGTATACAACTTCTGTCGGTGAAAGACAGTTGAGGATTATTGCACAGACACTAAATGACATAGCAGACATTGTCTTTCAGTGAATGAATGATCAAATATGCTCGTCAGATTACATGGAGAAAGCTGACAGTTTTAGTTCCGTAGTAAAAGAAGCAAAAGGACATTGGCCTCCCCAAAACAAACAGGTCACAGTGGAAAACGCCACAGAAACATTACTATGTAGATCAATAAAAAGATCCAGTTTTACTGGTCATCGTGGTGACCCTCTGTAACCAGACAAGGCCATGTGTCTTTATTCTTCTCCTGGAGGACATGGACACCAGCTGGAGGACATATTTACCTGCTTTATCTCATTGATGGCAGTAGATAAAATACTAGTGAGATAAATCCACAACACAATGTTTGTGTTTATAAGTGCTAAAGCTGACATAAATCTGAGTGGTCTCATTTTCTATAGGCAGAGTAACTTTTACATTTGGGTACTGATTAATATCTGCCTTTCTCACATTTAATTAATATGTTATGTTGTAAATATCACAGGTCCTTGTGCAAGCAGCAGCAGTCATGAATAACTTGGGTGCTACTATTTATCATGTAGGGTTATAATAAAGGGATATGAATATCCACAGTTTGCTGCCTTTCATGTAAATGTCATATCCTGGATATGAACAAAACTGTGATAAGCATCATGACTGGGATACTAGTGTAAATGTGTACATGTCACTCTTAACATCACTGGTTAGTTCAGAATATGTTAAATATATCTGCAGTGTAAGTCATGTAAGCACACTCTCTGAGCCCTTGCTGTCGTAAACCAGACTAGGGAATACTGTTTCCAAGAAATGTCACAGTGGAATTGGCAAGCCAATAAATTCTGATAATGCATATTCTTGGGCCTCTAATGCACTTAATGAATTAAGAGATCTTCAAGACTGACAGTGATTTTTTTTTTTTTAATATCTTTTTAAAAAATTTGAAAAAAAAAATTTTTCAACATTTGAGCTTTAACGGGAAAGTAAAGTCACTGAAAGCCAGTAAATAAATAAATAATTTTTTAATCACAGCTTACTTTTCTGTACAAGTTACTCTCGCCTGTGAATGTACTGACTCATGTCAGATTGCCATAAGAGGGCGCTACATGCATTTCAGATGAAAGCACTGCAGTTCACGGAAGTTTTGACAAACTTAGATTAATTAAGTGGCCTATATATCGTTTAGTTTATATCATTAATGAAAATATGGGGAGTAAAATGGTAGAAACAGAAAAGAGGAAAACACTTGGACATCAGTGTTTTACTTCTAATAGAATGTCTTTTCATCAACATAGTGGCATTCTTCATATGAAAACTCATTAAATAGAAGTTTTATTGTCTTTTGTTCATTTGTAGGATGCAGCCAGCGTGTGCCGTGAATTCATGGAGAGAGAACAAGGGGAAGTTCGTTTCTCCGCTGTGGCTTTGTGTCAGAGTTAAACACTGTAGAAAACAGAAATCAGTAAACCAAAATGTCCTGGAGCATTCATATGGCACACACAATCAGCAGGCACACACACATCTGCAGACACTATGCACTATGAAGCACATATTGTTTCCACGTATTCTACTCTCATCTTCTGAACCAAGCATTCTTGAGCACATGCACATGTGCACATGACACAAATGGAACCTTTTGTTGTGCTCACACAAGCTTGTCTGTTTTTATGTCAGTCAGCAGTGTCAACACTGCTGGTCGTATGTGTGTTTATCTGTTTGCACCTTTTTGAATGTTAATGCATTTGTGCCGCAAAAACTGATGCTTTAATACCTTGTGTGCCAATTAGAGCGAGATGAAAAAATAGAAGGAAAAGGCACCAAACTTGAACATGGAAAGGTTTTACCAGTTTCTCTGAATGCCTTTCATTGCTCTACTGAGTTTACAAGGAGTTGACATTCTACTGAGCAACCCTAAAAGTATACGTAGGAATAATTTTCCCATTGTTTAAAGCAAGAACACAACCTTGAGTGTTCTTGGGTGTTAGTGACATTTTTCAGAAAAAAGGTTTTTGTTACAGAATTGAAAAGTGTTCTTGTTCCTAATGATAGTAATGTGTTAGGATTACTGCCAGTTTGTTTACTTTTATTATTACTATCACTAATTTATATGAAAGCACTTTTGTTCACACTTTATTTGGAAATTGCTCTCACGTTTCAAAAACAATCCAAACAATTATCAATAAAACTACGACGGTGCAAGTCAAAATCTGACAAATAACACGTCAAACCAGATAGGGACCATCCAAATAAAGTGCTACTGTATGGGATGTTGTGCTGTGCCCAGTGATGGTATGTCTAGACGTGTTTATCTTTCAATGTGCAAATACTCTGTTGCTGTAACCCTACTGGTGAAACAGCTGTGAGAATTCAATAAAGCAAACCTTACACTTCCAAACTGTGAGCCTTTGTTTTGTGCTCAAGAAAATACTAGTGGTGGAAATTAAACAAGCACATACAACCTCTCCTTTACATCTGTCTTGAACCTGTATTTACGCCATACGTATTCACACTTTGTCAGATGAGTTAATGAAGTGGGTGATAAACTATGACTGTCCCAGTGTGGGGCTCAGTCCCACAGGCTTTGGCTGTAATCCAGCAGTAAAAGGGCAAAATAAGGACAGAAGAGTAGAGGACTGATTGTGGGTCAGAGTCCTCATCACTGTGGATACTGATGTACACTGAAGCAGAGGCCTTTCTCAACATTCCAGTAGAACAGGCATAAATATCTAGTACGATTAAAATTGGATGTTTGTTTCTTTACTAAGCAATCACAGATGTTTGCAATGTTTACTGTACAGGACCGGTGCATGGTAAGATATTGTACCATAGTTTAAGTTTATATGTTAGACTTGGAAATGAATACTAATTCCAAAATGTTCAGTACACAGATATACTCATATTGCAATAATTTCCATAATCATCTCATTCTGACATTCACAGCCTGATAATTTTGATATTCTCTTTGTGGAATAGACTGCTTTACAACATTAGACATTCTTGATTTGTATTTTCCTTTTGAATGAAACATTTAATGGTCTTCATAAGATTTTTGCCTTTTTTTTTCTTGCTTACAAGAAACCCCTGTTGGCTTATTCAGACACAGTTATGACAGTTACTGACTTTTCACTGCTTTGTCACGGTGCATTTTTTCCCCCAAAGCCATTCAAATTATATAACTATTAAAATCTGGGAGAAATGTGTAGTTTGTGCAGGATTGTGAAAAAGCAGACGTATGCAAAAAGTAGAGCAAAAGCATGATGGGGTAGGGGGAATGTTTGTGTTGATTTTGTCTGCTTCATGGATTTTTGTTCTTTAGTTTAAAGGGAAAGTAAGTGATTGAAATGATGTAAATTTCCACAGGCGCTTTAAGCTTCAATGGAAACCCCCTCCCCTCGAATAAAGTGAGAGGGGTATCTTTAAAACTGTTACATAGGTGTTATCCAACTAATTCAACTCTGATTAAGTATAACATCAATGTCGACCCTTTTTGCTCATTTTGTCATAATTTAGATGAAACATTAACTCATTTGTTTTGGGAATGTGCCTTTTGTCAAATTTTTTGGTGTGATAGCAATCTTTTTTTTTAACCCTTTCATGCATGAATTATGAGAACCTTAGTTGAGTTTTTTCCCTGAGTGTTTTTATTCCTCTTTAGGCATGAAAAAAACAATACGATTGAAATTTTTTTATGAACCTATTTTTCATGGAGATACAAAAATGTCCACTCAGCTGGACACCAATTTTTGAAGCAAAAAATCATGTATTTAAAACCTATCATCAGAAAGTGACAAACTGCGTGAAAACTATGAAATAAAAACATTTTTCATGCAGCTAATCTGATGTTTTCTCATATTTTAACATACTCTAATACTAGTTATTACTAACTTCATGCAGACAATATGCAAAAAAAAAAAAAAAAAAAAACCTTTTTGATTAAGAAAACTGTTGATTACAGTCTAAAAACAATTAGCAATTGATTTAACACATGTTACTGCAGATCAGGTTTATCAACCTGATCTGCAAAGTTACAGTGATGGTATGAATTACAATGTATTATGGGTTGATGCATAAATGTCCACTGTGTCGGCTGATATGGAACTAAAACAAAACCCATGAATATACAAAAGAACAGCTATAGAATAACTGTCCACTGTAGTGACCACTGTGCATGAAAGGGTTAAATAGAAAGCTGGATATTTCTTTTAACTTCAAAATTGAAGATATTTTATTTGGTTTCTTTATTACTAATTTGCCTGTTCAGAACTTGTTTATTCTTAATCTCATTTCCTTATTAGCTAAATTTCATATACATACAAGCAAATTTGCCAATCAGAAACCCAGCTTTGTGGTCTTTAAATCTTATTTGAAATCCTACACTGGGTTACAAAAAAATGTTTTTTGCAAGTTGTCTAGGTTTTTTCAACTGAATTAGAACCATTTTGCACCGCTAAATCCAAAAATGACATCTGTTTTTCTCAATCAGGTCAGGTTTTTTTGCTAATTTGATTTTGAAAAATTTGATCTTCTCACAAAATTGATTACATTTTTGTGACTTTATCAGTTCATTTTTTATATAGTTCTCACCAAAAATAGGTTTTAAGAGAAAAAAAAATCATTTTCTAACAGGATTCCTGTTAGGTACACTGGTGTATTCACCACAGATGTAGCAGAATACGTCAGGCTTATTTTTGCAAGATCTTCTAGTCAAAGCCATTTCATTCATCTGTAATATATATATATATATATATATATATATATATATATATATATATATATATATATATATATATATATATATATATAAACATTAATCATAAATTGGCAAAAGTAAAATCTTCAGAACTTGTTTATTGCAAGAAATATGACAGAATTTTGTATCATATGATGTGAAAATGCCCATAAATGTAAGCAAAAATGTTAAAAAGCCAATATGTAGCATAGTTCAGAAAGTTGACCTGATTGAGCAAAATGAATGTGATTTTTGGATTCAGCACACCAAAATGATCCTAAATCAGCTCAAAAAACTTAAACAATAAATTTGTTGTTGACCAGTGCTATCTAGACACACTTAACTTTTGCACTAACCCTAAAGCTGTGAAGAATAAAGCCTTATGTGAAGAATTTAAGTTGTCAATTTTTTTTTCTCTCTTCTTGTTTATTCCTTTACTTTTTTGTATCTAATTTACTTACCTATTTATGTAATTGTAGTTAATTTCTTCCTGCCTCAACTCGAGCATTATGTTTTTTTTTCTCCATGCCATGTTCTGGTACATGTGTATACAGTATTTTTTAAAAGAAAAAAAAAAAAAAAAAACCTCTACGCCCCCCCCCACCCCCCCTTCTCTCTCTCTCCAGTGTTTCTCTCTCTCTCCACACCCCCACCCCCCGCATAGATTCCTGCCTGCGCGTTCCCGTCCCTTAAATGCGCGGCACCGGTGGCGGAGCACAACGTCACTTCAGCATAGAAATTGTTATTTTTAGCGCCTGGTTCCCGTTGCAGTGTCAGGGTCGCACGAGGCTGTTTCTCCATCAGTTAGAGCAGGACTCCCGGGGAAGCACGAGCAGCCTCAACGCGACGAGGACGCGGATAACGGACCCACGGAGCCGGGACGGGAACGCACACCGCCACGCACCACAGCCTCATCACAGATCACACACATCGCCCTAACACCACCATCCGTCCGTCCGTCCGTCCATCAGCTTTCCCGGTATCAGTGTGACCCAAACCGGCCTGCGTGGAGATGGCTACCCCCGAAGCGGCAGGTCACCACGTAACCGACGCAGCGCGAGCCGAGCCGGGCCAGAACCATCCAGAACCAGCCTGTCAGGAGGCGCAGAAATGGATAGAGGTAGGTGAAATTGACCGATGGAGTGGGCTCCGGGGCCTGCTGCTACGGCATAACGGGTACATAAGTGGGTCATAGTGTCACATACATACTGTGGACTGTGGAACGCGGATATAAATACACCCCCACGGCCCCGGTGCACCGTCACCTGTTGGGGGGACGATGCGGTGTCAGGTTACGGCGGAGGACAACAGTGGGCTGCAGCAGCGACTACCGTGAGGGTCAAAAGTTTTAGACATGTGTGGGGGGCGCTTTAGTGGAATTAAACCCCAACGGTTGTCGTGTCGGGGTTTTTACCTCGACAGTGGAAGAAAATAAACCGCAAAGATAAAGTTTATCCTCTCCAGTATGTGTTTATTTCCGTTTGATGTGCGGATGAGGAGCCTGTTTTCCTCTGCGCCGGAGCAGGAACGCCCCCCTTTTCGGGCGCGAGGGGATTCCGGTTGCCATGGTTATCAAACCCTTCATGCACGAGATGCTACTATAGGCTACAGTAGAGGTTAGCACTAGATGAGATTATCATTTATGGTTTGCTGCATTGCTTCTTCCACCATCATCTGCTCGGCTAAAGCGTCTTTATCTATAAGCTTGAGTGGTGAATCATGATTTGCCCGTGGAGCTGCTTTATGACCTATTTTTTTTTTTTTTTTTTTTTTTTTTTTTTGTCACTGCTGATTCTCTTCCCACTCTGTTCTAAGTACTTGCCAACTCAAGTCTCATATTAGGGAAATAGTGGGTTGGAGGTACAACAAAATGTTTTTGTTTTTTGTTTTTTTGGCTTTAACATTATGCCTTTGTGGTGGTTTCACAGGTTTGTGTTGTGCACATGCCAATGCACTACAGGGTGGGATGGCTAAAGAAGTTAAAAGCCTGGATTTATTTCACAGAAAGCTACTTAAGATAAATATATAACAGCAAGCATACTGCTAGTCCTCAGATAACATGTATATGCTCAGAAAAATGGCTAAAAGCCTTTACATTTCCATTGTGGTCCAAGGTACAAATGACATTCTAGTTCATTAAGCTAAAACTGGTTGAAAACATACAAAACACACCATTAAGAACAGAATAGAATGCCCTTTATTGCCATTATACAGAGTGCACAATGAGATTGGAAAGCTTCTCCTTTTTCATTGCACACAGGTGACTATAAATATAAGGATATGCAAGATATGTACAAGATAAAGTCCGACAAGAAATATGAAGATAAAAGGAAAGCATTGAGAATATGAGAATATATATTTTTTTAAAAAGTAAGAATATATTGCACAGGATGGTTGAGTACAGAATAATTATAGTACACATGGTGAGTAATATTCACAGATGGATATATATTACATGTGGGAATGATTATATTGCATCCACTGTGTAATGCATTTGGGGGGTTTTAAGAGGATATTCCAGAAATTGAAAATAATTTTCATTCGACTATGTTTTCATCTGTGTGTAATCACATGGAAATGAGAATTGTGTTCGTTACCTAAATATGAGATGTTTATATCATTAGAGATAGTGGGTTGCTTTTCACAGAATCACACATGATACGACTCATGTTTTTTCAGTACCTCAGGCTTCTTTTTCCATTTTATAGCAGGTGGCATCCTATGTTAAGGTGCATTACTGTCACTGTGTTTGAGAAGGAGAGTTAATGCTGTATCTCCTTAACCAAAATGTCTAGAACAAGCAAAACAAACATTTGGTGCATTTCACTGCAAGACTAGTATCCGAAAATGTTACTGGAAATGGGAAGATTTTTTAACAAATTCTGATATAGTGAAGGTTTAATTCATATGACTGATCCCAGGGATCTTCATGAATGTCACCCTAAAGCAAATAATTGCTGTCTATGAAGCACAATGACCCATTAAGGTGTCTTTTGTGGCATTATTATGCACTGATAATTTTCCACCAAAGTCACACAGTCATCCTGTAAATTAATAATGTTGATGCCTGCAAAAGATGGTATCACTTTTCACTTTGCACAATTTAGTATTCAGTAAGGGCTGGCAGAAACATGATGCTAAATGTGTCAGTAGATGTCCAGAGAGCAATGTTTTAAATAAAATGAGAGTTGTTAGCTAAATGTTAAAGTAACTCTGTATGAGTGGCAACACATTAGCTTAGCTGTCCTCTGCTGTGAAATACATACATTTTTCATTACAGTGATTTGAGTAAAATAAAGGTTGAGCCTATGTTTTCCATTTACAAGATACGTCAGTGATTTATAGTTTAGTGTAAGGAGCTTTACAAGTGCTTTACCAAGATGAAATAATATCTGAAATTGTTTTAAGTACAACTTACGGGAGCTTGAAATAATGTGTCTGAAATAGATGACAAATCTAGAGTTGACGAATAAATCCTGTTGCCAAACTATGAACATGTGCAGTCAGAACCTAAAGATTAAAGGCTGCCTATATCGTGATATGAGACCCTGCATTCTCACCCACCATGGGAACATTTGACCGAACAGATGGAGCTCATGCGTTTACACCATTTGGCTGCAGCTAGCCTTCAGCTACACTCAGATTAATCGTTGCCAGCT
Organism: Sphaeramia orbicularis; assembly: GCF_902148855.1. NCBI lineage: Eukaryota > Metazoa > Chordata > Actinopteri > Kurtiformes > Apogonidae > Sphaeramia > Sphaeramia orbicularis. Next base: position 52,456,599 of record NC_043957.1, on the reverse strand, counting down.
TGGCAGCAAGTGCAAGTTAGTTTATTTATCGGTTGTCATATCGTCATCGCAATACCGAACAATGTTATCACACAGTGCAGACTTTCCTCATATTGTGCAGAGCTAATGACCAAATGACTGTTCAGGGCAAACAGTTGATCATGTTGCACAACTCCTCTCCAATATCCTCATACATACTTTGGCTGTAAATGTCTGTGAGGTGTTATTTTCTCAGTAAGTTTTTAGGTAAAAGAAATCTACATCTCTATATAGACCCATATATGTATTGTGTGTACTCAGGTTAAGTTTCCTAAAACCATTTGTGATATGATATGATATGATGTGATACCATATGATATGATATGATTAACTTAAAGGGGTCATATTTAGCTAAAGTGGCTTTTATTAGTCTTTGGTATATTTATTTGTGTATTTGGGGACCCTAATAGTTCCAAAAGTTTGAATTTGAACCCTCCAGGTGCTGCAAAGCTATCTTTATGTTCACTTTGGCAAAAATCAAGTGGATTTCTACAACCCGTTTCAATTCCTGCTTAATTTGTTACGTCTGTAACTAGTTATGTCAGGACATTTGCACATATAAGGTCAAGACTTCCGATGAACATTTCTCTGAGTACGACATAATTGTCAGCAGCAGTGGTTGTAGTCCATACTGAAAATATGTTCAAACTTCGAGCCGATTACCTAAAATATTCAGTTGTTGGTTGAACGGGACAGAGCAGCACGGTCAACAACCTGGAGAGGGTGGGGCGTGAAGTGGCTCATGTGCATTTAAAGGGCCAGCACTCAAAACAACCTTTCTGGTGTCATTACTCAGAAATAGGGTATGGACCTGTGGAGTTGAATTAATGAAGAATTCAGACCCAAGTATAGCATTTATGGTTTATGTAGACCACAGGGAAATGTTATAAAATGCATAATTCCATTGCAAAAGCAAAATATCACTCCTTTAAATTATGGTCACACCTTGTGACATTCTGTAAGACCAATTTTACTTAAGGATTACACATCACAATCACTCAGTTTCTCGACATTCCTATGCTTGAATAATTGCAGGATTATTGTTATTATTGTACTTTAGAAATGTCCACTTGAAAACCCAAATGTCTGTTATATGATTTAGAACATTACCACAAATGAAAAGTGTTCAGCATAACATTACAATCATTTTAAAAATGTATAAAATATTAGAAACTACTTATGAATGTTTTTGATGTGTTTGCCTTTTTTACCCTGCCGTCTGAAGGGGAGACAAGGGGTATTGTTTTTGGTTTGGTGTGTTTGTTTGTTAACACTTTAGCAGCAAAACTATTGGTTGAATTCATACCAAATTGGGTTTATAGATTGCTGGTGACCCAGAATAGAACTGATTACATTTTGGGAAAAGTAGGTCAAAGTTAACATTTTTTATGAATTTTTAAAATCTTTTTTTCCCCGTTTACTTATAATGGGTGAAATTTCAAATCGCTATAAAAACCTCAATTTTTACTCAATTTACTTTAAATGTTGCAGAGATATAGAGATTAATTTTAGACATCACTCTGCAAAAATATCTAAGTGATAGCTTGTTTTTGAAAATTTTTGCTAAATTTTTAAATCTTTTTCTTTTCCCATTTACGTATAAATGTCTGTAAAAACATCAATTTTGTTTCAATTTACTTCAAACTTGGCACATATATAATTTTTTATATTTAACAACTATTGAATATAAATGAAAGAGTTGATTGATGCCAAAATAAGCTACAATACATGCGAGGGGTGGCGTTTGTTGTGCCTGACACCACTTGTATTATTATTATTTTCATTTTGGAGAAATCCAGACAAATTCCTGAATGAATCTACTCTCTCACAACTTTTGATACTTTTCTTGATATGTAGTTGATGATGTAGTCACCGCTAACGCGCCATTTGAGGATAAATGCCACTAAGTCTTTTAATCTCTTCTGTGTATTTTCCAGTCTTCTAATTCCGTACTTATTTTCAGACTGGTCAGACTGATTCTATTCCTAGGAGTGTATTTATACTCTCACAGGTGGGGATGATTCAGAGTTGACTACACCACACTATTCTTAATGTTGTATGTGTATGTGTTTGTGCCAGTCATGTCTTTGTGAGAGTATGCAAAGCGTATGCACATACACACAAATACACATACCGATCAGCTGTGCACGATACCCCACACACACCCCTCGGAAACGCCCAGGTTGGGTGTCACCGATTGCTATGGGAACATAACATGGGTAGGCTCTCAGGTGTCACCGTTTCTAGGGGGGCAGTAGAGCAGTAGGCTATATATCACCACATGACCCGACCAGGAAATTACCCCGGCGTGGGCAGGACATTTCTGTTTATAGACAGACGAGGCTGGATTAATGTTTGTCTGTGCTAGTACCGGCCATGCAAAGGTGCTTTAAACCTGTTGGATGTGACAGTGAGAAGGTTAAAGTTGCATAAGCTTAGATGAACTTTGCAACAGCATTTAACCTTTACTGTCACTGGAACATGAGAGTTAGTATATGTAACACAGAGAATAAGGGAAGGAATTGTATGTGACAGTCAGTGTGTATGTGTGTGCGAACCAGATGTCACAGCTGTCCGAGGCAGATTAACTCCAATGGTCGCAGACAGCCAGCTGTGTCTGCACGACACTGGGATCAATGGATTTACCAAGCATGAAACGCAAGAAAGAATGTGAAATAATGACGACTTAGACTTGCTGCTAGCACACATGTTCTTATGGCTCAGTGACTTTGTAAAGTTTTTGTAAAGCTTGAGTAGTTTCAGATAAAGCCATGCTGTGAGATACTTATTATGAGTAGTATTAGAGAGCAACACCAAAACTCAATAGAATATATCATTATCATATTATTGTGCGTCTCCTCTAAACTCTATTTTCAGTGAAGTAAATGTACTGCTTTTATCTTTAGAATTTAGATTAAGTTGTAACAAACACAACATATATTAGGGTTGCACAATATTGGAGAAAACTGACATTGTGATTTTTTTTTACCCTGCGATATATATTGCGACATGAAAAAATACTCAGGAGGATATAATAGCTGTGTGGTGCCGACGTAAATGGTCAAACTAATTGGTTGTGTTACCTCTTGCGGCAACAGGTGCTAGGCACTGTCGACACAGACTACGTGTTTCAATATCATCCTTGTAGCCAAAATAATTCCAGATAACTGACGTTGCTTTTCTTTTATGCACCAAGTCTTCGTTTATGGTGATTTTCTCTTATTTGCTGCTCATTTTTCAATATTGTTACCAACAACTCACTCCAAACTGATTAAGAATGATAGTAATTGCGTGCAGTGTGTGTCAGGTACTCTTAAAATTAGATGAGAACACGTTGAGTTCATTTGCCTCCTACATTGCAAGACCTGTGATGTGACCATTGTGCACGCATACATTGTGATGACAAGGCTCCAATGATATATTGTGCAGTTCTAACATATATAGTGAAAAAGCTGCTTCAGTCACACCAAATAAGTACTCTTGTTCCTCATTTTGAGCAGATATCAGTTGTCTGCTGCTGAGGAGTCAGTCTGGTGTCTCTCGTGTCCCGTCACTCTGGTTAATTACTCTGATCCAGATTAAGTTTATCCCCTGTACGATACATCTGGATTATGACTATCCTTTGTCTCTCTCTTCATATTTCTTTCTCAGTTTTTTCTCTTTGTTGGCATATCTTCTCGGTATATGTCACATGGCAATTAGTATACAAATTGCCCACAGCGCATCCTAACATTATAACAAGACTCCCTGTACAACTGTGCACATTCACACACTAAGCTTTAATGTGGTGGTTACATCACACTTGAGCTCTGATGCTTCTAATCTCTGAGTTCATACTGCAAGTGCAAGCTGGGCATGCTTATGAAAGATTACTTTCAGGCAATCACACTACTTTATTTAATAACTGTCGTGTGTTTTTCCATAGGTCCTCAAATGTGTTCAGAGAAATATTACACGAGACTTGAGTTTCAAACCCAAACCAAAATTGTATGCCCTAAAATAAATGACATATTGTAATAATTAGTTCTCAATTTCTACAACATGAATTAAATGTAAAGCATCATTTATATTTTTGTTTCTTTTACTTTTTATGTTATTAACTATAATAACATTTAAGACTATAATATGTTATATTTTCATAGAATCTCTTACTGTGCAGATTCATGCATATGGGCTTTAGTGAGTGATGCTATGTTTTTTAAGGGTCAATATGGATACTGATTACCATATTTCCTCAAACAGCGGCTGGGGTCTTTATTGACATTCACTGCAGAAGGTGCCAGGTCTTTATTTGAAGGAGGCTTCCAATAGAGGCCTGCCTTTCTTTCAAATTTTCTCTTTTTAATCAGTACAAATGGTCGTAAGTCTGACTAAACCTAGTTTTACATTGTCACGACCTGGCTCCTGTTGGCGGTGTTAAAACTACTACTATGTGCTTTTCTACATATCCAACCCTTCCTTTACTGTTACAAAATATAAGCAGTCTAGTTATTCAGTGGATAGAAACTATTCACTACTTAATCATGACTTTATTATGTAAATGTCCCATTCTTGTGTCAGTTTCTACAAATGGCAGTTTTGCTGAAAATATAACACACACCTGCAGTGACTGAAACTGGACACTACCACTTAAGATGAGCAAAGCAAGGAAAGAGCAAATGTGGATTAGTAAAGAAAAATTTAAGTCAAAACCTTAGTTTGCTGTAGTTTTTAAGATGCAACACTTTGCTAAAATGTGAAATTTCATGAATAAATGAAAAGATATGTAGAAGTCAAAGGAATGAAAAAAAATGTCAGCACATTAGAATATATGCATTTTGCAGATTCTTTATAGTGTAACATTTATAAATCTATCATATAAATTTACACAAACCTGTGTATGTGTAATATAACTTTATCTTACTGTAAACTTTTGACAACCAGGACTTTTGTCATTTGTTTTTCAATTCGTCTTGTTATTCAAGATTTAGCACATTAGAATGAAGTGAATGTTGTGTTTAACTGGCATTACATGATGGACAATAGAAGTTTATCTGTATTTTTTTTTTTTTAATTGTATCTTTATTTGGAATGAACAGGTAAATTCACCAGCAGATCAACATTGGTAAAAAAGAGACACATCATTCCAGTTTTGTTTAGTCCAGGAGATGCACTTCACCGGCCCATTAGGCAAACGAGTATTAAAAATAGAAAGCCTTGAATCATGAAACAAATTTCGCTTGTCTTTGCAGTGACCATTCTCCTTCAATATCTTAAATTTAACAGTCATTGCACTCAGGTAATCACAGTGCTTATACATTATCCTCCAAAGGATGATCTGGTTTGCCCAAAATAAACATAGTCAGATGGGGTTCATATACTCACTTAAAGAACACTCTGATACAACTTAATTAAAGATTGAACAACATATACAGAAATCAAGGGGAGGGGTCATCTGTCTCCGCTGTCATAGAAGTGATCATCGATAACCAGTCAGAAATTATAAAAGAATGTTACAAAGAGAAAATATTGCCAGTGAGATTAAATAAAGTCTCTCTATGTCATTTTGTCAATATTTTTACCCAGCCTGTATTTGAGGACTGGCTTTTATTTGTCTGCGTTGTCCTTACCCCTGATTATTATTAGAAACTGGAAATATTTAGTTTAGTAAAACCAAGGAGACTGATAACTTGTATATGGAACCATTATGAAAATTAATATTAATATTTTTACTTATTATAAAGTTTCTCACTAAACCAGAGGGATTGTAAATAAAATAAATTAATTAATGTTGTTTTCATATGTCGTTGTTGAGGCTGATATCGCAGATGTGCAGCTGATCAGATAACGCATTGCTTGAAAGCTGCATGAGAATACCGAAAGTGCTGCAGTTTGTAATTCACTTACATTATTGGATCTTGGATTAAAAAAATATTGGAACAGAGTTAGTTAAAAATGCTGATCAAATAATCAGTCAGTCTGCCATGGTTTTCACATTTGTCTGTGTCGTATTATCTCAATTTCAGTGTCATCGTCCAAAGCAGAATTATCATCACTTGTCACTTTTCATGTGGTTTCTGTCACTTGCTGTGTTACAGCACATATTGCGCTCATTTAAAGTGCCACTGCTAAATCTGGACGAACAGAATGTGCTGCGTTTCTTCTTTCTTCTGCCTCCTCTGTTTTTCTACTTTCTCATTCTTTCCATTTTTGCAGTTGTTAAAAAAGTAAAAAGCACTTTGGCCTACTTCTTCTTCTCCGCTGCACCCCCTGCACACACACACACACACACACATTCACACACACAATGTCTAGGTTTAAATGGAAGCTGCTGCTGCTGCTGCTGCTGCCATTCATCCAGACTGAGCAGAGCCATCCGCCATGTAGTCTGGGAGGGAGCCACACAGAGGGTCAAATTACCGATGCTGGCGCTGAAATACCCCAAGCGCCTTTTGGTTGTTTAGTAGCAGGCATGAATGCTCACTCAACAGCCACACATTCTGCTCCACACACTCATTTTCACTAACACACACACACACGTCACACAACATATTATCCTCTGCTGACCATGAGTTGTGTGTCAGAAACACCCCACCCTCACATAAATTTCAGTTTTTGCATTTTACAGAGATACCTTATCATCAACCTCCTCCAGCCTGTTCTCACTGTCTGTATCCTCATGCATCCCACACACACTATCATCCCACACAAAAGTACAAACACAGTAGTCCTGCTCTCCTTCAATATAGTGCCCTCCTCAGTGAGTAAATTATGCATGACTATGGTGTAAATGTTTCAAAGACCTGGAGTCAAACCTTGATAAACGTGACATGTGCAGCATATGTGCATGTCAGTGTGAGAAAAACAGAGAGACAGACGGAGAGAGTGACAATGTAATTATGAAAGACAAGAACAAGAAAGAGATGCCAATGGGAAACATCTGGTCACCACTTATGTAACAAAAAAACAATAGGCTGTTTTTATAGCTGCAGATGTAGTGAGTGTGTGTCTGAGGGTCTTTTCCTCTCATACATATGGCACATGTGACTCTAACTCGAAACAAGCAGAAATAATAAGTAGAAAATGGAACGGACTGAGACTGCAGGACAGAAGTAAAAGAAGTGTCTCAGCTTAGGTGTAAATGTTGATGTGCATGTCCTGGATCCTTTATATGAGCAGTAGAAACAGCGAGGGTGTGCCTGTAATTTGGGTGTGAACTATAATCTGTGTTAATCTGGATTAGATGTCTAAACGAGTCAGTCAAACCTCCCGTCTTTCCCATTTATCTTTGGCCACTGGTTACACAACAGCTCCACAAAGCACAGTGTGTGGGTCGGTGGTGTGGTAAAGCATGTTATTCCATGATTCTGTTTTTGTTTCTTTCCAAATCAGGCTAGACCACAAATCAGATTCTGGGTTAGAGGATTGAGGTTATCGTTGTTACTCTGTGACTGACTGTGTGCATCTAAATCAGGGATGTGTGTGGGGGCACATTTTGGGAAAATGGAATGAGGACACAGAGTAGTGTATCACTGGCCTGGCTTCACTCTAATTTGGTTTCTACTGGAGCAAAATGTTGGGGGAAGGGAGAGTGTGGTAGCAGCAGGTTCCTCTGTCTAGGACGAAGCACAATTCAGCAGACTTTCTGCCGTGTACTGGTGTCAGTATATGTGTGTGAAAGTCTGACTAATTCAGTGGTCTGTCTTTAAACACATTAGACATGCTAGAAAACAGTTACTGAAAACACATGAAAGGGGTGAGGAGTTGTTTTTCTTCCATTTCGTGCCCAGGATTTTTTTGGTCGATGAGAAAACATTGTTCAATCACTCAGTTTGGGATGGTTCAGCGATTTCCAATAACAGCACTGATACTGATACAAGGCCCTGAACAATACTTTCATTGTTAGAAAAAGAAAAGTACTTTGCGTATTACAAAAAAAAATTCTTAGTTTTATTATATTCAGTCAAAACAGTTTCACAACATAAAAAATGTACACATTTTACAGGTTTTTCCAAGGTTTTATAAAGTCTTAAAAGTCTTGAATTTACAAATCTATGTTTAACACCTTAAAAAAGTCGTTAAAAGGTATTAAATTTGATATGGTAGGTGTGTTGTGTTTAAATGTGTCTGTTAAATGTCCAACCTGCAAAGAAAGTAACATTATTCTACTCAGTTCCACCTGTTCCGACCTGACAATTTATATTGAAATTTGGAACCAATTATGGCTAACTTTGCAGCCCCATGTGAGAAATGACTCGGAACAGTGGGAATCAAGGCGTTCAAGTAGATACATGCATTTTCCTTAATTCTAGGAGTCATGAATTTTTGCCAGTATGGCCGCAAAATAGGCTGTGAAATGGGCATTCAATTCTGTTCTAAGTAGTCTTAAAAATGTCTTAAAAAGTCATAAATTTAACTTGTAAACCTGTAGGGACCCTGATTTTACAATGTACTGCACTGTGTGGTTTACATAAAGTTTTAAAGCTCTTTAGTTTTATATTTCATCACCCAGCATTTTTCCATTCAAACCCATTTACAACCCGGCATGACATAAATAAGTGACTCCCCAGAATCAAACAGCTTCACACCATGAAAAGTGAACCTTTTTACAACATGTTAAAGTTGTCTGTGAATAAAATATTAGTAAAAAAAATCTGTGTGTACATGCTACATTCACAAATGCTACGGAGATTAAAGGGGTCATATTTTGCTAAACCCACTTTTAGAAGTCTTTGGTACATTTATCTGTGTGTTTGGGAACCGTAATAGTTCAAGTTGCTCAAGGTATTCAAGTAACAGTTCAAGTTTGAATTTGAACCCTCCAGGTGCTGCAAAACTATCGTTATATTCATTCTAGCAAAAAATTTAGCAGATTTCTACAACCTGTTTTAATTCCTGCTTAATTTGTTATGTCTATAACTACTTACACCACGACATTTGCACATATAAGGTCCAGACTTCCGATGAACATTTCTCAGAGTACACCATAATTGTTTGTCAGCAGCAGCAGTTGTAGTCCATACTGAAAATATGTCCAAACTTCGAGCTGATTACCTAACATGTTCAGTTGTTGGTTGAACGGGACAGAGCAGCACAGCCAACAACCTGGAGGGGGTGGGGCTTGAAGTGGCTCATGTGCATTTAAAGGGCCAGTGCTCAAAACCACCTTTCTGGTGTCATTGCTCAGAAATATGGTTGAAGATGGACCTGTGGAGTTGAATTAATGAAGAATTCAGACCCAAGCATAGCATTTACAGTTTATGTAGACCACAGGGAAATGTTTTAAAACGCATAATTCCTTTTAAAAAAACAAAATATCACTCCTTTAAGACTTGGGTATTGAAATTTAGTATCTTTCACATTTTTTGATCTTCAGTGGTAACTGTGGATGGACCACTACAGCCATGATTACCATGACTCCTCCCTTCACACTTTAATGTTATGGAGATACACTTCCTGTAAGTGTGGCCTTCCTCATCCTGTCAATGCCTGAGTCTTTGTAATGCACATTTTCATCTACAAATGTATGGTCTGAAAGCCTGAAGTGAAATAAAACTGACTACGTCAATCTAAGACTTGTCACTTGGAGTAAGCTGGTTTTGATGTGTGAAAAGGTCATTTTAATCTCGTTCTTACAATTATAATTAATAGCTTGACTAAAAAGAGTAGATTTCCTTAATGTTGAGTACAACATGATCAGACTAATTAATGGTTTAAACCAAACTTAGAAATGTACAAGATCACAGCAACATTATGTGAAACTGTGAAGACACAGTAGTGCACGTACATCTACATGCATTTGACTGGTGTCCATTGTTGTTTAAAAATTAAATGATAGTTTTGCTTTTATTTGCAAATTGCTAGAGAATTCCCTGAGCACTTTCATCAGCAGCTCACTTCACTGAGCTAAAGCTAATGGCAGGTGCTGTGTTAACTGTTAACCTTTAATTGAACTTTCATTTTATTATTCACTCGGTTGTTGCTTGCATTAGATGGAAAAGACTGGGTACATTATTTATATTGCTGTAGAATTAGAATTTTTCCATTTTCATTGTAATATGGTCATAGAAAGCTCATATGTGTATGTGATTTTTACTCAACTAACACAAATTTATGTGAGAAATGACAGTGCTATAGTGAAATTACACTTTTCATTTAAGTATAGTCCCATAAAGACTTCAACATTTTTCTGTTGATCAGTTACAGCAGTGTTTCTCAAACTGTGGGGCAGGCCCCTTAGGGGGGGCCGTGAAGGCTTGCTGGGGGGGGGCATTGGATCACTCCTGCGTGTTTTTTTTTTTTTTTTTTCTTTTCAGGTTAAAACATGTAGCAGGTGGAACTAATGTTTTAGCATTGGAGCACCCTGGACTCATTTTAGGGATGTACAACAAACAAATCTACTGCCATGGTGATCTGTCACTAGACTAAACAAAGAGTTCAGGTTTGGAGAATGGACAAGGATTTGACTGGAAAAGAAAAATGTGCAATGTTTCTGTTTTTGAACAGTTTGTACAGATTGCACTTTAATGTTCTGAGGTGTTCAATATAAACGGGCTCATTGCAGCCACTGATATTGTTAAAATTTTTATCTTTGTTACCAAAGTTTGTTGTTCTAAAAAAAGATACTTTATTTTCATAGTTGTAAGATAACTGCGCATTTCCTATTTTTATTTGGACAAATACTGTCTCATGGAGCATTCTTGTTGAGTTTATTTGTATTGTTAAAGCTAAAACCTAAGTTATTTTTAATTTGAACAACGAATTATTCACGGAAAAGCAAAAAGTATTTTTACAATACTGATGTTTCTTTCAATAAAAGTTATAGTTGCGCCACTGTTGCAATGTTGTTGGGGTTGAGGGGGGCCTGAAGATTTTTTGTCCTCCAAAAGGAGGGCCCCACAGAAAAAGATTGAGAACCACTGAGTTACAGTAAGATGATGATGTTGGAGATGCTCTACTGGGCTTTTGGAAAATAATGATTCCAGTTCTCTCTGATACATATACTTTTCTCTCAGATAATTCCTTATTTTCAGCCTTGTTGTCCTTGCTGTTACATGAGTCCTTTCCTGTCCTCCTTCCCCAGGCCGTAACAGGGAAAAGCTTTGGAGACAAGGACTTCCGCAGTGCCCTGGAGAACGGCATCCTGTTATGCGAGTAAGCCTGTGACATCACCCCATTTAAGGTTTTTGATGTCTGCAGTAGCAACAACCTCCATTAAGTCCCTTAAGACTCAGTAAATCTCCCCCTCCTCCTCCACAACAGGCTGCTGAGTGCAATCAAACCAGGGCTGGTCAAGAAAATCAACAGACTACCCACCCCCATCGCAGGCCTGGTAAGTAGACACTTGCTCGTGTGACATTCAGCCCCTTAAAGCAGCCACTTTGTCAAAGTGATAAACTCTGACCGTGGTCCCCTGCTGGTTTTTCAGGACAACCTATCAGTCTTCCTGCGGGGCTGTGAGGAGCTAGGTCTGAAGGGCTCCCAGCTGTTTGACCCCGGAGATTTACAAGATACTTCAATACGAGCTAACCTCAAGTAAGTCCTTTTTATTTGCCTGATGAAAGAAGCCAGATATTCTTGAATGTAACAAAAAAAAAGTTTGGCTGGATGACTTAAAACTAGAATAAAAGCCAAGCCACTGAGAGACCATAATGAACCTAATGGGGAAAAAATGTTACATTTACGCAAGTAATAAAAACACAGTTAGTTATTTAAGTTGGAGTTAATATTCCAAAACTGAGAAGTGGAACAAGTCATCTCACTTTTAAAACAAAGAAAACAGTCTTGTCTTTCTGGTGGGATACGAAGAAAACCAGCATTTGAGTTTAAACTGGTTAAATCCATCTTAATTATAGCTGGAATATCTTAGTAAGACAAAGTTAAGTATATTTTCATAAAATAAAATTACTTTTTTTTATGAAAATCCTGCTTGACAATATTATTTTTCCTTTGACAAAAGTTATGACTCAGTCATTTCCCAGAAATCCCATTTTTATGGTGTGTGTATTTTAATATAGTGCATGTGTTTCTCTTGTCTTCTTTTCCATCTCATCAGGGATTCAGATTGCAACCGCAAACTGAAAAATGTGAGTTATTAATGTTTCTTCTTTCTTCTTTATTTTCTTGTACTATCATCAATCCATGTGTTTATCATTTATAAAAATACACAAACCCCCTGTGTCTGTCTCTCAGGTGCTGAACACAGTTTTCTGGCTGGGAAAGGCTGCCAGTGGCTGTGCCTCCTACAGCGGTCCCACACTTAACCTCAAAGAATTTGAAGGGCTGCTCGCTCAAATGAAAGTGGTGAGTGAAACGATGACAGAAAATGGAAGATAGAGAAACAGAGAGATAGTGGCATGGATGAGGATAGTGGGGGATGGATTTGTTAGTTTCCTGTTCTTATTGGGATGCAGGCGAGACACATGGGGCAGGAGTAAACACTGAGGGGAAACAGGATGCCAGCTCTCCACATTTGATCTTTGTGTTATTTGGAAGTCAAATTAATTAGTCTGTGACATGTAGATTAGGTTTAGACGCTTTATTAGCACAAAAATTAGTGAATATTTCAAGTTTCTTGGCCGTCTGGCTCACAGGATGCCATAGGGCGACCGTTTCAGCCAGTATAGTCCTTTATGTGTGTGTGTGTGTGTGTGTGTGTGTGTGTTTTTCAATGTTTCCTCAGCTATGTGACAGCATAGCAGAGGAGCTGCAACTGCATGCTGAAAATGGCATTTTTAACCAAAATCTTTATATGTGGTGTTTTTGTTTGCAAGGATTTAGTCATAAATCCATGTGCAAATATTCCACCAAAACAAGTTCTCCCCGACACAGTTTCCAAAAGTGCTGTCACTGCATCGTGTATCTGGCACTGACCAGGGATGAGCATGATCTATTTAAAGAAATAAAAACAAGACATAGTTTTTTTTTGCCTTTTCCAGAATTATAGTGAATAGTGCCAGATCTATCTCTAGCACTGGCACACTGTGGAGATACTGTGGGTCTGCCTAAGCACGACTATCATTTGGTTCTATGTTTTCCTTTTATTTGATACATTTTGTGCTTTGTGTGTGTGTTTTTAGGAGAGCGAGGAGGGAGGTGAGAGTCCACAGAAGCGTAGCGTCAGAGACAGCGGCTATGACTGCTGGGATTCAGAGAGGAGCGAGTCTCTTTCTCCGCCACGACACACTCGAGACAACTCCCTTGACAGGTGACAACCATCTGTCAACACACACATATTGGATTTCCATGTGGGTAGAGGACATTGCATTGACTTACACTTATTTCCTGGAGGCATACCCTGTTCATGTCCAAACCTAACCTTAAAACAACTCTTAAATATTTCAGCTTAATGATTTAAACCTCAGTGTTGTGCATTTCGCCCAGTATGGAAGCAAAGTATGTCCTCATAAGATAATAAATACCTGGACCACATACGTACATATCCAGAATCCATAGTAATATGAATACTGTATATAACTCATGAGACATTAAATATTCTGATCACAGTCATATTATTATATAGTAATGAGATTTGATCTGCAAAAATAAAGTGTACAATTGCACCCTAAGTTTGTCTGAAACAGTATTATATTTTCCTACATTTCCTCTCATTTCTTTTGTTTTTTGACAGTCTGGACTCGTTTGGCTCCCGCTCACAGCACAGCCCGTCTCCTGATGTGGTGAATCGGGTCAACAGTGATGGTTGGTTTTCATAAATATCTTTCAGTGAGGATGAAGTGTCCTTCTCCCCCGGCATCCATTCAGTATATTAAAGAAGTGAACATCCACATTCTACTCCCTGTACGAATGCTTGTCGTCAAATAAATTCATGTTTTAAGCTGTTTTTCTAAAGGAGCAAATACAAAACCACTCCATAAATAGTTTGACTGGCCTTTTCTTACATGTTGAGGTTTTAACCTTGGTATGGTATAGTCATTCAGGTCGGCTGTGGACAACAGCTGAACATCCCAGCCTGTGTGTGTGTGTGTGTCCCAGATGCAGCAGCAGCTGTCGGTCTAAGTAACAATCATTAGAGATCTGGACCTGGGAAATACAAGCAGGTCAACATCCAGCTTGGTATTTGTGCCAATATGTTGCTGTGTGTGTATGTTTGAGGTGGGGGGTTCGGCTGTGTGTGGGGGGGGCATCACAGGCATTCTGTTTATTCTTTTATGTTGACAGCATTATGTGTGTGCAGTCAGCTGTCAAGAAAAACACTATTCCTAAGACAGAAATAGACTCATTCCCTACATTCCCTGTGGGTCACAGAGAAAGTACAGTGGGTAGCCAAGTAGAATTTAGCACCCACTGAGGAAGATGGACAGGGCATATTGTTGATCCTTCTCTGTCTACATGCCTGTTTGCAAGACCTTTCGTAGATTTATGGTCCTATAATGGTATTAGAGCCTGAGCAACAGACGTGATTCTTAATGTTTTGATTTTTCGTTGAAAAGTCATTGGTTGCATCTAAAAAGAGAAGTTACATGTCAGAACATCAGAAGTTAGCCAAATAATCTGAGATAATGAACCCTACTGATGTAAAGAACAGCCTTTATACTCCCATTAATGTTTTCAAAGACTCTAGGAAATAATTTTACTGTTTGTCTTCTTTTTCTAAATATGTTTGACAGTCTTGGAAGTCTGTTTGAAATCTGTCTGATTATCTGACTGCTCATGTTTCTAACATCGTTTTAACAATATTCCCCCCATTTTCCACAATCAACTCACCGCTTAGATTTGATTATGAGAACTATGAGAACAAGACTATGGTTGCAGTAAATCACAAATATCTTTTAACTTTAAAGTGATACAAATATAGTTAGACATTTGTGTGCTTGTTGAAAATTAAAATTACCATCCCCTAACAAGCAGGGGAAAAAGTCATTCCTACCTACAGTGAATGTAATTGCCCTCAGCGAACTTAAAACAAAAGCTCAAAATCTAAAATCTAAAGAGACAGAATGTGCATCTACTGGCATGAGATGGGACAATAGCCTAGAAGTAATTATAAACAGTCTTGACAACTGTATAGAGTTTCACAGATTATTATAGAAGGGCTAATTAAAAGTATTACTTCAAAGTTCTGACATATTTTCTAACCTCCGTCACTCTTTTCTCCTTTCTGCACTATTGGTTTTTGTTGCCCAGGGCGAGGCAGCGACTCAGAGGCCGATGCCCCCGGCAAGAAACCAGATGTTCGCAAGGATGACATGCTGGCCAGACGGACCGCCAGCAGCGATACAAGAAGCTCCATTCCCTTTAACCAGTTCCTTCCAAACCGAGCCAATGCCAGCGCCTACATCCCAACCCCACGACGGAAAGCACATACGGAAGAGGGAGAACAGCGGAGGTAACAACCCACACACTCTTAAACATAAATAATGCTAATGCAGATGATTCTTATTTGAAAAGCAAATCAGCAAGTGCTACAGAAGGAAATGCAAAGAGGTAAGAACGTGTGAAAACAAAGTGCCTAGTCCCACTTTTGACCCTGGTGTTACAAACTGTTCCTTATAGTCACACTCAAGCCACTGCAGAGCAAAGCAGAAGAACTGGACCTCAAAACAAACCCCCCAAGACTGTGACTTGGGCACCTGAAAACAATTCTAACCACGAAGAGAAGCCCAAACAGGAAGACGAACTGGTGACCCAGGACGTGTTGGAACAAAGGAGGCTGCAGAAATTGGAAAAAGCTGGGATTAAAGTTCTACCTGCTGCCGTTCGTTACAGCAGGTCAGAGAGGACCAGCATGAAAACTGCTGCTTCTGTGGGTTGTTGGTTTTGTTCACTAACAAATGTTTGGAACAGTTATTTTTTTCTGTGATTTGTTCTGTTTACTTCATTTACACTGGTGCTGTGGTTTGACATCCGGGTTTGTCTCATTAAGTGGTTGCAGCAGTTGTGGCTTTTGAAGACAAGTTTTTGGGTTTGTTTACTGATCCGTTAGTGTATATAACTTCTTATTCATTTTTAGCGCTAAGGAAGAGGTTGTGATGTGTGTTGTTTGTATGGTTAAAAAAGGGCTGCATCTTACATTACAGTTTGGTAACAACAGGTAATAATTTAATCAAATAATAGCACTGTAATTACCAAAGTATTAACCAGTTAATGGCTTGGACTACAAATATTTTATATAAAAGTGTAAAAAGAATTAAAAAGCAAGTGATAATAATTGGAAAACACATATATCAAATAATAGTGTAATAATTCTCTGATAACTATATGATAGAGGTCTCAAAACGTTTTCATCTTGAGACACAAAGGTAACACAGATGATGTTGTGAGACACAAAAATACAACTAAAGATGTCTTGAATTGCCATAATATGCACATTTATAAAATACTGTTAACACAGCAAATGATGAATGTAAAAAAAAATTAAACTAAGTACATGAAAGTTTATGAGATCAGATTTGAGACTGATTGTACATTTCCCACCATCTCATAATAAAATTGCACTGAAGAATGAAGACCAGTGACCAAAATTACAGTTCTGAGATGAAAAAAAATCAACCAGCCAAAAACATATTATGCATATTGGGTATGAACTAAGTATTTAATTATAATTGTCACAGAGGTAGTTGGAGACTTGATATATGAGGTATTTTCTATGTAGATTTTTTAAGCTGTTCCAAAAGAGATAATGTTATGATTTTAGCTAGTTAATAATAAGAAAAAACAAGGTGCACCTAAATGCATCATGATTTCCTTGTCCCTCTGAAATTCTGAAGTCAAAAAACTTCAGTTCATCCTCCCTTAAATGTATTAAATATAGCACTGAAAGCACTTTATTGTCATCAGATTACCATATAGTCATCAAAATGTGCCTGCACTATACCTGATTAGCTGCCTCATTGCTATCTTTAAATGTGTTTCCCTGTTATTACCCATACCCATAATTAACATCAAGACGTTACCTCATTATTCCATTGGGACTTAGAAGGCATTTACAGTGCTCTGTCTTAATGGTAGCTTTTTATCACACTGTTACCAAACTGTATTGTTAAGTCAAATGTGCTACCAAAAGATATTGTGAGGTTGGAAATTGTTTCCTTATTGGGTGACTGCATCGTGTTAACATGTGGTGTGTAAACATTCTAATTCTCTGAAGGATTTAGATGCAAACTACTCCACTAATCCATATCTCTAAGTGCCAAGTCTGCACTGTGCACGTCACTGGCTCTGTTCACAATGTGGATGAATGTTAAAGCATCACAATCCCATCTCTGACCCCAGCCCTCCAATAAAAGACCAACCAGAAGTGAGGTCACCGTCACCGAACATCATCCTTCGCCGTGATAATGACTTTTTAAGCTCTCAGAAATCAGCGTGGGACTCTTCATCCGATGGGGAGGAAGAAGCAGATTCACGAAAGGTCCCAGATGTTCATAAAGATGACCTGGCGTCCAGACGTGCTGCACGTGGCACTGTTGCCCCCAAAGTGCATCAGTTCATTCCTCCACCTGTTTGTAGCAGCAAAGACAGAGAGCGCTGGGAAGGCATTAGACGAGCCTCACAGCAGACACTCCAGGAGAAGGAGATGAGGTTGGACGTGTGTGTTTATGTGTGTGAGTTTGTTGTTTTTCTTCTATTAGTGCTCACTTACCTCTAAAACTCATTCCTGTTTCCCTACTCTCTGTTTTTTTGGGTGTTGTGGTCACCTGTGGTTTGATGTGTGATCCACCTTTATGTGTTATGTGTGCTGTGTGATGCTTCTGTACTGGCTCTGTGATTGGACAGTGAGAAGGAAGCAGTCCCTGACATCATTACACGCAGAGACAACCCCTTCCTAAACTTCACCCCTCGCCACAAGCAAGAGGAGGAGGAGGAGGAGGAGGAGGAAGAGGCGATTGTTCAGGCGATACCTAATAAACAGAAGGATGACCTGGCTCTTAGGCGGGCTCAGAGCAGGCCCCTCCCTCACAGGGATGGACCAATGAGCTTTGTTTCGACTTCCATGAGTCAGGCTGATATGCAGAAGTGGGAGAGACTCAAGATGACTGAACCCAGGTGCCCAGCAAACACACAACACACTGCAGCACTAAACACTGCTGTAGGTCAAGTTTGTGGTGGTGTGTGTTGTGTATGTGATTTTCGTCTACAGTTTTTATCAGGCTGCACAGATTTAAACAGCTTCGTGAATTTTTTGTTTACGTCTGAATGGCATCCAGCTGGATCTACGCTAAGCTTATAAATCTACAAAAATCCTGATTCATTCTGTGTCGACTGTTTTAAATCTGAATATCGCTGCACAAACAGTGACAGGAGTGCATATAAGACAGAAATAGCATGAGAGTGTCATTTAAAATCACTTCAGTCTATTTCCATTGAAAGTGAACTTTACAGGAATGATATTTTGCTTTTTTAAATGGAATTATGCATTTTAAAACATTTCCCTGGGGTCTGCATAAACTGTAAATGCTATGCTTGGGTCTGAATTCTTCATTAATTCAACTCCACAAGCCCATCTTCAACTCTATTTTTGAGTAATGACATGGGAAAAGTAATTTTGAGTGCCGGCCCTTTTAAATGCAAATGACCCCAGCCCCTCCAGGTTGCTGTCCCGTTCAGCCACTTGTGTTTGTTTATACAACTAACAACTGAACATTTTAGGTAATCAGCTCAAAGTTTGGACATATTTTCAGTTTTTACTACAACCGCTGCTGCTGACAAACAATTATGTCATACTCAGAGAAATATTCATCAGAAGTCTTGACCTTATATGTGTAAATGTCGTGGCGTAACTAGTTATAAAATGTAACAAATTAAGAATAAATTAAAACAGGTTGTAGAAATCTACTTCATTTACAAATAAATGCACCAAAGACTAATAAAAGTGGGTTTAGCAAAATATGACCCCTTTAAGAATAAGCTTTAGGAGAAACCACAATGTCATCTCCTTTATTAAGTTGAATCGGTCATTTTGGGGCTAGTGCACATAAATATTAGCATCTGAGAGTTTGTGTTTCTTTTACTCTAGTGCGTGTGTTAGACCTCACTCTTGTGAAAACAGATTTCCACTTGGCTGAACCGGTGGCAGGCCAGTGACCATTCATTTGATATGCAGAAAGCCTGATACAGGGACTGACAGAAAGTAAAAACACAAGATGGCTGCTGCTGATGTGGAATAGTCTTTGGAATGTACTACTGTGTCAGTATTACATGAACTGACAGGCACTATGTTTTTTGTAAAAGAACAAACAGCTATACTTTGTTGATAAAAATACATCACATGTTTTAATCCTGTGATTGCTTGTACATCTGTACAATTGGATTTCGATCTGCAAACTGTGAAGTTCCAGGCAAACTTTCATCTGAGAGTTGGTGGCAGCCTATTAATTAAAGACCAGAAAACCTTTCCTGAGCGATTTATAACCAGTTATTCTAATATTACCACCTACTTTTTGCATTTTTCTGTGAAAATAAAGCATTATATATAATTTTCCTGGGTATGTCGATTTAAAAGTATTGATAGACTTAGTGAGTTAAAGTTAAGTATTTTAGATTAGTATTTTGGTCATGTCTTTTATGGTTATGTCTTTGAGGGTTAAAACCCAGCACATTAATTATATACAACACAGGTCAAAAGTTTTAGAACACCTCCATTTTCTCTTAAGTCCCACAGTGTTAAGGGCTCTAATGGTCTGTCTTCCTGTGTTAATTGTGTTTTTCTGACCATTATGACTGCATTATACTGTTAACTGCAGTGTAATATTTTCTGAGAAATACTTTAAAGTTTTTCCCTTTTGACACTGCTTTTATACAGACAGAGGGGTTGTAAGTTATGATCCAAAATCAGAACAAAGCTTCACTTACTTTCATTGCTGCAGAAAAACTATAAATTGTAAATGTATTGTTATTCCTGAAAAAGCATTTTTGTAACATGAAGTGTACATTATTTTCACTTTTTGGAGACCTTTTTAACCTCTTATCTACTGTTTGCCTTTGTTCTGTTTCAGCTTTTTCACTAAACTTGAACCATTTATATATCAATAAAACTATAAAATCTGGATTGTTCTAAAACTTCTGACCACTAGTTTACAGCATCCTTTGAAAATGTCACTAAAAATCCAGCCATTTTAGGTTTTTCACCATTGTACAAAATATACAATATGACATTTTAATCTAGCTTTTAGCATATTATAGACTAATCATTAATTGAGTAACCACCTCAGCTCAAGTTAGCAGCCCAAGCTACTTCAACTTCAACAAGAAAAAGGCTTTTGTAAGACTTAAAAAACCCACCAAACTGTAAGGTGTAAGAAAAAGACTTAACACAAACAGACAAAGGAATAGAAAACTCAATCAATAGATAACAATCAGTGCAACTGTGTGTATGTTTATATACCTTTATTAACACCTCTCTATCTTGCTTATTCTGTGTAGATATTATCTAAATTAAAAATAACCTTTAGTTTCATTTCTGTTCTGACTGTAGTCTCTTGTATGGTTTGTAAGCGGTTCTACGTCTCGTTTGTTCCTGTCTCTCTTTGTCTGTGTTGCTCTCCATGTTCTCATCAGCTTGTTTATTCTCCTCATTATTGTGCACTTCAGTCCTCTTCAGTCTTCTTTGACAGGCATTGAGACAGAGTCGGGAATTGGCCGGTGTGTATGAGTCTCTGTGTGTGACTGAGAGAGGGGCAACTGTTGGCATTTAACACTGCTCAGGCTTTGTTTTTCTCGTCTGCGCTGATGTCATTAGATAGGATAAAGGGTGTTTTGTGTTCCCAGAGGAGCAGTGGTTACCAGGCAAATGGCTACCTAGAGTAGAGAAGTGGGAAAAAGCTTGGCGTGAATGTGCAAATGTATATGTGTTGAAGTGAAGTACACAACCACATACTTTTGTCCTCCTCTGTCATCCACATTTCCTGACTGATTCATCATTTCCACCTCATCCTTCCTTTGTCTTCATAGTCTGATCCTTTTGTGTGTAGTTGCTCATGATTTCTTTCCCTCCTGCTCTTCTGTTGGCTGTTGGGTGTGTTTGTTACCTTGTTTCTGTCTTGATTTGTGAGACTGTATGTAGTGAGGCTAGCCCAGCTCCTGTGTGTCAGGCTTGTCTGGAGAAAAATTATGGAAGCCCTTTCAGCGGATCAGCAAAGGCTGCACGGGGTCACAGCAAAGTTGTGACCTTTGGGGGCGTGACTGAGATCGGGCAGCCAATAGACACAGTCACGTCAAGTGAAGGGGAGGAGACGGAGTTGCTAAGACGACTCCTTTTCAAACCGACTGTAGCCATGCCTACCATTGGCCTGGGCTCCCAGCTTTCAGAGCGGGAACGCAGGTATGGACCAGGCCAAATACAAAGACTTCAATGGCTAAAGTTTGCATTAGTATGAGCTGTACTGAGGAAAAGGAATATCCCTTTCTGCTCTATTTATTTCATGTTTGCTTGTCAAAGTCATCTTGGGAATGTTTTACATTTGAGGCCTATTTGAATTAGTGCATTAGAGAGTTTGGCTACAGCTCTCTGCATTGGAATGATTTGCGTGTAATTTTAATGGGAAACAAAGGTACACACATGTAAACATATGCATGCACACTCTCAGTACTCTCAGTAAAGCCTTGAAAATCCCTGGTTAAGTCTGGTTTTGAACATGAAGGCACAATTATTTCCATTTCAGCACTTTATTAATAGATTCATTTTTTTTAAAAGATTTATGACCATAATGACCTAACCATACCATACACTGAGAGAGAGAGAGAGAGAGAGGCACTGATTGACCACCAGTAGAGACTGTTTTTAAATGCCCTCAGACATGTTTAAGAGTCTAGTGCTGCAATTTCCTATTAATTGCCTGTTGATTTATTTTCATAAACCGATGATATTTGCAAATGGATTGATTTAGCCTTGTGTTAATGGCCTATAGACAGTGTTGGGAATTTGGTATCTTATAGGTCACTTGTTATAAAAAGTAATGTTTCAGTTACTTCATCAAAGTATTATAATTTATAATATCAGGGTTTTTTTTCTAACAAGTGTTTTCAATTCGGCATTTAAGGAAGGAACAACACCGTCAAATGTTCATTAAAAGCTTTAAAGAAATGTATGCCAGGCAATGCACATTGATTGTACTGGTGGATGAAAGTCGGTGTAAATTTAAAGAAGAGAATGAGTTAAAATAACGGTTGGAATTCAAAAGCCTATTGCCAATTGAACTGAGCCTGTGTAGATGGAGCGACATCTCTGTGTAAGCCATCCTAACTACCCTTGATGGTTTTGCACTGAAGTTTGTCCAAAATAAGATCAAGGTTAAGCTTATTTATATAGCACATTTAAAACAATGCAAAGTGTCCCAAGTGCTGTGCAAAGATATAGGTAAAAATACAAGATATGATAAAACTAGTAAAAATAAATATCAAAATAAGGCATAACTGTATTGTCAAAATGAATAAATATAATACCATATTCTGCATTTACCAAAAGAATGCGCTCATTTGTGATCAAACAACATTTTGATTAGTAGGTCTAATGTAATTACATATTCTTAAGTAAATATAACAGGTTACAAATAAATTATTATCCCTCAACACTGCCCATAGGACATGCACATCAACCATTTTTATTTTGTGTTTATGTTTGCTCTTTTGTTTTGTTTTATTTTTTTTTTGCTGCTGAGCAAATGGAAATTACATCTATTTTTGAGTTTTTATTTCGGTGGACTTGCATGTTT
Organism: Sphaeramia orbicularis; assembly: GCF_902148855.1. Lineage (NCBI taxonomy): Eukaryota > Metazoa > Chordata > Actinopteri > Kurtiformes > Apogonidae > Sphaeramia > Sphaeramia orbicularis. The sequence goes on along the minus strand of NC_043957.1, from coordinate 52,433,929 downwards.
TCTTTTCTAACCCTATTATTCTACTATTATTGACAACAGTCCATGTACCCGCCCATTACCTGCTGTTCTGCATGTCCCTGCATGAAAGCTTTGCATATAGACTTAGTCAGCGATTCTCCTTTTGCTGTTCTTAGACTTTATATGCTGATCTCTCAGCCAGGTAGTTGGAGCTGACGTCAGTCAATCTAATCTCCTGCCCTCCACTCCTGAGGCTGCCCCTTCTCCTGCTGAGATGGATGCATGTTTTGCTCAGTATGTAAGAAGAACAGAGGAGGAGGAGGAGGATGAAGAGGAAGAGGAGAGAATCCCAGATCTTCGGAAAGATGACATGATGGCAAGGAGGACAGGGGTTTTCCATAAACAAAGCTCTGCGACAGTGAGTTACAACCGTTTCCTGCCTCTGCCTCGCTCCAAACACAGCACACAAGGTGAAATCTGTACAGATTCTTTCCCGTGGAATAAAAAGGAAGTGCAAGCAGATGGGAACAAGAAATTGAACATCAGGTGGGCTCATATTTGTGGACAACTGTGTCTAACCGTGTGCAGAGGACACTAATAAGCTTGATGTGGCTTGCATCCTCAAAGAGACCCTTCAGCTTTTTTTGTTAAGTTATTTCAATTAAAGGAGTTTCTTTTCTAGAGCGGAGCAGCATCAAAGCAGAGTCACCATGGAAACACCTCAACCTCATCCCGACATTATCAGAGCTCACAGTGAACGTGAATATGACGACGAAGAAGATGAGTATGATGAAAACGAGACTGTGCCTGACCCAGAGAAGGATGATATGATGGCTCGAAGGGCGCGATTCTTGCAGAAAACAAATGCAGTCAAAACAAATCAGGCATTCAACCAGTTCTTACCAGTGCCTGGATCGGTTAAATATAACGTCACCTCAGTTTCTGCAATGAAGCAAGTACACAGTCGACCCAAAATCACAGAAAAAATCACCAGCGAAAGGTACCTATTGTGAGCCTATGACCTGTGCTTGTTTCCGTGACCTGCAACCGCTATTAACTAGTAGTAAACAAGCAAAGATAATGGTTTTGTCATGTTTGCATAGTGTGTGCAATACTAATCATTTTGCAGATGATGTGATGGTGTCATTGTTAAGGCAGCATGTCTGAGATGCTTGATGTGGGTCCATTTCTATTATTTTTATATGAAAGGAATCGCCTACTTTGATATGATGTTGTGTTGAGTTTTCCAACTCTGTTTTTCACATAGCTCGGTCCGGTGTCTGCCAGCTTTAGACTAATCTCAGTGTCATTTTTTTGTCAGTGAGGTCTAGCCTTGGATTTGTTTGGCATGGCTTTGGTTGACAGGTCTCATTTGAGTGTGGGGCTGCTGGCTAATAAATATACATTCATCGTTCAATCATGTAAGACTGAAACACACGAGTAAATGAAGAGTGATGCAGTTTTGATTTACACATGAACCTGTATTTCCTGGTAATCTTGGCCCTGTCACTGGATTTTCAGCAGCATCGTTACCGTGGCGACAGAATCTCAGGCCCTGCCCACAAAGCCACACACTAGGAGGTTTGCAGGGTTGAGGGCTAGAGGGCCAGAGGAGGAGGATAAAAAGCAAGATGTATACAAGGCAGAGTGTAACCCCCCTGTCACCGGTGTGACTGAGCCCCTCTTCTCTCCATCACTCACCCCTCCACTCAGCCCCGTTTCCATCTTGGCTCGTAAACCGGAGGCAGAGTTGGACAAACAGAATGCGATGGAAAGAGTTGAGGAAAAAGTGGAAGAGAGAAGGGAGGATGTGAGTGAGCATCCACGAAAGAAACCCTTCTGGCTGGAGGACGATGAACTACCTCCCATGATGTGAGATTGAACTCTCGTTGCATATCTTCACTTCCTTTCTCAGATCTGCAGAACGTCAGCTCAACTATGCATCCACTCAGCGCTTATTTATCTCAATTTTCAGATCTGGGAATGGAAGCGAAACAGATTATTATTGTTTTTAACTCTAACGGTGGCATTAAAGCCTTCCCTTGAGATATGAGATGTGACATTTTCATGAATGCATTGCTTGCTGCCTCCCATTGCCTCAGGTTTTTTTCTCCTTACTCTTATTTACTCTATTCTGTATTGTTTTAGGATGAGCCGACGAATTGGTTTTATGTCTGAGGACACTGAGTAAGTCTCCGTGCGTGAATCTGGAGGACTTCTTCTGCATGATCACAACATATTTATACTGTGCATGTTGGATTTCAAAAGTGCTGCCCAAAAATGTATAACTTTACTGCTGATTACTGATACGGTCATAGCTCATCATTACTAACATCCAGCTTGTTTTTAGCATTGTTCTCTTTTCTTGTTTTTTTGTTTTTTTTTGTTTTTTTTTTATTCACAGCCCCAATAAGAAAAAGTTGGGAGGGTATGAAAATGCACATGCAAACAGAAAGAAGCTATTTCTAAATTCATTCTGACCACCACCACATTTCCTGTCTTTTTTGTACTGCCACCAATAAACTAGTAAATAAATGCCCAAACACTATATAATATTTGATGTTTTACTGTTCAGCTTCAACTTCTGATGATTTCTTTAGGTCACATTCAGTCTACGCTTATGCCCATGCCCCTCACAAACAGACACTACTTTTTGTACTGTTATCACCATATTGAGTGGAACATCCAAGCCTTTTCCTGCCTTGTTTTGTGTTTTCTTTTTCTCCCTCATTTGAAGGGAAATTTGTTGATTAAAGGATCAACAAATTTCCTATATTTGTTTCCTGAAGAAACAGAACTTTCCTGGAATGTATCAAAACACAATGACAGTAACCTACTAACATTAGCGTCTCAGACCTAAACATGTCCTAAACTGCCCTCTCCAATCTGTTTTGGAGTACACCACAAGCCTAAATTTTATTAAGCCTGGAATTTTATTTGCAGATAAAATACAGGAAGTGGATCAGAAAACCACTGCTTTCTGTTTTGATATGCATTCTCCATACTTTTTCTGATTTTAGGCTTGTATATTTAGTGCTGTTTTTCTTTCCTTTGCTGATAACTAACATTTGTGTACAGTATTTGGCTGCATATCGACTTTAATTTACAAACCTGCTTCTTCAGTTGAGAAGTGACTAATTTCACTGTTTGCTCTTTTCCATAGGCACACTGGACAGAGTGTGAATGTGAATGACTGAATAATTTGTACATGGTTACTTGTTTCTCTTTTCCATCCAGGAGTGTGAGTATGAGCGACATGCTTAATGAAGACGAGCTGGGACAGTTACCACAACTTAGTCAGTCACGATACGAGCGCATGCATGAACAGTACAACAACTTCCAGGATGAAGATGACCAGTGGCAAAATGTAAGAGACTTTGAACTTGTAAGTGGGTGCTTCTATGAAACTGGGTTCATTTTGGTACCTGGCACTTTGCCAGATTTTTAGATCCAATAATAAAAGAGAAATGTAGATATATTTCCCTCTAGGATGTACCTAATGATGACCTCAGATAAATACAAAAAAATTATACTCTTGCTCTGAGTCATCCCAAAATTAATACATTTTTAATCAAATATTGGGAAAAAAGGTGAACAGGACATCCAAAATTAGAGGTGTGCAGGATCCCAAAAAACTAGAACGTGAAAAAAATAAAGGAAGGTCCGCACAACCAGTGAGCTCCCAAACCATTTAATAGTGACGTTTCGGGCTGAGGCCCTTCATCAATGAAGGGCCTCGGCCCGAAACATCACTGGTAAATCAAATATTGGGACCAAAAATAGGACCAAAACTGGGACATGAAAAACTGCCTAGGTGTCAGTACATTTGATCTGGAAAACATGGCTGTAAATGGTCTTATATACCGCTATGAATAAAGACACTGTGTTAAATTTGTCGATCCTAGTGCTTTTTCTAATCCAGACATGCAGGTTTTTCATGAATTGGCAGTCTCATTCCAGGTTTCGTGTGTAACCCATCATGTCCACTTGCGTTGCATGCAGAACCTGCCCATTTAAACACAAATAAATCGTGAGTGATTTTGCAACAGTGGTCATTTTTGTGAAACACTCTGCCTTGCATAATTAGTTTGATTCCCAAGATATACCTGTGAGAGAACAGAAAGATATAAAAAAAAAATAGTAGCATGTAATTTTCGTGTACTTTTTACCGTGTTGTACATGGATTTTTGAATAAAAAATAATATTAAAAAATATTAAAATGTGTTTTATCTCAAAAATAGTTTCTCTTTTATCTCAGTAAGTATTTATTTTTAAAATAGACCCAAAGTCCTTCCAAATTTGCTTCATAACATTAGTCTACATCTGGTTTGAATTCTTAGGGGGACCAGTTTCATAGAAGTACCCAAATATAAATAATTTTAAAAAGTTATACATGCATGTTAAAATACACCATAATATTCAACTGATGATGTAAATGTGACAGGATCTGGCTCGATGGAAGACCCGCCGTCGCACTGCATCACATGACCTGATCAAGAAGGAGGAAGAGAGGAAGAGGATTGAGAAGATGAAGGAGGGGGGGAATGAAAGCAATAAAAGGAAAAGCATAAAAACCTACAAAGAGATAGTGGAGGAGAAGTAAGTTATGTTGTACAAGTCCTTCATTTAAATTTTTATTGCTGTTTCAAAAGACTTTATACAAATAGCGGATTGTTTTCTACAAAACTTCCTCCCCATCTCTTGTTTCCAGGGAGCGAAGGGAGGCGGAGTTGTGTGAAGCCTACAGGAGCGCAGCCACTCCAGAGGAAGCAGCTGCAGTTTTACAGCGTTATGCTCTTCGGTTCACCATCAGCGATGCAACCCTGGACAGCCTTAAACTGCCCAGATCCACCTCAAAACCCAAAGGCGAACTAATACTAGAGGACAATGCACACAAGCCCACGTCACCTGTTAATGACTCTAAGATGTCAGAGGATCTGCACAAACCAGAATCAGTCGTTGTAAAGGACCCGAAGCCTGCAGAAACGGAGACAAAGACATCTGCTGAACAGGAAGAATCTAAGTCCTCCACCTCCACTACACCCAACAGTCCCGTTAAAGCAATCACACAAGATGTGCCACCTCAGGCAAAAGAACTTAGTGAACCTCAGTCTAAACCAGCAGAGACTCCAACCACACACCAACAGCCGATGACAGAGGATACACAGCCTCAGACCAAACCCTCTGCGCCTCCTCACAGTTCACATCCTGTTCACACACTTCCCTCCCCTCCACCTGTATCCTCTAGACCCGTCCCCCTGCTGGTAGCCAAACCCTACTGTCAGCCCAGGAGCTCACAGTCTGGACTCAAACCTGTCAAGGTGAGGGTACATCCAGTCAGCAACAACTGATACTTCATCATCATCCTGTACTTGATTATTCTACCTCATGCTTCATTATTCACTCTGTAGTTCTGCTCCTGTCATTTGTAATTGTGTCGACTTGTGAGCTTAGCTTAGCTGTCACCAGATCATCTTCAGTACAAAAAAGGGTTTTTCCAAAGGAGTTGTAGAGGGATGCATAGATGTTTACTCAATAAAGTAGCCATGTCTTGGTGCAAAAATACCTAAACTATATTCTATGTTACACATAAAAGCCCTGCATTAAAAATGGACACCTCACTGTTCTGTATTTCAAGAGTTAAAGAAAGAGTGGGCTCTTTACAGTGGGCTCATGATACTGCACATGTTAGTCTCTATGATCTAGACAAAAATTTCATGAACCATTACTTTTTTTTATTCAAAATTTTTTAAATTTAATTGTTTTAATTCAATTATAGAATTTCTATGGAATCTAGATCAGTATGCATGAGTAAATTCAGTAATGGCACCTGATACCGATACTGGAAATGGATCATTCACAACACCAGTAGCTTATCTATATTATAAAAGCCAAGGGGCCTCTGTGTGCATGCTTGTATGTGTGTCTGGGGATTCACACACAATCTGGAAAGAGCTGACTGCTGCAGTTTGGCATACTTATGTATTTTTGGTCAAGGAACATACAAGCAAAAACGGCAAGTTGATAGGACCAATATTTTGGGAGATATTAGCAATTTTGGAATACAATAGCCTTGCAATCATGTTACTATACCCAGAACACTTTGGCGGTGACTAGTGGGCAAATGCAGTACAACATGCAGGAATACACAATAGCATTAAAAACTACCACATCTGGAACCTGTGGATCCCAAAGGATCAACATAATAGTTTTATTATAATTTACTGTATATTTGTTACATATTATTGAGGTGAATCTGCAAAGTAACTTGTAAATGAAGTTGTTACATATGTGAGGTGCAGTAAAAATGACAATGTTTGCCTCCAAAATGAAGTGGAGTAGAGTTAAAAGTAGTAGAAAATGTACTAATAGTATGAGTATCTCAAATGTGTAATTGTAGTTCTATGTTCTTCCACTGTAAAGAAAGACTAGATTAGGGACTTATTTTAACAGCAGCAAATTATACAGACCAGTTACATTACAGAAGTGTTTTTCAGGAGCTACAGCTACTCCTACTGAGCGGAATGAGTCTATAATTGCATTCAGTCTAAAATACTACCTAACTTTTTTAACATTAATGTCTCACTCAGATGGACGGCTTGGTTCGAGTGAATGGAGAGGCAACAGAGGATTTGTCTGTTTCTGTTCCTCCTGCCTCCCCACTACACTCACCAGAGGAGAACAAAACTGTTTCACCCAAAAAGACGGAGAAAGACGTTCCCTCTGAACAGACTGTGACAGATCAGAAAACAGCAGAGCAGCCACCTTCTCCACAAACACTGAGGTCAACGCCGTCCTCAGGCTCAGCCATCAGCTCCCTTATTGGAGGCAGAAACTGTATCATCACCACGACCATTGTGACAGAAATGACGCATGTGGAGCCACATCCCCACAATATCCAAAGCAATGGACAGGTACAATGACATCTGCATGTTAAAGTTAAATATCACAATGGACACATACTTGAAAATACTGATGGACATTGCTAATGGTGTAGTTTTTAAGAGTGTCTTCAGAGCTTAGTGTCAACCGTTAATGGATTTTCTAATAACAATAGTTTCTAACAGGATAACGCAGATCGTTGACTGTTATCGCCACTTCCTGAACAACAGTAAACTCATTAAATAAATGCTGTACAAACTCATCAAAAACCATCAAAAATCAAGGCAACTCTAGATGTGATTTTTAGTTTTTGCATTTTTCTTTTTACCTCAAAGTCAATTATTCCATTTTCACAACCCTAATAGTAACCACTGGTCACAATCGGAACCCATACTGATGCTATGTTATTCATCCTAAACTGATTAATCCCTCCATCTCCACTTTAACCCATAAAGACCCAAACATCCACCAGCAACCAAAACCATCTACTGACCTAAAATGTTTATTACCTGTTGATCTACTAATTCTATCAACACATGTAAATAATTGGTGTAAAATGCAGTTTGTCGTGCTTTCATGGTCAGCAGATATGACCCATTTGGACGTTCAGAAGCTCAGTAGTTACAGTGGAAACACCATCATCTTCTGCAGCATTGATTCACCAGTAAAACCCATGGAGTTTGATAAATTGCAGAGCTTGGTTTATGCTCAGTTAATGATAGATTTGACTGAAAAAGTCACTTTTTCTTCAGTTTTCTCTGTTTTGATATCATAATCTTTGAATTTACTCTGAGCTTTATGAACATCTACATGATCAGCTAATAAAAATACCTGATTTTCACTGAAAAATTCAAAATACAGAGGATGATATTATAATAAATGGTGATAAATCACTTGAGAAAGATTGAATAGAGAGAGGAATTACTTGGAGGAAGTTAGATTAGACTAAGGATTATATCTGTATACCAGTGACTGTCCTCTGCCTCTGCCCCTCTTTCTTTCTTTAAGTAAGGACTGACTAGTTAATTAATTAATTAGTTGTCACACATCTAATCCTATGTTATGTTTTAACAAAACTGAAAACTGCAAAATAAAATATTTTTAAAATTAAAAAAGATAGAGAGAAAAATTCATTTGGGAACTGACACAAAACTAGCACTGGATCTTTATGGGTTAAGTGATTAATCACCACTTACTGTAATATTATCTTATGTATTTTGTGTTTTTGTGAAAATCAGGTATTTTCCTACATTTAATTTTCTATTCATCTAGATTTTTATAAAAGCTCAGAGTAAAGTTGAGGGTTATTATATCAAAAACAGAGAAAACTTGAGAAAAAGTGACTTTTTCAGCAAATCTGTCATTAACTGAACATAAAACAATTGTGTCCATCCACTGTCATTGATCAAACTCCATGGGTTTTACTGGTGAATCAATGTTGTAGAAGATGATGGTGTTTCCACGTTCACTACGGCACCTCTGAACGTACAAATGGGTCATATGTGATGACCCTGAAAAGACGACAAACTGCATTTTGTACCAATTATGTACATGTATTGATAGGATTAGTGGATCAACAGGTATTAAACAGTTTAGATCAGTAGATGGTTCTGGTAGACGGTGGATGTTTGGGTCTTATATGGGTCAAACAATATGCTTTTCCAACCTATCAGACATCCATACATATCAGTGCTTTTACTATTTTCACAAAGGCAATGTATCAGAGGGAATTTTACTCTGTGTGTGTGTTTTTTTTGGGTCAGTGTTGTGTTGTGTAAGACTAATGTGGGTGAATTGTGGGTGGCTTTGATGGTTGTTCTGTGCTGTGCTGGTGCATTCAAATGATCGTGGGAAGTGAATAAAGGTCGGCTGCTGATTCATGCCATTCACGGACCATGCTGGTGGAAAATAAAAGTGAAGAAACCAGTCTACGTTTTACCAACAGAGACCTTTCCCCAAAGAAATCATTCCTTTATGAGAACAGAGCTTTGACAAATGATTTGACAGAATAGTTGTTGAGATGGATTGCTTATGTAAAGCGAGTGTTTGCAAAGAGATTTTAATATTTATTTACATGAACTCAAACTGATGACTGGCAGGAAGGTAGGACAAGCCTCAACAAACATAAAATGTATTGTATTAGTAGCAATCTCAGTGCAGTAATATAATGTAGGTAGGTTTATGAATGAAGACAAAAGAAAAGGATGAATGTATAGTTAACATGTTTTACATGTTTTACATTCTGCTCAATGCACTTTTAGGTGAATGGCACAACAGGGTTCTGTCCAAAACCAGAGGAAAAAAAGAGTCCACCTGCGACAACACCCATGCAAGATTACTCTCCCACCGTGACAGGTAAAAGTATCTCTGTTCTTCTGTTTCTTGAGTATTGTTATTTACAGTGATGGTACAAGTGCTCACATCCTATACTCAAGTATAGTAGTAGAATATGAACTATTGATATCAAAATGTGCTTATATTATGAAAAATACAAATAGTCATTATGAAGTAAAATAGTCCCTGACAGTGTTGTGTTATTATAGTACTGTGCAGAACTATTAGTCCAACATTATGTTTCTTGGTTTACTAAAGTTCTAATGACCACACATATGCATTTTACAGTCTCTGCATTAAGATACAATCTGGATTTATCCTCCTGAGATCCTGCAATCCACAGCTTTACTTAAAAAAATGTCCGCTGAAAAGGACATTACATGAAAAATTTTAAATTAAATAAAAAAAATTGTATCTGAAAAAACTGTTGCATCATGTTTCCAATTAAGGCAATTATTTAGTGTGAAATGGTGAAAATGTTTACTTACTGGGTCTCATATGTGAATTATGTACAGCAGTAAAAACTAAACTGTCAAGGAAGAAATAATAATAATGCTAATACATTTTATTTGTATAGCGCTTTTCATGAAATTCAAAGACACTTTACATACAGCAGATAAAAAACAGAAACCAAACACATTAAAAACTGATAAAAAGCAGCTGCAAAAGGCAGGTATATGAATATAATACAATTAAATATTAAAATAAAACATTAAAAGCAATCTTAAATAAATGAGTTTTTGAAAAAACAGCTTCTATAAACCAAAGTGGTCCTATTTAGTGTGGCCTCCCTTTGCACTTAACATGTCTTTAATCCTTTTGTTCAGACAACGTGAGATTTATGGCATTAATTTTCTGATGTTTTATACCAGATTTCATTCAACACGTGTCAGATATTTGTATTTATAACCAATACTTCTTACCTCAGTTTATCATAATCAATCAAATGACTTGTCATCTGAAAAAAAAAACAAGATGGAATGATGTAGAAGAGTAGATTTATGAAGCTGTGTAAAATGGAAAAATTCAGATGTCTCAGATTTGTACTAAAGTCAGAGTACTTTGTGATCTTTGTCTTTGTTTTTCCCACAGAGGGTCTTGAGGAGAGCGGTTTTACTGTGAGTATCTCTGAGCAGCTCGGGCTCCTTCTTTCTGTTCCTTCTTCATTCTTAAATTTGACCCTGTCCTGACCCTTCGTCTCCAGTAGTTGTAGTGGATGTAGTCAGACTTGTCCTCTCACCTTTCCTCTTTTTCTGTCCTTTTGGTTCGTATCCATGTGTGTGTTTGTGTATGTGGTTGTGGGTTGGGTCTGGTTAGATTGAGACCCCCATGTTGAACTTGGCTAAACGTGTTAATCACTGGGTCTGGGACCCCAATGAGGAGCGTAAACGCCTGGAAAGGTGGCAGCAAGAGCAGGAGCGCCTCCTACAGGTACTGGTGGAATGGTGTGTGCATGCATGGCTCGGACACAGACTGTACTGGATGTGTGTACATATATGTGTAGGTGTTTATGTCTGCTCCTGCGTGTTTGTGCATGCAGGACTTAACTTTATGGTATCTCTGCAGGAGCAATACCAGAAAGAACAGGAGAAGCTGAAGAAGGAGTGGGAGAGAGCACAGTTAGAGGTGGAGGAGGAGGAGCGGAAACACAATGAAGAGGTACAAACTCGCACTCAGATACTGAAATACAGTTTCCTGAAATCCAAGATGGCACCATCTGAGTGACTGCGAGTTCCAGCAGCTCTGTCTTGTGATTTTCTTTTTTTTTTTTTTTTACTATTTGTCTGTAATATTTTCATTTTTCACTTGTTTGTGGTTTTTCAACCTGTTTTTTCTCTACACTTGTTTGTTGTATGTTACTGCTATTACCTGTGAAATTTCCCTACATAAAGTCTTATCTTATTTTATCTTACCTAATCTTATCTCATCTTACCTTACCTTACCTTACCTTACCTTTCCCAGGGTGCTTGCGCAGGTCTTGAAAGTCTTACGTATGGAATTTTGAAATTCTGTTTTCCAGACCTTGAAAAGTCTGTAATTTTATGTGAAAGTCTTAATAAAGTATGGAAAAAAGTTTCTGTCATAGTAGAATTTTAGAGTATGCTCAAAGGCACATAATCTTGTAAGATACAAAATACATGAGGGAACCATCTAACAAACTGGATATGATTTCGCTAACCGGTCAGTACTGGAATGATTCTAGTGAAACTTGTTTATATCCATGCACTTTTGTGATTTTCATAGGTTTTGAAAATGTTTCTTTCAGTTAAACATAATTTACTGCGAATGATGCATTCATTCATTCATACATTTTTTAAAATGAACTTTTCTATTACACACAACAGGTACAATCTCAACCAAAAGATAGGCACGCAAGTATAAAAATACATGAGGTCTTGGGGGGAAAAAATCGCTGGTTTGAAAAAGTCTGGAATTTTTATTTGGATAAAGAGCAAGCACCCTGTTACCTTACATTATCTTATCTTACCTTGACTTATCTTATTTTATCTTACCTTACTTTACCTTATCATATCTTACCTTACCTTACCTTACTTTACCTTATCTTATTTTATGTTACCTTGCTTTACCTTACCTTATCTTATTTTATCTTACCTTACTTTATCTTAACTTATCTTATATTACCTTACCTTATCTGATCTTATTTTATCTTACCTTACCTCGCCTTACCGTATCTTATTTTATCTCACCTTCCTTTACCTTACCTTATCTTATTTTATCTTACCTTATCTTACCTTACCTTATTTTATCTTATCTTATCTTATCTTATCTTAAGTGTCTTATATTTTTTTTTCATCTGCATCTATTCCAGGAGAGACGTATTCTGGAGGAAACTGTGACACCACTCAATCCCTCTGGCTTGTTGAGTCAGCAGTCTGGACAAGCAGATATGACCCCATCACCTGAAGAAAACAACAAGTCAGAGAAGAGCAACAACCTCCTGCTACACAATGGACAGAACCTCATCACACCCAGTGAAGGTCAACATGCCTCAAAGCTGCATTTTTTCCAAGGTGAGCTACATTCAGAAATACCTTCCAATATATGATTCAGTCTTATATCAGTTAGTGTTTTTATGATGGTAGTTGTTTGAAAATGTGTTTTTGTGCAGATTCCGCTTGTGACAAAGAAGCATCAAAGAAACAGGAGCTGTGGAAGACGGCATCTCTGGACCGCAACCCTCAGCAGCCCAACCAGCCACACACTGTTAAAAGGTAAAGCAGGATGTGTGTGTGTGTGTGTGTGTGTGCTGTATGTGAGTCTGCATTTTTTGTTTTTTCATGTGTTTCCGTATTATAGACGCTTTGGTGAGTTTAATTCATCAGTTGGCTCTGTGGCCCATGTGTTGTTGGGTTGAAGGTCTATCCTGTTGTGTCCCGAGGAGTTTTGGTCTGTGTCTATTAATAACACCTCTTAAACTAGAAGCACTCGGAGAGCACAGACCTCCGCCAAGGCTGATCAGTGGCCCCCCCGTGGGTCCCCCCACCCCCGATCACCACCAAAATTTAATCATTTCTTCCTTATCCCATTTCCAACAAACCCTGAAAATTTCATCCAAATCTGTCCATAACTTTTTGAGTTATGTTGCACACTAACGGACAGACAAACAAACAGACAAACAAACAAACAAACAAACCCTGGCAAAAACATAACCTCCTTGGCGGAGGTAATAAAAAAAACAAACAAACTGATCATCTATGGTCCAAGAACTTGGTGGGAGCAAAATGTTGGACCCCACAATGTAAATGAGTCAAATTTAAGGTAAAGACCAGGTTTAAGGTCAGGGGTCAGAGTCTAAGTCTCCAAACAATTGAGTCTTTTTAGTGTTTGTGTTTTATTATACATTTATCTTGAGTTGCCCTCGTGTTGATGCATTTTTGCTCTTGAAATATTTCATTTGTGGTTTCACTTTAGTATTAAATGTTAGGGTTTTTCTGATGTTTTCAGAGGTCTTAGGCGAGTGTTTTTCAACCTGAGGGTTAAGACCCGACGTGGGGTCGCAGGGAATTCATATGGGGTTGCTTGAAATTTCTAGTAATTGATTTAAAAAAAAAAAAGGTAGATGAATTACTAATAAAACATATTTTTTAATGATTCAATATATATTTCATTATAATTAAAACACCACACATTTTTCCTAATAAAAATCAAGTTCAAATAAAATGCAGGATGTCACATCTGAGAGGACCGAACAGAGAATGGAAAGATTTCTTCACTCGCCTGGCCCCGCTAAGACATCTCCAAGAGAAAAATGTCTCAGTTTTGAATGTCTGGGGTCGCTAGAAATTTGTGATGTTAAAATGGGGTTCCGAGCCAAAAAAGGTTGGGAACCACTGTCGTAGGCACTATCCGGTCGTGGGTCGAAATTATTTGTTACTACAAGTTATTTGCCTAATATTTGCAACTTTAATCTCTATTATTTTGTGGCAGAAAGTTGGCAGTACTTATGTTCTTAAACTCTTTGGATTTACTTACTGTTGACATTAAGGAGGTGGTATTTAAATTGTAAGTATTCTGTAACATCGCTGATAATGCTCTCCACATTGGTTTTATTCTAATTTTGGCTTAGATGGTGTTGCACCTCAGACTTGTAATGGAAGGCAAAATCCTGAAATTTGTGGGGGGGTTTCATATCTCACTTCTCTCGTGATTTCGTTTTCTTTCAAGCAGATAATTTAATGTTACAGAAACCATTTCCTATCTGAAAAGTGGATGACATGTTCCACAGCGTTGAACAAATGCTGAATATTCACTTGTTCTCTTTAATATTGCATTGGTTTTATATATCGTACATGTAGCAACCCTGTTATATAAAAACTGCATTATGTAACTCAGCAAAATGTAATATGTTTTCACTTATGTAACACCTGGATTTGACCCTAATCTTCTGCATTTTGAAGCATCACATGTTGTAGCAGATATTGAAGAATGTGGGAGTGTTTTTTACAATGAAAATGGGAATAGTGTATGCTGAATCAAACTCAAAATAAAACCCAACATAAAAAAAATCAGTCCAGAGTTATACTTGACCTTGGACTAAACAGACTCAGATAGATCGGTAGGTAGGTAGGTAGGTAGGTAGGTAGGTAGGTAGGTAGGTAGGTAGGTAGGTAGGTAGGTAGATAGATAGATAGATAGATAGATAGATAGATAGATAGATAGATAGATAGATAGATAGATAGATAGATAGATAGATAGATAGATAGATAGATAGATAGATAGATAGATAGATAGATAGACACTTTATTAATCCTGAGGGAAATTCAACTCAGAATCAGATGTTTATTGTATTTATCTTACAATTACTTGTTTTTCTTCAGCACTGCATCGCACTTTATTTCTCCTGCACTCTACCACTGTATTTATTCATTTGATATCTGCCTGTGTGGGTGTGTAAGTGAGTGTGTGTATGTGTGTGGGAGTGAATGACCAGTGGCGAGCTTTTAAATTTCGTTGTACTGTACAATGCAATGACAATAAATTATTCTTTTCTATTCTATTCTATTCTATTCTATTCTATTCTATTCTAATTACAAACAATTTCAAAGACTTCTGGAAAAACTTACTGAGATTTTTATTCCTTGCAAATATAAAGGTCATTTGACAGGACTCCATGGAAAAAAAAAAACATTGAAAACACACCACTGCAATGTGTAATACTTTGTCGCAGAATGTGGGGAAATTTATTTAAACCTATTATGTATTACTTTAAAATTGGTCATATTTTGCTGCGTTATTACATAATGCGTTTTTTTACATAACGAGTTGTTAGACGTGTAACTTTTTTAATCCTCTTAAGTCACTGAAAGCATTAACGTTCATGATTTTCTGCCTTCAGGTCCGGATCACATGATGCTGTGACGAGCACCCAGCAGTGTTCCCCGTCATCGCCTCAGCCTCCTTCACCAAGCAGGTGACGCTCACTACATTTACAAAGATTAGCAGAAATGTGACTTTCACTCTTTAACCCATAAAGACCCAAACATCCACTGTCAACCAAAACCATCTACTGATCTAAAATGTTTAATACCTGTTGATCCACTAATCCTATCAATACATGTAAATAATTGGTGTAAAAGCTTTTCACGGTCATCAGATATGACCCATTTGGATGATCAGAGGCTCCGTAGTGAACATGGAAACACCGTCATCTTCTACAACATTGATTCATCAGTAAAACCTGAGGAGTTGGATCCATGATAGTGGATGGAGACACTTGGTTTATGTTTAGTTAAGGACAGATTTGCGGAAAAAGTCACTTTTTCTTCAGTTTCCTCTGTTCCTGATATAGTAACCCTCAACTTTACTCTGAGCTATTATGAACATCTATATGATCAGTAAATTAAATATAGGAAAATACCTGATTTTCAGTGAAAAAACCCAAAATACAGAAGATAATATGACAATAAATAGTGATAAATCGCTTAAGGAAGGTCAAATATAGAGAAAATTAATTTGGGAACTGACACAAAAGTATCACTGTATCCTTATGAGTTAAGTTATTATCTGAACGCCTGCTTTTTCCTTTCCACGTGTAGATGTGTTAGCGGGAAGAGGCTATGTTCAGGATGTTCTCAGCCTCTGGGGAAAGGAGCCGCCATGATCATCGATACGCTGGGGCTGTTTTTCCACATGCAGTGCTTCAAGGTACTTTCAAAGCCTTTTCTTCGAGTTTCTTACCTACTGTGTTAGAATTTTAGCATCTTAACCATGGTTGATATCTTATGTGTGTTTGTTGTTTCTGTCCTCAGTGTGGCGTGTGTCAAGGGCAGCTGGGCGATGCCACTTCAGGGACTGACGTCAGGATCCGTAATGGACTGCTGAGCTGCCATGAATGCTACATAGCATCCAGGGGTGAGAACACATAAACATAGACTGACATGAATAAATCACAATTTAAAGGAGTGATGTTTTGCTTTTTTTTAATGGAATTATGCATTTTAAAACATTTCCCTGTGGTCTACATAAACTGTAAATGCTCTGCTTGGGTCTGAATTCTTCATTAATTCAACTCCACAGGTCCATCTTCAACCCCTATTTTTGACTAATGACACCAGAAAGGTCGTTTTGAGCGCTGGCCCTTTAAATCCACATGACCCGTCCCCCTTCAGGTTGTTAACCGTGCTTTCTGTCCTGTTCAGTCACTTGTGTTTGTTAATACAACCAACAACTGAACATTTTAGGTAACTGGCTTGAAGTTTGAACATATTTTCAGTATGGACTACAACCACTGCTGCTGACAAACAATTATGGCGTACTCAGAGAAATATTCATTGGAAGTCTTGACCTTATATGTGCAAATGTTGTGACGTAACTAGTTATAGAACGTACCAAATTAAGCAGGAATAGAAACGGGTTGTAGAAATCCACTTGATTTTTGCCAAAATGAATATAAAGATAGCTTTGCAGCACCTGGAGGGTTCAAATTCAAACTTTACGAACTATTAGGCTCCAAATATACAAATAAATGTACCAGACTAATAGAAGTGGGTTTAGCAAAATATGACCCTTTTAACACTATAAACCCAACTGAACCAATGTTAAAAACCAAAATTTTGAAAGATGACATTTAACTCTTTTCAGTTTAGTTTTTATTTCATACCTGGATTTGATTTGGTTGGTCTGAAACTAGTCTCACATCACCAGACCTGTGCTCTGTTAGCTCTCATTTGTCAGTGAAAATCAGGTATTTTCCTATATTTGGTGTATGCATGTGTGTGTGACTGGGTGAATGTGAAGAAGTGTAAAGCGTTTTGGGCACCATTAAGGTGTAGAAAATGCGCTATATAAGTTCAGTCCATTTGCCATTTGCCATGTATTTAATACATTGACTATATAGATATTCATAAAATTGAAGACACAGTGACGTTTCCATCAAAATATATAGTAAAAACAAGCATCTACAACCACTGTCATTTGTCAAACTACATGTATTTTACCGGTGAATCAATGTTGTAGAAGATGACAGTGTTTCCATGTTCATTACAGAGGCTCTGAACGTCCAAATGGGTCATATCTGATGATCATGAAAAGATGACAAACTGTATTTTACACCAGTTATTTACATGTATTGATAGGATGAGTGGATCAACAGGTATTAAACATCTTAGCTCAGATGATGCTTTTGGTTTCTGGGGGATGTTTGGGTCTTTTGGGGTTAATGTATTTTGAGATGGATTGAGCAAAATAATCAAATTTCTCATAGAAAGTTAATGGACAGACTCAACCCAAACTGTCAAAATACCTGTTCACTGACAAAACTATTATGGAGGTCACTATGTTACTATTGCCTTTACTATATATTACTATAATGATTACTGTTACTGTTATTTAGCCATATTGTTCTGTTAGTACAAGTTTTTCTTGAAGGACAAATTATAGCTTCTTTATACTTACCAGGTCATGACAGCACACATTTATATTTATATATTAATTTATTTCTATTTTTAATTTATGGCCACATCTCCATATTGGTTAAACTCTGCTTAATTTCAGTTTACATTAAAAAATCATATTTCCTGTAACAGAGCGATGCTTCATGTTATATCTGGATTTCTTCATTTTAAACCTAGTTTTGCTGAAGTCTAATGAGAACTCATCTGAGTTCAAGTTAAATTCATCTTGGGTGGTACAACCCAGAAATACAGACCCTCTGTCAATGTTCTACATAAGTAATTTATGTAGGTCTAAAATCAGCATAAGGGGTTGAATGCATTACTGATTTTCTATATATTGTAATTATTCTTTTATCTATTTGTTTACTTCTTTGTATTTTATGCATTGTCTGTTTTATCTTGTTGTAGTGTCCTTGGGTGTCTTGATGACAAACATGGCAATTTGATGACTTCAAATGTAGACAAAGAAGCCTGTTTCATAGGAGGGTAGATTGTAAAACACTTTGACACTAAGGATCAGTAAATATGGGCCAAACATGCTTTGTTTATAGATGCACATAGTACATATGTTGTTGTCTGTTGAGTACCAACAGTAGAAACTTGATTTTAAAATAAAAAGTATGAGTACTGTGAAACCATGAGCACATCTGTCTAGACCAGACCTGGGCATTGTATGACCTGTGGGCCACATACGGCCCGATAGCTGACCCTGATTGGCCCACATGAGGTCACTGGCAAATTAAAAGTCATTGCAAATATATATCATTGTAATAGACGCAACCAATACAATGGCACTGGTTTTATTTTGAAGGATTTGCTAAATTAACATTTTTTCGCACGTTCTTTCTGTACTTAGCATCAGCCTTATGCACTGATTGGTTTGTTGGTCAGTTTTCTGCCCATGAAGATGTCAGCTTACCCCTAAAATAGAAAGATTGATTCAGAATGCAGAGTTTTTAACAAGACAGGGAGTATTTCCTCACTGAAATCAGAGGTAAAGAAAAAAAAAAAAGCATTTATTGTTTTTCATGTAAAGTTACTGACGTTTATGGGCTCAGTGTTTAGGACGCTGTTGTGTGTTTTGTGTGCAGGCAGAGGTCAGCCCACCACACTATGATGGCCTGTATTTGGACTCAAACACCAACTGTCACCACGAGTGATTGGACGGAGAACAATCTGGAATCTTCAATCACTTTCTGGACCTTCTGGAATTTCCTGGAAAACTCTTGGAATTGTCGCTTTTTCCTGAAATGCGCAAACAGCTTTACAGCAAAAAAAAAAAAAAAAAAAATCCACAATACATGGACAGAAACACCACCTGCATAAGCGTACATGTGAATACACTTCTTCTGATGATTATCTGTAGCATGGACTTAATCAAGAAAATAGTGTGTTTAGGCCTTTGCACATCCATGTTAAGCACAGTCAAGTAACTAAAATAAGGTTCAGCTCAAACCTGAACTCTACTGTCTTTAACACATCAGTCCCAAAATCTAATTCAGCAGAGATTCATCAGCCCCTGCTTCTGCACTGGTCATGTGACTCGTCTCTGAGCGTGACGTAAAGTGGTTTGGGTTGAATAACCTGAAGTAGCTTGACCATTATTATGCCTTACTCATATCTTCTCATTCATTTTGGCTTTTCTGTTTATATTTTGCATGAAAGAAAAACATATATAAGTTATTGTGAGTATTGCTCAGATGGAACAGTGTGAGTTTGACGTCAGTTGTGATCCTCTCAGCAGTTTTAACTTTGCTATTTCCTGTTACATGTTGTACATCATCTTCTTTTTGACTTTTTCAGATCACAGTCACTCCTAACTGTGTGGCTGTTTATACTACACAGGCAATTTCTTTATTCATTAATTTTACAGGAATGAGAATGCATGTTATTAATAATACTTGTTCTTTGGATTTTAAATATTTTCCCTTTAAGATATTTTAGTCATTGTTAATTCTCGTCGGTCGACTGCATCCCAATCAGTGCCTTATGTAATGAATGGCAGGGCTAGGAGTATTTCACACTCACACAGACCTCAGGGTCTAAGGCACAGTGTGTGTGTGTAATAAGTGTGTGCATGTGTGTATGATTCATGCATGTAACAGTATGTATGTAATCTATGTGTGACTGGACTTGAAGCACAGTTCCATACCAGCAAAAAATGTTTGAATAGATCGGCCTCTCCTGTCATTTGTCATTCTCTTCAACCCCTTCCTTCTCACGAGCTAAACCAATGACACCGACTTATTTGCTGCTTTCTTGTTAATCCAACACCCTTCTTCCCCGTCTTTCCTCGTCGGCCTGTATCACAAATGTTGCCTCCCCAGAGTCTGAGCTGAACTCCTCTGTTTGTGTCGTTGCCTCTGTTTGGACACCTGACAGCATCTTCATCCCTCAGAGGAATGGAGCACTGAGTTCATCATCTTTTATAGCAAGTGTATGTTTATCAATAAAATGTTTTAAATGGGATTATATCAACCTTTTGATGTTGTTTTTTGTTGTTTTTTTTTGTGACTGAGAGATTCTGAAGGTATAGAAAAATATCTACAACGAATAAAATATAAGGAGCTGTGAAACATTATACTCAAAGAAATTGCAACACATGTAAACAAAACAAAAACACTTAATTTTGTGTGGTGCAATAGTGACCTCTAGTGACATGTTAGAGTTTGAGTTTTTCATAAGCAGTATATTACAAGTAAAAATCCTCCAGTCAATTAAGTGTAAACCTTGTATAAAGTCCAAGGGACAAAATGATCTGCCATCTGGACTGGTACTATCTGTCCCCCTGGAGAACTCTCAATCAGTGGGACGTGTTCCACCAGTGGGTCTCAAAGTAACATCAAGAGTGACGCATAAACAGTGGTGCTGCCAAATGATCAGATAAAAAGTGCATTTTGAGGCCATTTAAAATAACCTGTACTGTTTTATATACTATTATATAGATGTGAGAATTTACAAAAATAAGCGGCATTTTCAGTGACTAATTAGGTCTGACGTAGGAAATTACACATAACACAGGTCTACAAGGAAAATGCTTCCAGAATAAAAGTAATGAAATTTTACCACATTAGAGTCACTGATAAAGAAAAATCAAGTCAAAAATGCTGGTTGGCTGAACTTTCCAAGATACAGCCTTGGGTCAAAATGTGAAATTCAAGAATTAACGAGAGAATGGGTTTGACTCAAAAGGAATATTTGTCTCAGAGCTACAAGATCTACTTCAAAACACTGTCTGCACATTAGAATACATTCACTTTACAGGTTCTATTTAGTGGAAGATTTATAAAACTATTATATAAATGTACATAAACCAATATATATGTGTAATAACACTTAATCATATACCTTGAAAACATCAGCAAACCGGCACTTTTGTCATTTATTTTCCAATTTATCTTATTAAAATACGTAACATTTAGCACATTTAATCTCTGAAGCAAATCATTTCTAAAAAATTGTAGACCAGTGTAATCAGGCCAAGAACAGTCTTTTTTTCCCATAGGAGATAGATAAATAGGAAATATAACTGAATACATACTCTACTTTTGTGGCAGTTTGCAAATGAATTTTTCTCTATATTTACCTATTTAAGTGATTTATCACCATTTATGGTAATATTACCCTCCTTATTTTGCATTTCTTCAGTAAAAATCTGGTGTTTTTCTGTTTAATTCACTGATCATGTAGATGTTCATGAAACCTCAGAATAAATCCAAAGGTTATTATATCACAAACAGAGAAAATGGAAGAAAAAGTGACTTTTACAGTCAAATATAGCATTAGCTGAACATAAAACAGGCATCTCCATCCACTGTCATTGATCCAACTCCATGGGTTTTACTAGTGAATTAATGTTGTAGAAGATGACGGTGTTTCCACGTTCACTACGGAGCCTCTGAACGTCCAAATGGGTCATATCTGATGACCATGAAAAGACGACAAACTGCATTTTACACCAGTTTTTTACATGTATTGATAGGATTAGTGGATCAACAGGTATTAAACAGTTTAGATCAGTAGATGGTTCTGGTAGACGATGGATGTTTGGGTCTTTATGGATTAAATAAAGGGAGGAGCACAAGGAATGTTCAAACATAAGACAATTCAAAAACACTTATAAGAACATGTTTTTCACAAGATGTAGGGAAGAGGGTTATTAATTGTCACCATATGTTCACTGTTGTTTATGTATATATTTCCTTCCTTGAGTTAGTTATTATTTGTTTATTTTTTAGCTAGCACAACTAAGAAAGGCATTTGTAAAAGATTATATGTGTATTTTTATGTGTGTATATGTATAAACATATATATGTGTATATGGATGAATGAGTGTGTGTGTAGGTGTGTTTGTGTGTGTGAATAGATATATAAATACTGAAGAGTAATGTAAAAGGAAGAGGGACATATATTATTAATAATACTGTAGGGAGAGGGGGTGGGATTAAATAAATTATACTTCTTTCCACCCCTTTTTGGGCATGTAAATGGAATTATTGTGCTTTTCTTCTGACTAAGATTGTTATGATTCTTGATATTTGTATTATTATGTATGTTTTGCAAGTACATGTATGTTAAATTTCATTGCATGTTCGAAGTAAATCACTAAATCACAAATCAATCTGGTTTTGTACTGGTTGGCAGGAAAAACAACAGTATTTATTTAGGACATTACAGTTGACAGTGGCATGACACATACAAACCAGGTTTTCATCTCTTGATGTCATATTCAGCTTTTTTGTCTTTTATTTTGGGAGGATTTCCAAATGGTTGAGAACTTCTGCTGTAGGCTGTGGCAATGTGACTGAGTAAAACTATCAAATAATTCATATATTTTAGTAGAGCTAACTAATAGGTGCCTTATTTGTTCATGTCGCACATTTAATGAGTTATCTTAAATTAACTCAACTATTTAGTCAAAGTTTTCCAACAAAATTCAGATCGTGGTTTTAAAATTTGTTTTTGCAAACATATATCAAGTTTAGATGGACTGGAAAGGGGAGCAGAGAGGGAATGTCTTCAAACAAAAAAGAGAAGGCACTAAGGAGTAGGAGGCCAAAGGTCATCACCTTCAACCAGGCGCAAGGATTCCAGGCTACACTTTATCTGTCAAGAATAAATCACAATATCACAATCGTTTCATGCAAAGAGGTAAAAATACTTAAATTATTGTGAATGTGTATTATTTGCATGTGTGTTTCTATAGATGAAACATGCCTCTTGTTTGACCTTCTGAGGTAGCGATCTTAGTTTAGTATATTTATGTTTATTTTATTTTATATACAAATCTCAGCCCTTTATTTTCTGTATTATCATTTGCTTATATGTTTACATAGCTGACACATATCACCTGCTGACCTTGTAAATCAAGAATGTGTGTAAATTTTTTTTTTTTTAATTTTGTTTTTATTGGACAAGAAGCAAGATATCTCTGCATCAACATTCATACATATGATATCCATTAGAGTCCTTTTTGTTTTTCTTATTTTATACATTCAACAGTGTCAAAAAAAAAAACAAAACCTGAACTGGGTGCTTACAGTTTTGGAACTTCTCACTAAAAAAAAAAAAAAAAAGAAAAAAAAAAAAGACAATCACCATTTTCAATACCTCTGGGTTCTTTAAACATTACACTTTTATGCAAAAGTAAAACATTCCCAAAGAGTAAATACAGGGAGATTGTAAACAAGGAATTCTTAGAGGAGTGATACAAATTCTGGGCGGCTAGAGGATACAAATTTAATCCATTTGTCTCAAATATGGTAAAATTTATCCCTCTGGATTCTGATATTGTAAGTCAATTTTTCCATTTTGAAAATTTGCAAGACGATCTCGTACCAGTCTTCTAATGGTTGAGTTGGCTTTAGCCACTTTCTTGTAATCAATTTCTTGCTGGCTGCTAAAAGCGCCTGTAATAATTTTGTATCCTCCCACCGTTCCAGTACTGAGACATCACCAAGATATAAATTTACAAAGTTATAAGGAACATGAATCTTGAAGACCGATATTAAAGTCCCATGAATATCCCTCCAATACTGATGCATCTTGGGGCAGTCCCAGAGCCCATGATAATGATTGGCCTCTTTTGATCCACATTGTCTCCAACACTCAGAAGTGCCATCTCTGTACTTACCCTGATGGGGTGTCTTCAAAAATCTAACCACATTTTTCCAATAATGCTCTCTCCATTCTAAAGAATTTGTAGAAGACCCACTGAAACTGACAGATTTCTTCCCATTTCTCATCCGAAATTCTTATTCCCGCTTCCTTTTATTTTTGTTGTTTTATTGTTTAAAATCTCACTAATATTTGAATGGGCTTGATGTGGGTCATCTGATCATCACACCATATTTAAAGACTGAAAAAGGGAACGTTACAGTGATGATTAATAACCATTATACATAGAGTCATTTTAGTATTTCATATTTGTTTATATATGGTAATGTATTATTATTTTACTGCATGAAATATTTGGTGGGTTCTGCAGGGCCAAACAGCATCATAAGGTTGGACAGTCTCTTATCTGTCGAAGCTGAGTTGACTTTTTCATAGTCTCATGTTACTTCAATCATATTAAGTGAAGTTGCTGTTAACCACTTCTTGTTTTAACTGTTGCATTGAATGTTGCTCTTGTCAGATTATATTCACTAAGATAGCATACACAAAATTATTAACTGACAAATAATACAATCATGTTATTTAACGCAACATAATAAATACCATATCGTTTAGACTTTTTGTCCCAGTCCGGACCTAGGAACTAATATATACGGAACCAAAGTTCACCTGACGTCCGGACCACATTGGCGGACCGGAAGTTTACAAAACTGATAGCTCGCCCCTTTGACAGTTAGCATGTAAGCTAATGATTTGTAATGTATTCTGTTTGTTTTCTTTACAAACATCCAATATTGAAACCCTATGGACTCAAAGGGACCGTCACCTTATGCAGTATGTAAAACTATTTAACATTTGAAAGTTATTAACATTTCGCCTCTTCCACACAGAGAAAATTATGTTTTATGCTAGACAATTAGCATCGGAGCTAAAGTTGTCAACTAAAAGAAGCTAGAAAAAAATCATTATTTTTCATTTAGCAATATTTATCAGTAAAACGTGCATGATAAGCAGGGATTTATCTAAAACCACTTATGCACAAATACTAGTGTTGCATATGATATGATATCTCGGTGGTTTTATCAACTGTTTCCTGTTTACAGTGAGAATGTTATGAACACTAGCTAGTGCACGCTGCAGACCAATAGCAAACATTAGTTAGCGAGTGAATGTGTTTATTTTTCTGTCGTTAAAGCAGTCATGCACGCATATGTTTCATTTAAATTACGATCTAAATGGCTGTTTAAAGTCCCTTCAGAGTAGTGCTCTTTCTCTGTAACTCGTGCCTGTCTCTGTCACGCTGGTGTTTTGTCATTGATCGCTACAAATGGTGGAATATAATGAAGTTGTACATAATCATGTTTACATTAAATACCATTTTGATCACTCAAGTTTTGCTATTTTTAATTGTTTAAACATTAATGTCATTAAGTTCCAGAAGCAAATGTACTTTTTGCTCCACTATATTACAAGTGAAAAAAAGTCAGTAGTTACTTGCAGATTCATATTAGTAATTCAAAATAAAGAAGAAAATTAAATATTTAGCTGCTAAATATGTGTACAAGTACACTATATTAAAAGTGCCAAACTGTTACCTTTTTCAACTTTAAAGATGAATATATTGATTTGCTGATTTAAAAAAAAAAAAAAAAAAACAGTAAAAAAGATTATTCTGAAATGGACCACTCTGCTCTTTAGCTTTTGGTGGTTTAACTATATTTTGAAACCAATATCGCTTTTACTGCAGTAAGATTTTCAATGCAGGTCTTTTTTTTACAATATGTTTTTGTTTTTTGTTTTTTATATAAAAGAAATTGTACCAGATCCAGATACCCTCCTCCCAGATTGTAACTGGGTCAAACTGTGCAGAGTTAGTGAAGTTAAGCCCACAGGATGTGGCATTTTAAGGGGACCATCAGTTAAAAAGTATGGATGAAAATTATACTGTCTTCATAATTTCCCCATACACATCCACAAGTAATAGTAGAAAAACTTTAACACTTCGAATTCAGATTTTTAGAATAATCTGGTTTTATACACAGGAACTCTTTTGATCCTAGCTATGAAATTTGTATTGGGCTTTTACTGATTGTGATGTGTTTAAATATATGTGAGACTAGCATACTATGGACTGTAGAAGGTTCATCCTGATCCATTCATTGTTGGTGCAAACATTGTGTATGAGATGATGAACTTAGATACTAATGTGTATATAAATGCACACAGTAAAACTCCAGTTTATACTCACTTTGCTTGACCCTGAAGTGGTATTTCTTTCATCAGACAGGTGCTGCAGTAGATTTTTCACGCAGTATGGATGAAGACTCTCTGGTGGATGGTCCTCTGATCTCTACTGATGCTCTCCACTCTGCCATCCGGAGAGAGTTCCAAACTATACCAACATACTGTCATAGCGGTCTGCTGTCTCTGCTGCATGTACGATTTGCATTAACACACATCTCTCCTGTGTTTGTTTGATGAAATTTGATTTTTCCCTAACATCAACTGTCTTTGTAAATTTAGCATTTTTATGCTGGGGAAAGTATGTAATACAATACACATAGTATTATAAAAACTTGGTGTTTAGAATCAAAATACAAAGTAGCACAAAGTTTGACATCAGTTTAATATTGTCACTGAAAATCTTTCTTGATCCTGTTACTCTTTCTCTTCTCAGGTGGTTTATGTGGTGTTGTCAGTGTGTGTGGCAGTTTTGTGTGTTCTGGAATATGGCCAAGTGGATCAGTGTGCAAAAATATTTGGTGTCATAGGAGGTGACAGTGCCATTGTGTTTGGGAAGGTATGTTTATGGGTGCTGGTGCTGTTGTTTACCGGGTGTGCACAGCACCACCACAGTCGAGCCAGGAAGAAGGGGTACCTGCGATTCTACAGAGAGATGCAGGGACTGATGCACCTGCCGCTTACCATACATTCAACAGGTACAACTTCATAATCACAAACACTGCCTGGCCAAAAAAAACACAACCAAAAAAACACACACAATATTTTGTTGGAATGCCTTTAGCTTTAATTATAGGATGCATTTGCCATGGCATTGTTTATGACACACAATATTTATGCACTGTCACAATCAGTGTAAGTCATTTTTGCATTGGTGATGGTAGAGTTTGACATTTACAGCAAGTGTTGTCCCGCACATCCCAAAGATTTTCAATGGGGTTCAGGTCTGGACTCTGTGGTGAACAATCTGTGTGTGAAAATGATGCGATGTGCTCCATAAAAAGTCTTGTAGAGTCTTGATTTGTCCACAGGATGGCAGTAATGTTAACATGGATCCTTTTTTGTGACTACCTGACTGACATCCTGACTTTGTGTGTTTATGTGTAGGTAATGCTTTACTGCTGGTGCTTCTGAGTGCTGGATTATCACAAAAAGTGTGCACCTACATGCTGCTCAGTATTCTGGGGGTGGAGCTCCTTGTGGCATTGCCATGCTTGGTTTATTACACAGGTAAAATGAGGTGTCTTATTGCTTTCCGTGTTAAATCAAATAATCTCAGCCTGCATGTACAGCACACACATACATGTTTACGCATTCAGTCTACATGTTAAAGTAGTCTTTAGAAAACCTAACAAATATAGCAATGTATGCACTGTTGCTAGCAGTTTCCTAAAGCTCTTCACTGCAGTGACCAATCTGGTGTCATTCTGTTAGAATATCATTAACTTTACTGTTACTTCAAAGCAAACTTAAAAATGTAACTATTTAGACACATGAAAATGGGTTTGTTTTTAAACAGAAACCATAATGTAAAAAGTATTCGCCGAAATTAGATGAGAAATGTAAGCATTATAGTGCTTTATGAAGAGACACACCCCTTAGATCTCACACACACACACACACACACACACACACACACACTACCCCCACTCTGTATCTGTCTGTGCACATTCGCATCACAATGCCTGCCCTGCCCTTTTCAGACTCAACAGCATGACAATCAGCCTTTCAGCTGTGTGTCCACCCTCAGTCTCTGTCTCACTCTGCTGATCTGCTCTTTCTTTGGCACAAGCACCATGCAAACTTTGTCCGATAAGAGCCATTCCCATATATATTCTGTCTATTGTCTTGAGAACTAAGTGATTATGTGTGAATTAACTCCAGGTCCAATTGTTCCAAATGTCTCATAATGCCATTGAAAAATGCTACTTTAAGTGTCACAGTCATACTGTAGCGCTGTGTTCCACAAGGGTCACATTATCAGGGAGAGTAAAGACACCAAAGAATGATGAAGGAAAGTGGTTTCATACACCTTGAAAGTAAATAGAATTAACAGATTTATTCAGAGAGATGACATAGATGTGTCACAGAACTACCTACTTTCTTAGAATAATTACTCAGTGATTTGACATAACTTGAGATTTTACTCATTTTAAGGTGAAATTCTCATCCTCTTGTGTGAGTTTATTAAACTGATCAGTCACATGATACCTGCACCTCAAAAAGGAAACATCTGACTGCAAAATTTCACAAAATTTTCATAACCATAGTTGTTAAAGTTTCAGATTAGTTCTTGACTTCATAAGTAGTTTTTTTAATGTCTTGGCTAGAATTAGTTTTGTTTTCACATCTTACAGTTTTGGTTTGTCAGAATTTATAATGAACTTAAAAATGGCAAGATGAACGACTGACATGGAGTATTTTACTATGTATTAGTGGGACCAAGAAAGAATAATTGAATGGCTTCAAATATTTACAAAACTGTGGTTTATTGTCCAATACTATGCAAATAAATTTTAATTGTGTATACTCTACAAAAACAAAGTTTATTAGCATTTCCATTTTCATTCATGCCGCAGTGTTCATTGAAGTTTTGAATCGTTTTTATTTTTATGAGTCTTAACAGAATATTTTTGTCATTGCTAGGTTTAGTCTTAGTTTTTATTACCTGTAATTTTTTGATTAAAACATAGGGGGAACTCTTTCACCCTCAGTGTAATGCAGTTTTCTCAGACTATAGCTAAATTAAAACAAAAAAAAAGTTATATTTAATTTCATATTTTGCGGAATGGAAAATCAAGTGAACATTTCTTGACTGTTTTTAGCATTAGCCACTGGCCTCTGTCATTATGTAAAGGAAAACTACTCTTCAAGCTGCTGTATCAGAGGATATTATTATTGAAGACGGTGTATTTAATAGGAAATCCATAGTAAAGTTGTGTTTGGCAGCTGAAGGGCACAGATAGAGGATCGAGATACCACAGGGGCAAGGAGGGAAAATAAGAGACATTAGGGTTTAGCCTAGCCAAAGGGTAGCCCTCAGCCACTCCACCCAAACACTCAGGCACACACACATTGTCCTGGTGTTTACAGTGAGGGGCATTCGGTGTGTGAGGGGGTATCTGTTCACCGCCACATTCCAGCTCAGATCCGTGCAGTCAGGCACGACACTAACTGAGTGACATCTCGCAGTACAAACCTTTAAAAGCCCAAACTCAAGCATGTGCACACACTTCAACTAATGCAAAGTCAGGGACATCGGTGTTTGTGGAAAATAAAATAAAATGTGTCCTTCAGGAGGAGACGGAGAGGCAGAGATATAGTGCCTGCAGCTATGGAGTTCATACAGGAAGACCTCATTCAGCTTCTCTTTGAAGTCCATGCTGATTTTAAGTGTGTGTTTGTGTGAGTGTGGGCATTCTTTTGCCTGTGTGTGTGTGTCTTTGAGGTGTGCTGTATGTTTCTGCCTCTCATTTTAACATGAATACTCTGTCCTCTATAGACCCCCATACACATCAAAGCTATGGCTTGGCCTTCAAAGGCTTAACTTAGAATACATCTCTCTGCTCTGCCTGGTCAGAGCTTCATGTAAGCACTGCAGGGCATGAGGTTAACACACACACACAAACACACACACACAGATACAGATACCTGCAGCCATGTCAAATGTAAACTTCACATAGTAACGGACCGGGTTGAAGGCCCAGACCACATTATAAACTGATCGTGATCCTTATACTTCATAGCATTCAGGGTCATGACCCACATGTCAATAATTGGAGACTTTGAGAAGTGCAATTCTAGTATTAAATTTAGAATATGCCATGAGAGGAAAAACAGAATGGGTTACTGTGTTGGTATAAAGTGTTTTCATGTGTACATGTTTCAGATAACACCTAATTTATGAACAAATTTGTGCTTTTCAGGATTTTGGTTTGCTGTTTTTAAGAAGAAAGTCTCCAGAGAACCCTTTGCTATATAAAATGATTTACATGTTTTTTTTATGTTTTTACCTTGAATCACCAACATAAGGACAAATATACAATAAACAGCTTCAGATCTAATAAATTTACTCAGTTTCCATTGTATATACAGTACAATTTTAGACCCAGGTGAGGACTGAGGACTTTGACAGTCAAACTATTCACTTTAAGACAAAACCAATCTCACTTTCACACTTCAGAAACCAACTATTGTCGTAACCAATCATCAGATCGCATTTTCAGCATTTTTCTAACTTTTTTAATCAGAGTTATTTACCTGTTTTTCTCTGTAAAACTGATCTTAAGAACAATGTGTGAACTTTCTATTTCATTCTCCAGAAATCAAGCACTTTATTCAGATATACATACACACAATCTGCTTTATTAGCCTTTTTCTTCAAATATAAAACATTTTTTCTTTTGCCACATACTGTAAATTTTAAGTAACAATGCCTAATTACACTGGATGTTCATCATCCAAAGAATCCCAAGAAAATTGAATCATTTTCCTCTGCCTCTAGATTTAAGTAAAAGAGTCATCATTTCTGTCATGAATATTTCTTGACCTCTATTCATCAATTACTAAAGGCCAGGAGGCTGATGGCTATACAGTACAGGCCAAAAGTTTGGACACACCTTCTCATTCTTCGCATTTTCTTTATTTTCATGACTATTTACATTGTAGATTCTCACTGAAGGCATCAAAACTATGAATGAACACGTGGAATTATGTACTTAACAAAAAAGTGTGAAATAACTGAAAACATCTCTTATATTCTAGTTTCTTCAAAGTAGCCACCCTTAGCTCTGATGACTGCCTTGCACACCCTTGGCATTCTCTTGATGAGCATCAAGAGGTAGTCACCTGAAATGGTTTTCACTTCATAGCTGTGCCTTGTCAGGGTTACTTAGTGGAATTTCTTGCCTTATTGATGGGGTTGGGACCATCAGTTGTGTTGTGCAGAAGTCAGGTTGATGCACAGCTGACAGCCCTATTGGACAACTGTTAGAATGCATATTATGGCGAGAACCAATCAGCTAAGTAAAGACAAACGAGTGGCCATCATTACTTTAAGAAATGAAGGTCAGTCAGTCTAGAAAATTTCAAAAACTTTGAATGTGTCCCCAAGTGCAGTCGCAAAAACCATCAAGCGCTCCAACGAAACTGGCTCACATGAGGACCGCCCCAGGAAAGGAAGACCAAGAGTCACCTCTGATGCTGAAGATAAGTTCATCTGAGTCACCAGCCTCAGAAATCGCAAATTAACAGCAGCTCAGATTAGAGACCAGATGAATACCACACAGAGCTCTAGCAGCAGACACATCTCTACAACAACTGTTAAGAGGAGACTGCGTGAATCAGGCCTTCATGGTCAAATAGCTGCTAGGAAACCACTGCTCAGGAGAGGCAACAAACAGAAGAGATTTATTTGGGCCAAGAAACCCAAGGAATGGACATTAGACCAGTGGAAATCTGTGCTTTGGTCTGATGAGTCCAAATTTGAGATCTTTGGATCCAACCGCCGTGTCTTTGTGCGACGCAGAAAAGGTGAACGGATGGATGCTACATGCCTGGTTCCCACCGTGAAGCATGGAGGGGGAGGTGTGATGGTGTGGGGGTGCTTTGCTGGTGACGCTGTAGGGGATTTATTCAAGATTGAAGGCAACCTGAAGCAGCATGGCTACCACAGCATCCTGAAGTGACATGCCATTCCATCCGGTTTGCGTTTAGTTGGACCATCATTTATGTTTCAACAGGACAATGACCCCAAACACACCTCCAGGCTGTGTGAGGGATATTTGACCAAGAAGGAGAGTGATGGAGTGCTGCGCCAGATGACCTGGCCTCCACAGTCACCGGACCTGAACCCAATCGAGATGGTTTGGGGTGAGCTGGACCGCAGAGTGAAGGCAAAAGGGCCAACAAGTGCTAAGCATCTCTGGGAACTTCTTCAAGACTGTTAGGAAACCATTTCAGGTGACTACCTCTTGAAGCTCATCAAGAGAATGCCAAGAGTGTGCAAAACAGTCATCAGAGCTAAGGGTGGCTACTTTGAAGAAACTAGAATATAAGATATGTTTTCAGTTATTTCACACTTTTTTGTTAAGTACATAATTCCACATGTGTTCATTCATAGTTTTGATGCCTTCAGTGAAAATCTACAATGTAAATAGTCATGAAAATAAAGAAAATGCAAAGAATGAGAAGGTGTGTCCAAACTTTTGGCCTGTACTGTACCTGTTTTAGGCCTTTTTCAAATATAATTATTCCATTTCTACATACATCCCTTATGTAACTTAAAGGGGTCTTATTGAATATTGCAATCTCAAAAAGTTTTGTTATGGACATTTGCACTTTTTTCTGATAATAAATATGCTAAGAATGTCAATTTTTTTTTCTTTTTTACTAAAACACACTGTTTTAAGCATTTATTGTTTATAATAATGATAATTAATGTCCAGATATTGAAAGTAAAAAGGGGCATATTTTGCTAAATCCACTTTTATTAGTCTTTGGTACATTTATTTGTATATTTGGACCCTAATAGTTCAAAAAGTTTGACTTTGAACCCTCCAGGTGCTGCAAAGCTATCTTTATATTCATTTTGGCAAAAATCGAGTGGATTTCTACAACCCGTTTCAATTCTTGCTTAATTTGTTAAGTTTTTTAACTAGTTACATCAAAACATTTGCACATATAAGGTCAAGACTTCCGACGAACATTTCTCCGAATACGCCATAATTGTTTGTCAGCAGCAGCAGTTGAAGTTCATACTGAAAATATGTCCAAACTTCAAGCCGATTACCTAAACTGTTCAGTTGTTGGTCATTTTAACAAACACAAGTGGTTGAATGGAACAGAAAGCACAGTCAACAACCTGGAGGGGGTGGGGCGTGTAGTGGCTCATTTGCATTTAAAGGGGCAGCGCTCAAAATGACTTTTCTGGTGTCATTCCTCAGAAATAGGGTTGAAGATGGACCTGTGGAGTTGAATTAATGAAGAATTCACACCCAAGCATAGCATTTACAGTTTATGTAGACCACAGGGAAATGTTTTAAAATGCATAATTCCATTTAAAATGGCAAAATATCACTCCTTTAACGTGAGAAAACAGTGTATATGCATTATTAGATCATTATCAGAGGAGCATTTAACATCAATAAAGTTCATTATGAAAACTGAACATTGCTCAGTAGGAGACTGTATGTGTATTTGTATATAATTCGATAATCCACTTGAATGCATTTCTATTAAGTTTTATGATGCAGTTTGTGTTATCCTAAATTTTGACACCAAGATGTTCATTTTTGCAAATATATATCACTTTCAAATATTGCTAATCTGTCCTCTTATTACTAATAGTTGGTATTGGTTGTAGAACACCCCCCACTGCTAATATATGATATGATATACTGTACATTTCAATGAGGTGCCTGTAAACTGGCTGCTTTTCACGTCCTGTGGTGTTGCAACTAAAAAGGTGTCAGTCAGTGCTTTTCCCCAGTCTCTGAACATCAGTCACCTCGGCTGCTGGGATCTGTTTCCTTCTGGTTGTTTGATTTCAATGCAGGCGCGGCAGAGCTGTGTGTAAGCACTATCTGTGGTTCCATTAGCTCTTAGCACCTTGAGCTTCACTGTGAATCACCTGTAAATGTGTGCTTCTAGATGGGTGATTCAGGCTCCTGTTAGATCTGAGTAGACCTGGTCTGAGCACTTGTCTGTTGAGCCGTGTGAGTTTGTGTGCGTCTCTGACAGATGTGTGAAATGTGTCACTTTTTTTACTTTTCTCCATCCATGTCATCTATCCATCCAGTCATCCAGGGGTCTGTAACTGCTTTTTGAACTTCCTGAACATCCAAACTGATTTTACTCTACATAACCACTTGTCTTTTCTGTCAACACTGCTTGATTGCATTTCTAAATTTATCAGCAATAAGAGAGTTACTGCACCCTGAATAAGTTAAATTCTGTTCAGTTTTTTAAAATCTCATCTTAAAACCCACCTGTTCTCCTTTGTCTTTTAACACTCATGCAGTGTTGATATTTTGTTCCTATTTTTATATTTTAACTTGTTTTATTTATGTGATTGTATTTGATTTAAATGTTTTTTAATGCTTTTATTAATTTTATTGTGCTTTTAGTCGTCTGTACAGCCCTTTAGTCCACTATGGTTGTTTTAAAGGGCTTTATAAATAAAGTTGGATTGGATTAAGTATAATTTAAGACCTAGTTTACTTCCTGTCACACTGGGACTGGACTTTTTTGATTCACTCAGTGTAATATGTAGTTAAATAAGGTGAAAGCTGGTGATTCTTTGCTGGTGGGTTTTAATTGTCTTCCTGTGCAGCTCTAATGTCTTTGTACCTAAAGTTCTTTCTACAGTATTGCTATGATAGTTTTAACTAGTAGATGTTTTTATGATGAGACTGCACTGCTTGCATAGGTACTTTCATGTTGAGTTAGTTTTCTTACACAATACTACTACTACTACTACTACTACTTCTATTGCTACTACTAATACTAGTTGTTCTTGCCCTTACTGATGTTGATGTTCATGCAATTTTTATATAGCACATTTAAGAGTACTAATAACTTAGTTTAATAGGAACCTCACAGGAGTTAAAAACAAAAACAACACAATAATATATAACAATCATTAATAACATAATTGGAAAACATTACTGCTATATACAGGTGATAGTATTGAAAACACTCTGCATCACCCACTCTTTTATCACACTATACTCTTCACATGTCATCAATCCTAAGTTAAAAATAGTTAAATTCCAGTCTGAGATTCGTTTTAGGAAACAGGCTTTTTTTTGTACTAGGGGTCACCTATTATTCACAAAATTATAGTTGTATGATAACTTCATTGATAAAAAGATTTGTGTCTTTGAGTTATTTTACATCCAGAATAATCCAAAATCCTATCATTTTTAGCCAAATAATAACAAAAGAGCACCTAAGACCTCTACAAACCTAGGGGATTATGGACATTAGACATTCTGTTTGTTTTAGTAAGTGATTCACTTTCAACAGCAGTTCAACAGAACCAAACAGACGGTAAAATTATTTACTCTGGTATGAACTGTAAATATTTGCAATTCATTTGTCTCTGTGCCTCGTTGTTTCTGTAACAAACCCCTAGCAAACACAACCTCATCGTTATTTATTTATTTATTTTTTTTTTTGTCCCTTCACCATCTTCTGGTCCTCTCTCCACCCCTTTCATTCTTTCTTATTCTGGAATGTCCCTGTCTATCTCTCACACATACTTGCTTACTGTTGCTATATTTACACACACAAACACACACACAGATTTAGGGCCTCATTATGCAGGAATGTCCAGTATTTCTTTAGAATTGTGTGTGAGTGTGGATACAGAGATGCTGTGCTGGAGCAAAGTAAAGATAGCACTCTTTAGAACCTCCCTGACAATTTCCTCTGGCTAATGACACTCAGTCTTATCAATACCTCCGCCAGCTCCGCCCCCTGCCCCCTTCCTCACACACTCGATCCGCATACACAGACACACAAACCACGGTCTTATCTTGATTCAGACATCAGCACCATCTCCCATATTTTTCCTTCCCTTCTTTACTGCTACTGTTTCACCCACACCCACACCTTACCACTAAGCCCGCCCCTTGAGTAAAGGTGTATGTTTAGGGTGTAGGAATTAGACGTTTGAGTGCAGGATATGACAGCCCATAAGGACTAAGTGCAGGATATAACAGCCTGTGTGTGTTTAGGAAAGGGAGAGGAATGGAGGACAGTTAAAAAAAAAAAACACAAGAGTGTGCCGTTTCTCACCTGAATGCTTAACATTGATAGGAAAGCTCTTAAGTTTCCAACAGTCGCAGAAAAAATTATTAGACCACCCCTTGTTTTCTTCAAGTTCTTAGTCATTTTAATGCCTTGTGCAACTAAAGGTACATTTGTTTGGACAAATATAACGATAGCAACAAAAATAGCTCATAAGAGTTTAATTTCAGAGCTGATATCTAGACATTTTCCATGTTTTCTTGATAATAACCAAAATCATTTAAATTCTTACATCAGTATCTATAGCATTGTACTGCTAAAAATAGTGCTTTTAGGCATTCCATGTTTTCTGTTCTGTCACACAGGAATTAGTACTTGATTGCGTAACCATTGTTTTTGATTACTTTTGATGGTCTAATTTTTTCCGCGACTGTATATCTTCGTGTACAAGTAGCATTTCAAATGTTGGTTTTATCAGTTAAATGAAAAACAAAAGAAAGTGTTCTGTTTGTTTTTCAGTCAAAGTGACGCAGTTCAACAGAGTGCGCGCCGCACCAGATGTGAGCCAAGAAGAGCATTCACACAACTACAGCATCACAAGCTCGCCGACTGAGACGGGTTTCAGGTACACACATTTCACTCCTACTAATATAACACAAGAACCGAATTATGTAAGATGTGGGTACATTATGATCAAACCTGCCCTTTTGTCTGAGGATTCTCAGTAAGTGGGCAAAAATCTTGGAACACATCACATCTACAGGTTGTAAGACTAAACATTCTCATTCATTTGAAATGTGCGCTTATTAAAATGTTCATGTCAGCTGTTGTTATTTATTATCATGTCAAATATTTAAAGGCTTTTTTTTTTTTCGTTAGTGAGATTTGAAGAAACCAGACAGTTACTTGTGTTGTAAATGTATTGTTTAGGGTCAGAATGTGACTTTTTTTTTTCCAGAATTTTAGAGGTAAAACATTTGTTATAATCATAAAAATTTCAGTGTTGAGCAAAATTAAGTAAATAATAATAATAATGATAATAATAATAATAATGATAATAATAGCTTTATTTATATATCACCTTTAAAAATGAAGTTTACAAAGTGCTTTGACAGACAAAGCGGAAGGCACAACAGCAGGATACAAGATGCAAGTAAAGACACTAAAACAGAGGCAACACAATAAAAGAGATATGGACAGCAAATGCAAAAACATGACACTTCAAATAAATTAAGTGAACTCGAGTAAAGAGGGCAGGGATAACATGATGCTGGCAAGTCAGTATAAAAATGATGGAGTGAGATAAAACATCATGTATGAGAATATAAATTAATAACCAAACAGGATAAAACTCAAATGTAAACAATTAAAATTAAAAAGGGACAGACATCACACAAAAGCAAGTCTATAAAAATGTGTTTTAAGAAGTGATTTAAAACTAACTAAAAACTAATTCTGAAACATTTTGTCAGCGTGTCACAGTATAACATCTTTATTGTTTTTTTTTTTACCTAAACATCTGGTCAGCAAAGAAGCATCTGACTTCAATATGTGCCAACAGTTGGGTCTTTATAGTGTCTATTATGAAATACATTGAAGTGAAGCTCTTTTACTTTGGACATAAAAATGATTCTACGATGTTAATGTGTATATTTTTAGGGTTAGCTGACAAGAGGTAGGAGAACTTTAATTACTGCTCATTTTTCATAGGATAGGATATAAAATGTTTGTAATCCTATAGTCTCCAATATCAATTGCAAATGTTTTTCTCTGTCAGTTCTGTTTACCCGCAGTGATCGGCCTTTAGAAGGAAGAGAAATAGCAGAACAGTGGAAGGATAGTAATTGTAACCGTGTGCAGCTAACTCCATTAGGAATCCACTCCCTTTGTCTGTTTAGTTTCATGTCTGAGAGGGCTTGTGTGTTTATTTGTGTGAGTTACAGGGAGGGTTCCAACCTGGAGGAGGTGGTGGAGAAACAGGCCGACCTAATAGAATACCTGAAACAGCACAACACCTTACTGAGCAAGAGGCTCCTCAACCTCACCGCTCAGCACTGAGTCCTGCCTGACCTCATCCTCTTTGTGAACCAGCCGCCACCCTTTTCGTAACAAGAGCCTGATGGTTTTAACAGCCTGCTCTTGAAGGGAGCATGCAAAAGAGAGCGGTTCTGTGTTTTTTTTTTTTGTTGTTGTTTTGTTTTAAAGAAGAGCACCGCAGAAACAAGAACCAGTGGATAATGCCGGGATATCCATTCGCACATATGCACCTGTATGCACAGAATGACGGGGTGAGTCTGTGCGAGGCATCCTCACCTGTGATGGACAGATAACCCAGAGGGAGGAAGGTGAGTTGAAGGTGGAGAACAGTTAAAGTGGCACTGTGGGAGGAGGGTCACAGGAGTCATGGCTCACAGATCAGAGGTGAGGGGGTTTTATCACTTTGCTGCGACCCCCGGTGAACTATGTATGCCGCTGCTTATGACTATGAGAGAAACTGAAAAGAATAAGGAAATTGTTTTAGAGATTATCTGCACTGAGAGACTGAAGGAGAGGGTGGTTATCATTTATCAGGGTCAACAGAGAGAATTAAGTAAAGCTGAGCTGAAATGTCTTTATATGTTATTTTTATGTCTGAATGTGCTATGAGTTAGATAAAATATGTTTGTTGCTGATTTGGTGATGTTTTTTCTACTTGTTTAATCATTGATATTGTGTATTTGTGATCAGATTCTAATAAATCTTTAATATACTTCTTTAATGCTTTTTTTATTCAAGGCATGTTTTTTTTTTCCAGGTTAAGTTCACACACAGTGTAACACCCTCCGCTACCTTGTTAACCAGTGGGCCGCAGTACTACAATGAAATCCAAGCAGGTGGCTGTAGTTTTCTGTGTTTAAACAACTATTTGTCCCATTTAATGCTTCTTTAGAGGTAAAAGAAGGGCTCAAACAGTAGAGACTTTGGAATGTTAGCTTCAGCCAGTGAGACTGCCTTTTCCCTCCTCACCTTTTCGCAACAGTCACAGTAATCTGTGGCAACAGAATATTGAGGTCATCATTCCAGGCCTTGGTGTTTGTTCCCTATTGTGATTCGTTTATGCTCTGACATCCGTAACTCCACAGGGAGTGCAGTATTTACAACTCCTTTCCCATGAGGCTTCTATGGGGAACTCTCAAGTATTTTAGGGCAGGATCAGAATCTGAGGCTTTTAGGTTACACAAATAAAAATACTTTGTTCATACTAAATATCGCCCAAATTTTCATGAAGTCTGATTTAAAACCTGGATTTTCCCATATTCATTACTTACAGTATCATTAAAGACTTTTCTAATATTTATTTTTAATGTAAAAAGTAGTAATTGAATTTTATGCACCAACAACAAGGTCTCATGAAGAAATGGCAAAACAAACATTTATTAAAAAGTTTAAAACGTAATACAATAGACATCTGAAGTGCATACATGCATTATAAACACTTTGCAGAGAACACTCGGTGGATGCTGTTCATTTCAGCTGCAGTCACTAAGATGCTTCCAGCTCTTTGGTCCATAGCTTTTAAGTAGAGTCTGAAAAATTACTTAAAGACACATGTTCCCTCTCACTTAATCATACCAATGAAGACATACTGGCTGAAGATGGGTAGAGGAGCTGCTTGCAATTGCACAAAGTTACATATGTGACCACCAGGCTGCAAATGCCACAACATTTCATGGTTTATATTTTGTTAATGGAGCAGGGCTTGGGTTTGTTTTTATCTTTTCTGCATAATGTAGAGTATGTACAATGTAGAGAAGTGATTCATCATTTTCCCCTCCTCTTCACACTCTGGGTCATGGCACTGGGATCCATCCATGGTGTTTGCTCCACACACTGCAGCTGCGTCATACTGGTTTTCACCCTCATTTTTTTGCGCTTGAACCTGTAATGGAAAAACATAATTAGTCGCATGGAAGAAGAAGGCATCAACAGATTAGGGAACTGAGCGTGTACCTGAGACCAAAATGAAAGAAACCCCTACCCCACCCTTTCCCCAAACACTCCCTACGGTACTAAATCCCTCTTTTTCATCATTAGTAAGATTTATGCCTTAAGATTTTTCCACTTGGATTGTGTTTTGAGTGAATACACACCTCTGCCACTAATCACACACACCCTCTTAAGTGCCACCGGCTGACTCTGTTGTGTGGTTTCATTCCATGTATCACACAGCTCTGTTCATATCCTCTTTTACACAGAAACACATGCAGTGAATAAGTGCACACCTGCGCTGTGGTGTTGGTGTGTTTGTCTTACTTTAGGGGAAAGGTACTCTGGAGTGGAGAGGAAAGCAGCGTCTTTGTTTGCAGTGGTGGTGTCGGTGGTATTTTCTCCTGATATTCAAGAAATCTGCAAGACATGGAACACATTTTTATTGTACAGAATCATTCAACAGGTTGTTTAATGTTAGAGAATATTCTAAGTCTCTTGATAATTGATACACTACAAACAAAAAGTTAAGGAATATTTTTCATTTTTGGGCTTTTTTTTTTTTTTTTCCAGTTGGGATTCTTACACAGTGCTTTTTACTTTTTTGTGTGTGAATTGAATTGAAACACTTTTTTTTTAAATGACCAGACATAGTTTTATTAACAAATGGCCAAAATGACAAAAAAAGAAATATCCTTAACCCTTTCATGCATGAATTATGAGAACCTTAATCAAGATTTTTTTTTTCCTGAGTGTTTTTATTCCTCTTTAGGTATTAAAAAAAAGACAATGTGATTGAATTTTTTAAATGAACCTATTTTTTTATGGATTTACAAAAATGTCCGTTCAGCTGGACAACATACGTTTAATTTTTGAAGCAAAGAAACGTGTATTTAAAAAAATGCAATAACAAAGTGATAAACTGTGTGAAAACTATGAAATAAAAACAGTTTTTAATACAGTTAATCTAATGTTTGCTCACATTTGATCATACTCTAATACTAGTTATTACTCACCTCATCTAGATAATATGCAAAAAAAAAAAAAACTGTGTAAGAAAACATTTAATTATAGTCTAATAACAACTAGCACTTGATTTAGACTCAACATGTTACTGCAGATCAGATTTGTATCACAACTGTAAGTGTTCTATCTGCACTCTTCTCTTTTACTTTATTTTAATTGGTTATGATTTATGTTTATTGATTATGTTTTAATTATAATTGTGTGTTTTTAAACTGTCTTTTTTTCCATTTTTGTAAAGCGTGTGTATGAATTGTACTATACGAATAAATTTGCCTTATCAAGAATAAATAGAATAAAAGTTACAGTAATTGTATGAATGTCAATGTATGTGATGGTGCGTAAGTGTCCACTGTGTTGGCTGATATAGAACTAAAACTACAAAACCCATGAATAAACAAGAGAACAGATGTAGAATAACTGTCCACTATAGTGACCAGTATGCATGAAAGGGTTAACTTTTTGTTTGTAATGTTTGCATTTTATAGCTTATATTAACCCTTTCATGCATAGTGGACAGATATTCTCCAGCTGTTCTCTTGTATGTTCATGGGTTTTGTTGTTTTACTTCCATATCAGCCAACACAGTGGATGCTTATGCACCATCCCATACACTGTAATTGATACCATTACTGTAACTTTGCTGTTCTAGATAAACCTGATCTGCACTAACATGGTTGAGTTTGTTTTTTTTTTTTTGTATTATCTCCATGAAGTGAGTAATAGCTAGTATTAGAGTATGACCCCGAAGGCCTAAAATGAGACAAAACATCAAATTACCTGCATTAAAAATGTTTTTAATAGTTTTCACACAGTATATCACTTTCTGATATTGTGTTTAACCCTTTCATGCATAGTGGTCACTACAGTGGACAGCTATTCTACAGCAGTTCTCTTGTATATTCATGGATTTTGTTGTTCTTTTCGTTGTTGTTTTTTTTTACACATATCTTTATCAAAGTTTTAAGACACTACATGTCTTTTCTGACATGAATTGGTAACATTATGCAGATCTCTCCTGATCATAAACCCCCAGAATTACAAGCCCTCCCCACAGTTTTCACACAATTTATCAGTAAATACATGTTTCTGTGCATCAAAAATTAAACGTGGTGTCCAGCTGAGTGGATATTTTTGCAACTTCATGAAAAATTGGTTCATTAGAATTAGTTTTTTTTTTTTCATTATTTTTTTAAATGCATTTTTAAAATTTTTTCAATTATTTTTTATTTTATTTATTTATTTTTATTTATTGTTCAGAAGAAAATTTTCAGTTGCATTGTTTTTTTTCCATGCCTAAAGAGGAATAAAAACACTCAGGAAAAAAATTTTGATTTAGGTTCTCATAATTTGTGCATGAAAGGGTTGAATACATGTTTCTTTGCTTCAAAAATTAAAAACATGGTGTCCGGCTTAGTAGACATTTTTGTAACTATGAAAAATAGCTTTGTTAAAAAAAAAAATCAATTGTGGTTTTTTTTTTTTCAGGCCTACAGAGGAATAAAAACACTCAGGAAAAAAAATGTGACTAAGGTTCTCATAATTCATGCATGAAAGGGTTAATCCCAAATGGACAACAGAAACTCAGAGGGTTACTGGGTTTTGTACATCTATCTATCTATCTATCTATCTATCTATCTATCTATCTATCTATCTATCTATTGTATCTTTCAATTTGTCTTAATGTTGACACTAAGAAAGCCTCATGATGGCTGATGTTATCCTCTACTGACCATGGAAAACCTCACTTTTCCTGGTTCTACCTGTTAAGACCCAAATACCAACAGCAGAGCGACCCCCATCTAATAAAGTGAGACCCTCAGACCTAACACATGATTATTTTTAAGCTCCCTAATAAATCCACTTTGACTCCTGCAGTTCACAGGCCGCCAGCCAAGCCCAGGAAGAGATAAAGTGCCAGATGACTTTATGACTCGTCTTCCTCCTCCTCCCCTCCACCTTCTCCTCCTGAGAAGTAACTGAAAGAACCCACTCCCCACGCCTGAAGGTAGGCTTCTTTACACTTGGCACTGCTGCTCCATGTCATGTTAATAAAGCTCTGGTATTTGCATGGCGTTTTACACCGTCATTAACAAAAGCGCGCCAGAGTGCCTTCCAGCTGCGGACAAAGGGACTCACAGGGGTCCCATTCCCCCACATATCCCCGACCCTCCGCATCCCTCCCGAACTATAACCCCCGGGTCTTGCCCTCTCCCACCATCACATACCTGCACACATACTGCCGTAAAGCAGAACGGTGGCTCTGCGCACCTGTCGCACTCTGTCCACATTCACAACAGCCAATTGGTAATATGTCTTCAATATACATTATTTGGTACTTATATTAATAAATACAAACGTTTTAACTGTTAAGAGAGTTTGCTAGTTTGTGTGTTTTTTTTTTTTTTTTTTTAAATTTCAAGTGAAAGTGCTTATGCTAAATATATTGCAGCTTACA
Source organism: Sphaeramia orbicularis (assembly GCF_902148855.1). Lineage (NCBI taxonomy): Eukaryota > Metazoa > Chordata > Actinopteri > Kurtiformes > Apogonidae > Sphaeramia > Sphaeramia orbicularis. Next base: position 52,390,783 of record NC_043957.1, on the reverse strand, counting down.
ATCGTACATTAGCTACAGGTAGCGTTAAAGCTAGCTTAAATGTCCTCTTTGCTATCAGTTTATTTCACCAGAGAAATGAAAATAAAATGATGTATTTCGCTGTACTACATAATGGCATCATCTTGTGGCTAAAATAATAATATGGAATTCAACTCTACAAATTTTATTTATTTATTTATTTTATTTATTTTTTTTTTTACAAATGTTGAGCAGTAGTTTTAACTAACTAGCTAGCTGGTTTGTGTTCGGCTAACAGGTTAATTATTACACATCCCTTCCTGTTTGGCTTTTAAACATAAAATACTGTAGAATATAAATGAAAATATGTCAGATATTGTAGGAGTCGGACGCCTGACGGACTTTTGCGTAAAATTTTCAAAAGTCTTACACTTCTAAGTAGTAATAGTTAAGACAATGCTTAGGTTTTTTTTTTTTTAAATCAACTATCAGGTACTAATTATGCAGAATGATGCCGTGGCTTTGGTTACCCTAATTAGCCTAGGGGAAACTGATTTGGAAGAACTGCTTAACTATTAATTCGGACTATTAACTGATCTTAAGATGTCTTGTCCATTAATAACCATGAATAAACATACACCTCTCATCCAGTTTGGACAAGGCAGATGAGTTGTTGGATTCTTACCTGGCCTGGCAGAGGACGCTGATGCCACCACAGCAACCAGCAGCAGGAGCAGATAGAGCAGGTTGAATATCTTCATGGTTGGGTGTCTGTTGGCTCAGCTTCTCAAAAATGAAGTGATAATTTTCCAAAAGCCTACAGAGAAGCTCTCCTGTCTCTTGTATCTTCTGGGATGGACCAGCACCCACTGTAATTGTCTTTCTCCTTGTCTCTTCCAGTTCAGAAGGTCAGCTGTAGGAGAATCCAGTCCACAGCAGCACTGATGGTGGCACCTCTTCTCTCTCAGGATAACCAGTGTGTCCCCGAGGAATGTGTTTGTCCACAGTGTTTGTGTGTCCAGTGAGTGTGTGATTGTCTCTGTGACTGAGAGCAAAGTGACAGAGGTACCTCTCCCCCCATTGCCTTTATACTGCTTTTGGAGGGAGGGGTAGTTTTCTAGAAGGGGTATTGCTACCAGGGCAGCCCCTGCGCCTCACCCTCTGAGTCTAAACACACACACACACACACACACACACACACACACACACACACACACACACACACACTCTTTAGCATTGCACATATTGACCCCACATGTAGAGGGTAATTCAAATGACAGGAAGCCCCCCTCCCTACCCTCCAACTGCTTCTTGAACACACACCCTCTTATATGTATTTTGTGTATGATTTGCACCGTGTCAGTAGCTGTCACAGTGAATGATATATTGAAAGACAATCCAAGAAGCAGGCAGAACTGATTTATCTCTTAACATATAAAAGCAAACATATGAGAATCTGTAGCTGAAAGTAGCAGGTCCTTCAGTCCACCTCCCTAGCTGTCCCCTGCCCCCACCATTAAAGAGGACACACATACACATCTGGGGATTTGGGGAGGAGGTGGAGGTGGTGGTGGAGGGGTGTGTGTTTGCACTGAGTATTTTCAGGACAGGGTTCCTGACTGAATGAAATCTGGTGATGAACTGGACCAACAACAGCAGAAGTCTGTCTGAGTCGTTGTCTACTGTCTCCATCTGCATCTGCCTTTTGTGGAGTCAGTTTTGTTCCCTCAGCCACTGATTAGATACAGCTTGAGTTTCTATATTTCAAGTTAATAAATAATTATCTTATCAGTTAATGTTACAGTATCTTTTACATGGAGAACTTCTCATATTTTCTAGCACTAATGCTTACAATATTACCTACTTGGGCACACAGATATATATCAAACTTTATTACTATTTTTGGCTATTTACTAATGTATACACATTGTCCTGGAGGGCTGTGTTTTGGATTTTTTTTTTCTGTGTAATGGACAATTCGTAGTTTTAATTGACTTCAAATTTTCCATTTGATTTCAAGATAAAATATTGTTCCAAAAACATTTTTTTTTTTTCAAAACACAAGTGCTGTATCTAAAAACAGCCACGATACCAAAAGGTAGTACTTGTGAGGTTGTCACTGTACATTATTTGTTATAAAATAATTTTTTTAAAAATAAAATAAAGCAGTACTGATGGGAAATGGCTGGATAAAATTATGTGCACTGAATACATTTCATCAAATAAATAGATTGCATTTTAAGTTTTTGTTAAGAAAGAAAGGAAGTACTTCTGCCAAGTGAGTTAGGTTTCTGTTACTGTTTGGTCTTTCAGCAGGATTATGCAGTAACTACTTCACCAATTATCATGAAGGTTCTTGCAAGGGTATGGTGTGGACAAATGCATAAGCCCGTTATGCTGTATTATTCAGCACATTCATTAAAAGGACCAAATGTTTTGCTTTTTTTTATGATTGTCAAGTTTTAAAAGATATAGTCTCCTGCAGTGCTCTCTTTTATTTTACCTGTTTTTTTGCCAGACAGTTTCTGTTTTCAACCAAAACGTCAGTTTTTATTTTATTAAGAAAAGCCTTGTTTTGCTGCTACTGTTTTTCATTCATTTTATACTAAATAAGCATGGTTTTTGCTATTATTGTAAAGTTGAGGTGCAACATCTAACCCATATTAATGTAAAATTACATGGAGACCATTACAAATAATTACATTACTTTTTCAAACCTAATGGTTGTAGTTGGTCTCTATTGGACTTATTTAGCACATTCTTTTGAGTCTTCTTGGATGTTTTATTCTACTCCTGCTTTTCTCCTGCTTTTGCTTTTTTGTACACAGTTATGGTAATGTAGTAATGGTCTACATTGATGTCAAATTGTATATATTTCTATTCAGAACCATAAAATTTGCCTCAATCCATTAACCTGTGCAGGAATGGGCTGAACCTAGACACCATGTAACCCTCTTAAAACCTTGTAATTGTGTTGTATATTAAAACTTATAGTGAGGTGCTTATGATTGACATAATTTACTAGTTTAAAAAATTGTTGAATGTGCCAACTCCATATTTATGTATATTTTATTACATGATCTTTTGGCTCTCTGGCCTTTGTTATGATCAACATTCATTTCAAATGAACTTTTAACAAATATGTTGTTTTTGGCAACGGTTATAGTGTTGGTACTGCCCTACTTTTGATGCAGGCTGTCTGTCAGGTGGTGGTTTAACAGGGAATTTCTTGGAGCTGGAAACCAGTTCACTTGGCAGTAACTGGTGGTTTTGCAATGTGTGATGACTCATTAGCGTGTCTGCTTACAGCCGTCTCTGTGGTCTGAGACTTTCCCATTCAGCACCGAGCTAATGAATTAACACATTAAGATGAAATGTCAGCCATTACATGTGAATGAGGATTAGAGAAGCAGCAGGACACTAATGGACCGTCGAGCTCAAAATAGTCAGAGACTTTGAACAAGCATCTGGACCATCAGTTCCCTTTAGCTCTGAAAAGTAGACAAAAGAGGCGAAGGTCTGTCCATTTGGGGTTTTTTGTGTTTTTGTGGTAAGTGTGTGTATGTGTCAGTGTTTTTATGTCTTTGGAAATGTTACCTTTATTGTTTTACGGTGTTTGCAAAAATGTCCCTTGAAATGACACAGATTCCTCATGGATTTGTCCAACGCACTCTCACGTACACACACACATTCACTATGCTGCAAACATCCGCTGAGGTATGTAGTTTGTTTCTGTGGCAAGCTGCACTTTGCATATCAGCTGCTATTGTCTTTTAAAAAACTTTTATTTTCTCTATTTGAATATGCTAATTTCTCTTCAATTGTTATTCAGAGCCACCCGGTATCCACCGCTGGCCGCTAACTGCAGCCCAGTCTCTGTTTCTGTCTCTCTATGTTTCCTTCCCATGTCCCCCTTTAAAACGGAAACACGAATCACATTCAGTTCTCACCACCAGGTTTTCTGTGTGACTGAGTAAAGCGTGTGGTAATATTTGCTCTTCCTGGGGATTATACGTATTTACAGGGATTACCCAGCTTGCCCAAACACTCCCCTACGAGAGAGGCACACACATAGGGGGCATCCCCAATTAAACTGCCTCTGTACCTTGGCAGAACTACTCTGCACACAGGTGAATTTTGTGTCTGGTCGTGAGCACTCACTGTTTTTGGACAGAATGAAATGAGATTATCAGTTAATCATCCTATATAGAGTCAAAGCCAATGTCTTTATGTTCCTTAAATAAAACCAGCAGCAGCAAAGACGCTTTACACAGATCCAAAACAAAAAAAAACAGTAAATCTCCATATCTGAGAACCTGGAACTGGCAAAAATAGTACTAGTAGAAGATCTATTATAATTTCATGCAACATTTTCATTCATTTGGATTACATGGTTTTAACCCACAAAGACCCAAACAGTCACCGGTGACCAAAATCATCTACTGATATAAACTGTTTAATAGCTATTGATCCACTAATCCAATCAATCCATGTAAATAATTGTTGTAAAATACAGTTTGTCATCTTTTCATGGTCATCAGATATGACCCTTTTGGACGTTCAGAGATCCGTAGTGAATGTGGAAACACTATCATCCTCTACAACATTGATTCATGAGTGAAACCCATAGAGCTGGATCAATGACGGTGGATGGAGAAGCTTGTTTTTACATTCAGTTATGTCATATCTTTGCAGAAAAAGTCACTTTTTCCTCAATTTTCTCTGTTTCTGATGTAATAATCTTCAACTTTAACCTGAGTTTTAATGACCATCTACATGATCGGTAAATTAAATATAGGAAAATACCTGATATACACTTAAAAACGCAAAATTCAGAGGATAATATTATAATATATGGTGATAAATCAAGAAAGGTTAAATATAGAGGAAAATTCATTTGGGAACTGACACAAAAGTAGCACTGGGTCTTTATGGGTTAATATGAACAAACCAACACACTCAAAGTGATGCTTATTTCTCAGTTAAACCTAAATTAAACAAATATGATCGAGACAGTTTCAGTAAACCCAATGTGTAT